>NW_027527933.1:386357-471699 GCF_008692635.1 Crocuta crocuta
TGTGGATATGGATAACATAGGTAATGGGGATTAAGGGGTGCACTTGTTGTGATGAGCACTGGTTGATTTATGAAATTGTTGAATCTCTATAGTGTACACATGAAAGTAGTATAACACTGTATGTTAACTAACTGGAATTAAAATAAAAATTAAAAAAAACATAATATGCTAAAAGAAGGTAATTAAGAGAGAACACTGTCTGGTGAGGTTTAATACAATCTTTGCTACAAATTTAGACATAATCACCTGTAAGAAAATGAGAACAAAAATGACTGAAGCAGATTGCTTTAAAATATTATTTATGTTCTTGGGGCGCCTGGGTGAATCAGTCAGTTGAGCATCTGACTTCAGCTCAGGTTGCTCACGGTTCATGAGTTGGAGCCCCACATTGGGCTCTGTGATGACAGTTCAGAGCCTGGAACCTGCTATGGATTCTGTGTCTCTCTCTCTCTGTTCCTCCCCACTTGCATTCTGTCTGTCTCTTTGTCAAAAATAAAAAAACAAAAAATTTTAAATATTACTTATGTTTTTAAATTGATTCTCACTCAAATTCATTAGTTTCGTGAATTTTTTTTACTTTTGCAAAATGCTCCAGAATCAAACCTTTAAATAATTCTGGAGTATCTTTTAACTATTCATAGTCTCTGATGGAAATAACATATTTTGACATATTCTCATTCTCCTTTAAGGGAGGGAGCAAAAGTCAAACTTATTCCAAGTATTTTAGAAAAGAAAAACATCGTATTCCTTCTATTCCTCAATTATTGTGGGAACATCATAAGAAAACATACTAAGGTCACCATAACTAAGCCAGACTTTTCCATGTTGGTAAATGGGTACATCAGTGATGAGGCTAACATGGCTTCCACCTGTGCTGCCCCACTGAGCATGGGGCTGACTCAGCCGCCCTGGCTAAGCATCTGGAGATCCCTTCCTCTTTTCCGGACCTTTACACATGTGTCAGAATGACGGTGTGTATTTCAGTTGAGCACACATGCTGATTTGCACTTACAGGTCTGTAACCTTCAAAGCCTTTGCACGTGTGTGTTACTTTATTGGATCCCAGGTAATGGATTGGGAAAGGAGTCCCAGACTAGATGACTATCATATGACTATGTGCTGATGCCAGAATTAGCAACCATCTCTCACCTCTAGATGTCGACCTATCATTTCTGGCTCCAGAAACAGAAAAATAAACAAAAATTTAAGTTCTCATATGGTGTAAAGTAAGTGGGATTTGGCATAATCCAACCTAAGTTTGAATCACCAGTTTTCTCATCTGTGAAAGGGGAACAATATACATTTACAAGGTAATAAGGAGGACTAAATGGCACAGTCCATATTTGAAACAATTAGCATTGATCTAGTTCCTGGGAGAACCTCAATAAATAACAGTGTATAATAAAAGCAATAAACTGTGATTAGTAAGGCTCTCATTAATCGGAAGATGTAGTACCACTGCTGGTAGGTGCTGAACTTGTGTAATGGCTTCTTTTGAAGATACTGTCTTTCTGTAAGGATGCCCATCCACTGCGAACCATTCTGCTATGTGTCAGGGACCGTGCTAGGCGCTGGGAATGGAGTGGTGAGAAAGAGCCTCTGCTCTCATGCGACTTACCATGCCTCTTAGCATGCGCAGATTGCACTGCTTCTACAACTTTCTTCCACCAAGTCATGGTACTTTTTGTTTGTTTTATTTATTTATGAGAGAGAGACAGAGTGTGAGCAGGGGAGGGGCAGAGAGAGAGGGAGACACAGAATCTGAAGCAGGCTCCAGGCTCTGAGCTAGCTGTCAGCACAGAGCTCGACACGGGGCTCGAACCCGCAAACCGTGAGATTATGATCTGGGCTGAAGTCGGACACTTAACTGACTAAGCCACCCAGGTGCCCCCCAAGTCATTGTACTTTTAACAGAAGCTCAGTTGTGGAATTCAGTCAGCACCAAGTATTTGTTGAGGGAAGGAAGATGGAGCAATTAAAACTTTGCATTGATGAGGATGCTAGTGGCCCAGACTCTGCATGCTGTGGGCTGAAACTCAGTTGGGAGCAATCTTCTACTAGTTAATATTGGCATCATGCACTCATCACATCTGGGGCAAAGAGTTCTGAGTAATACATTAAGAGCTTTGGAGAGTTGTGTCTCCTCTCTCTAAAGGGGAGGGTTCACCATATTGTTGCCATGTTACTGGGTTGAGAACTTTGAGGGGAGGCCATCATCAGGTCTTACTTAAGAGACCTTTATTTCCCACTTAGTATATACTTTAAGTCCTTTACATTTCTTTTTTCCGTTTTGGTCCCTGTGTTTCTGGCAACCCAGATCTATGTTGAGTGTGGGATCTGCCGCGTGAAAACGCTTTCACATTCTGGTCAGGCAATTCTTCGGGCTCCTGTGTTGCCCTTGGCTTTGGCTTAGGTTAAAGAAACCTGTCTAATTGAGAAGATTATTTCTCCCTTTCCTGCCTGCATTTGTCTTTCTGTTTGGGGATCTCTCCGAGCAGATCCCTGGCCTGGAGCTACTGTTGATACTTGTGAAGCATGTTCCCTAGCATCAAGGAGTCAATGTCATGGAGGTGAGTCGGCTGTTGAGAGCAAGACTATAGGTAGGTGAGGGCTGAGTGAGGGTGAGCCCTGTGAAACTGACTGTCACCTGGGCCTTTAGGTGCAGGCTACTGGAGCTTGACCTTGACCCACAGAGATGCCACCTCACCTGGAATTGTGAATGAAGCAGACCGAGTATTTTAGGCAGGAGAGGTGAATGGTGTACAGTGCTTTCAAGCTGCAAGCCTGATGCACACGTGAAGAAACACTGTTGAGACTCCATCATTACATTATTGGGTTCCAGCCTTGGTGTGAGCATCTTGAGGTCTGTTGCTCCCAATTCTACTCTACACTTGGAGTCCAGCAGGCAGGACTAACACCGGACTTACATGGCTTATCCTCATGGTTCCAAGTTTGCTTTGGTTGGATTAATTACCAAAATTCCCACTTTGGCTTTGGTTTTCCAGTTCCCACAATGCAGAGTATTTGAGGAGCCTGTGGCTGTGTGCCCTCCATTCGGTCTCAGTCACTTATTTCCACGTTCTAACTGGAGGACGTGGTTACTAGTTTTCTCTTGGCCAAAGCCATTGTCCTCCTATGGCAAGTGATCTCCTAAGATGGAGACTGTAGGTTCAAGACTAATACTCAGGAGCTGTGACTGGGGAAAAGGCAATGTGTAAAGGGTGCATTTGACCCACTGGTCCTGGCGGTTAGTGGTGAGGCTGCCAGCCAGTGCGTTCCTGTATTCATCAAGCAGCTGTATGCTTACGAATTCAGTGGATCCCTGCCCAGAGGTTAATAATCTTAATGAGTGTGTTCATTGTATAAATGCATAGCTTAAGAACAGCTTAATAATATGCATATATGGTGCATTTTTATACAGGGAGAGGGGGAGGGGGTTTCCTGTTCAAAGCTTGTATGCCCCATACCTCAGGACTGTTCCTCCTCCTTTGTTTCTTAATCCTGTCATCGATATCAATTTGTAAGTGGACTGGAAACTTGCTTTTTCAAGTGTAGTGCAAGTCCCTCCATGTATCCACATTTAGAGTGACACTTTCCTTGCTTAAATGCGTAGGGTAGAGAGGGGCCTTGCCCAGAGAGAGCTGCGCGAAGCCATGCACTGAAATCCTGCATGCATTTTGCCACAAGCAAACCTTCCTGCCACTTTAAGCCAGGAGGATGTCCTCTTTCTACCCTATGAGCCCAGTATCCAGTTGCCCTAAACGTTTGCTGTAGTCTTCCTTACTTAGTCAAGAGAATGCTGCATATCAGCACTAAGGAATGCGTATGCATCTGTCTTTCCCTGACATTAAGGGAAGCGTTACCACTTCCAAAGACTTCAGGAGCAGTTTGTTAAATTTGTAAATATTCTGACTCCAAAATATACCTGAGACATCTCTTTACCCAAAATACTAGTAAACCATCATCTTTTTGAAAACTCTAACAACCATGTGAGATCACTGTGTGATTTCTGAGTCATAAATCACTTCTTTCAAGACTAGGAAAGTGTCCAAAGGCGTTCGTGATGATAGCCATCTAGCTACCCAGGCTGGTAAGGAGAAAAGAGAAAACCCCAACTTTAATAATTTCTGTGTTGTCTTGGCTGCTTTCCTTCTTACTGTGCTTCCAGGAAACCAAGGTCGTTCCAGGTTTCAGAGTCATTTGTGCACTGGCTTCTCAGTCCTGGAAAGTTACCATGCAGTCCCGCACATACACAGCCTATAAGAAGTCCTGAAGAAGCCATTCTCATTTCGATATAAATGCAGATTTTGCCTCGGTTGATCTATTCCAGCCGAGTAGTGCATTCTATTAGGTTTTAAGAGGAAAATGAGGCTTGTTTTTTTTTTCTTTTCTTTTGTTTCTTAGGCTTCAAAGATGACTTCTAAGTTTGCTTTCCTTGGACTTTATGGCTGGAATCCCTAGCAGATATTAAATGACTGAGGTACTCATAGATTGTTAATTTTGTTGTACGTTGGTTTTAAAAAATACCCTAAATTTTAGCCACCCCCTCCAGTTTAGCCACCTCTTTGTCTGGTAACAATTATTTTTGTTTCCTTTTATGATCCATAAATTAACTGGTACGTTGGTACTGATCATGGTCCCTTTTAACATGAAGATTCAGGCGTTAATTCCATTTGTTCCGCAAGTACTTATTCTGTTGCCGTGATTTAAGAATGTTTAATCGAGTAGCTCTCTGGTATAGGAAGAGGTCCTGAAGGATAACTGTCCAGGTGCCAGTTTCCATCCTGATTCCTTACATGCGCAGGGTCTGTGATGTCGCGGTGAGTTCTGCATTTACAGAGCTCTACCTACAGCCATCTTACTTTTGTCGTTAAAAACATCTGTTAGATTGGGTTTGGTTTCTACCTTTGCCACTACCTTTGGCTCTTTGGCTGCGAAACTCTGTAAGAACCTCAGCTTCTGTGAAATGCCAGTAGCAACAGTTTTGGAAGACTGTGAAAAAGAAAACAAAGATACATGTAAAGTGTCCATCAACGTCCTCGGGACAGAAGGAAGCACATGAGTAATGCTGACTGTGATATTGCTCCTGCTAAAAAGGGCAGGAAGAAAGAAGAGAAACGGTGGNAGTGAGAGAAGAGGAGGAGGATGGAATGGCTAAAGTAGCGAGATTCTAGATTGTTCTCTAGCCTTTGGGGAGGGTTTTCCCAAGTATTTCTTTCTTCAATTTACGTAGCTCTCATCTTCAATGTGATTACAAAGGGCGATGAAAGTCTCTGAAAGGCTGTTTCTTTTCAGGAAGATGCCAATTGAAAATGCTTCCCACTGAATGTAAACTGGTACAGTCCCTCTGGAAAACAGTGTGGAGGTTCCTCAGGAAACTAATTTGACAATAAACTATTTGTAAATAAATAAATAAAATTAATAAAATTAAAAAAAAGAAAATGCTTCCCACCTCCCACCTCCTCTCTATTGATGCTTTGCCCGCACTGTCGATCGCCTCTCTGCACCAGCTAACCTCCACAGCGTCCCTCGATCAAAAGGCTTGGTCACTTGTCTGCCATCGTGACAGCCTTGATTCATAAGAGAGCCTTTTATCCACAGCTTGCCAACTGGATGATGTCTCAGCCCAGTCAGATAATATTGTAGTTAGATTTAAAATTTAAACAGAATTAGAAGCTGCTGTCTGTTTCATAAATGGCAAATGAGAAAATCTACTGACTGTTGTCTAGTTAATTTAACAGTCCTTACTTAAAACTAATAGAAAAGACTCATTGGAACATCAGGAAAGCAAATGCAAATGTATAATAAGCATGGAAGTTAATTTTCGGTACAACTAGTCTTTAAAGTTTAATAGCTTATAAATATAAACATGAAGTGACAGTTACCTCATTACAAATGTAAACACATATAAACCTACCCAGTAGCAATTTAAAACAAACCTAGAAATTAAAATATACCTCCTACTTTGGCTATGCAAGAGCCTTTCTCACCAAGGCTATCATTCTTTTTGATTTATTATTTCCTACCTTAACACTGTAGCTGTCCACTGCAGTTACTAAAATAGTTAATTTGCGGCGGCTTTTTGACTTAGTCTATTAAGCATCTGACTCTTGGTTTTGGCTTAGGTCATGATTTCATGGTTCATGGGTTTGAGCCCTCCATCGGGCTCCACACTGAGAGCGTGGAACCTGTTTGGGATTCTCTCTCTCCCTCTTCTCTCTCTGCCCCTTGTCCACTTGCTCTCTCTCTCCCTCTCTCAAAATAAATAAATGAACATTAAAAATGAAATAAAATAGTTATTTCCTGTGAAAATTAATTTTAAGGTCTTATCAGATAAGGAAAAATACCATCAGATTATCTTTCATATAGTGGGAAACCTAGCTAAAATGTGTATTTTCATCCAGAATATCACCATGTGCCCTGGGTATAACCATTAGTGTGCTCAAACCATATATATATCAGATGTAGGTCTCTGGGCATAATCATCTGTATGGGAGAAAAGCCAACCCCTTACAAAGAAGGAGCTACTTCTGATTCTCGGATGATTAGGTTTCATGGTTATATAATCAAGGTCACTTTTCTGTACTTTCTTTGATAGAAGATGCTTTCGATTAAACAGATTTCTTTATGGGCACTTGGGTGGCTCGGTCAGTTAAGCATCCAACTTCAGTTCAGGCCATGATCTCACAGTTTATAAGTTCAAGCCCTGCATTGGGCTCTATACTGACAACTCAGAGCCCAGGCCTGCTTCAGATTCTGTGTCTCCTGCTATCTCTGCCCCTCCCCCTCTCTCAAAAATAAATAAACATTAAATAGATTTCTTTAATCTTTGTGGCTTTGTTCTGTTATAATGTAATGGCCATAAGAGAATATTAATTGCTTCATGAGTGAGTGACACGGGTTGGAACTGCCTGCAGATGAAACTCGGAGATGTGGATGGTCAGTGACCTGGATATCCACTGGCGTGGATATTAGGTCCTGTCTGAGCACACATCAACGTGTTTTATACCTCAACTGTTGCTCTTGTCCAATACTGTCTCCCTTTTTTGGTAATAACTTCCAACATTATCTTTGTTGTGGTTCTGTTAAAATAGCTCACTCTCTATATGTGGTCTGCACACACACACTAATATATATATCCATATATATTGCAGGAGTACAGGAGTCAACATCATCATGTGTTGATTGCTTTTGCTAATTGGTCTCTCTGTGAAGGTAAACTCTGTCTATTTTAAGTCGAGTAGATGGTTTAAATGACTTCATTTCAGAGAGAACTTAGCTCCAATAATTCTTGTTTCTTAAATCAGCCTCTAAATGTTTCCGTTTCCAATTGCAAAATAAATAGACAAACTAATAGCTCTTACTAAAACAACAATAAGTATTCTCTTGCTCAGGGGAAAAAAATGAGATTTCAAATGTTGAGAAATCTGACGTGTTACCACCATTCTTAGAAATATATATATATCGTTTCTCAGACTTTTGGCTAAGATCAAGTGTAGAAATATATACATGTCGGCTTTTTTAAAATATAAATTTGAACTCACGCACATTTGCACTTTTCTCAAATAAGTGGATAAATTTCGAATAAGTTACCTATAATCACACAGTCTTATTTTCACCATACTGTCTTCCAGTATTTATTATTTACTCTACATGAAATTGCCCATAACTTTAATGAGCCTATCTTAGCTTTTTATATTCTGCATTTATGGATACATATCCTTGTGTTAGCATAAGTTTCATACTTACAGCAAACAAAGGATAATATAAGTTTCAAAATATAACATTCCATAATGATAAGCTGTTTCCCTTTGTTGGTTTATAATAATTGTAGTAACAACAACTACCATTTATTGACTGTTTATACATAAAGTCTTCTGTTAAGAGCATCTCTTAACAAAGTAAAGGCCAAGTTTAGTTTGTTATGTGGAAATGCCTAGACTTTGATATATTTAAGTTTCCACTCTCTGTGTGACATTAGTCAAGAAAAAACTTCCTACTCTGCTCCTCCTCTGACAAAAAAAAAAAAAAGGAATGGAAATAGCTGACTTAGAGGCTGTACCCACCAGAGTCTGGTACATAGTAGACATTCGAGAAACGGGGAAGATTGTCATTGAAAACTACTTCTAAAGATCTTTTGCCCAAATCTATAAGATGAAGAGATGTATACTTTTGTGTATATATTTCCAGATTGATTTCCGGGATAATTAATCAGTCAGTGTCACTGAGAATGTGCTAAGTGTTCATTTCTTACAAACAAGATCTTTACTAGGTTTGCTTTTGCATTCCTCTTGCATTCATTCTTCACTTATTCTTTCAACAAATAAGCAATGTGTTGTGCACCAAGCATTTCTGAAGTCGCCATTACACTCAGGTTGTGGATGACATGGAGGGGGTGTTGTCTATTCAACAAGTGTCAGATGACTTGGGTGTGGGCTCCACTGCTAGGCCACTAATAGTCAGGAATGTGTGTGGCGTGCACGCACACGTGTGCATGTGTGTGTTTACATGTCTGTTTTCCCCATGAGGTTATGGTTGGTCATTTTGATATCACATCATATCATATCAGTGAAAATGACCAAGATACAATGTCCTGAGCAAGACAGATATTAACAGATAATACACTATGACTTAACAATAATAGAGTTTTGCACAGAAAGGTTGTGCTTATATATATCTGCCCAAGGGATTAAGGAGGGTTACAACACTCACTTCTGAATTAAACATTTTTTTCAAGTGAATAGCAGTTTACCAGTGAGATCAGAAAAGGGTTCAATGTTAAAAAGCATAGTCTACCCAAAGAAAGCAGAAAATGCAAAGACAGGAGAGACATGTCCAGCAACCATTTTCCTATAGCCGTAACTGTCATGGCGGATGGATGAATTAAACAGGAGGGTGGGAAAGTAAATAGGGCTAGACCTGAAAGAAGACAGGAAGCTAGTCAATACTATACTTCCCGTGTAACAGGCAATACGCTGGACATTTTACACATATTTTGTCTTACACCTTTAAGAATAACCACATTTCAGAGGTTATGGAAATGAGATTTTGATTATGAAGTCATTCAAGTTCATACGGCAAGAATACGGTGGATTTGGTGTTCAGAACCCAGTCTTTGAGATCAGAACCACCCTTCACCAAGATGCCATTAATAGGTTAAATGGGAAACCACTTAAATGTCTTCTCATTTATTTGGGTTTAATTAACTTCTGTGAAGATAAAACTTTGGGATTTTGTTCTGTGTTGTCTCAAACTTCACTGAGAGTCCAAACGAATGTTCTACAAAAGTTTAACTTTCTTTGGTGTCTTTCAAATGTAAACGTTTCCTCTTCATAGACAGCATGGTTTCCTTGTGCTATGTAGCAGATTGCTTTTTGTTTTTTGTGGGGGTTTTTTTGGTTTTTAAATAGGATTTTTAAATTATTTTTTACTTTTTTAAAGTTTTTATTTAAATCCTAGTTAGTTAACATACAGTGTAATATTAGTTTCTGGTGTACACTTTAGTGATTCAACACTTACATACAACACCTGGTGCTCATCACAGCAGTCATTTTTATAGCCTTTATGCTTTGTTTTGTTTACCTTCATCACCCTTTATCCATCCTTAGATATGGCCAGAGAGAATGCCTTGGCCTATTGGAGAATGACACTTACCATGGTGGCCAGATTTCTTCATCCATCCTCATTGGCACAGACTGTGTGCCAGATTGAGTGTGGCTGAGTCTAACTTCCTTTCTGGTGCCTCCTCCAAGGAAAACCCCACTGTTCGCAAAGGAGCCTGGCCATACTCCGTGCAGCCGTTGCATTGCCCCTAGAGTTCTCCATCCTCTGTAAGGATTGGGTTCCCACCCCCTGCTTCTCGTCTGCCTGAAATCACCCATCCTTCTCTAATATCATCCCCTCTGAAAGGAGATGAGAAGCCAGCCAACCATTTCAATAAAAGGTCATGTAGTCTGTATTTTAGACGTTGTGAGTCATGCTATTTGTCACAACCTCTCGACTCTGCTGTTGTAGCACCAAAGCAGCCAGAGACGATATGTAAATGGCTGACTGTGGCTGTGTTCCAATAAAGCTTTATTTATAGGCTCTGAAATTTGAATTTCAAATAGTTTGCAGGCTTCTTGTGATTCCTTTCAGTGATTTAAAAATGTAAGACCCATTCTTAGCTCAAACACAGGCGGCAGGCTGCAGTTTGCCAGCCCCTGCTCTAGACAGACAGCGTGCCATGGCACTCACCTGCTTCTTCAGTGGGGTCTGACCATTGGGGCTTTGATGTAGCTCTTTCTCTCCAGCTTCTCCAGCTTTTCCTAGTTCCTTGTGGTCACACAGTTTTTTCCTAGGATCTTTAGGAAGACCATTTCTGTTTGTTCCTATCTTTGTGCAAGAGAAGGACTACATGAAGAGATCTGGCCATAGGGGAAGGTGGTTAGGTACTGTTAGCACGCTGATATCTGATCTAGGAGTAAAAGCCAAATTCTTATTCTCTGGAAAATTTCTTTGTTATTGACCTCTTGCTGTTCTTCAGGCACTTCTCCAATTCAAGCAAATTAAACAGACTCCTAATTAATTTGTAATTCTTTGAATGGGGATATTTGACCTTAGCTCACTTGATGTTTCAGATTATGTATTCTACTTTTTTTTTTCCCTCTTGAGACTGTGTTGCAAACAGGAAGATAACGTTGGCAAGCAAATGAAAGGATTGATCGAACAAAAGTGTGAACTTAGACAAAAAATATATGCCAATTCCTACTTTGGTTGCCACTTATTTATTCATTTACTCAGCAAATATTTACATGCACCAGACTCTATATCCCAAAACGAGATCTCACTTTTCAGCTCTGCATACAAGGATGAGCAGAGCACATGCTTGTCTCCCGAGAACTACAGGGAAGGCGGAGATCAAGGAGATCCGTCTTTCTATAATCCTCTTGGTGTCTGTCACTCATATTGTAGGACGTAGGAGACACAAATATGCATAGGACAACACATGTTCCTACACTCTCCCCACGATAAGTGAAAGAACATGGCTCGAGAGGTCAGAGTCTAGGGCCAGTTGACCTATTCTGAACCCTAAACGCTGTAAACGAGGACACTACCTATGCTGGAGCATTGTTGGGAAGACTAAAGGAAATGTCATACATGGACAAGATATAATGTTCAGTGCATTGGTCCTAAAAAACAACCCACATCCAAGGATGTCAGATTTGCCTTTTGTTTGTTTTGTTCTTTCTTGATAAATTTATAACCTTCCAGTAAAGTCCTATCAATTTACTACAAATTTACTATGAAATCAGCTAATTTATTGACCCATAGTGTGTGTCCATGGCTATGCTATGCATTATGGGGGAAATCAGAGATGTGTGATGCATCGTCAAACATTTTTCTAAAGCCGTAGGTTGGAAAATACTCTTGTATGAATGATATGAAATACTCTTCATTGACCTTGTTATCTCTTTGTATGTCTTTTTAGATCTGAACAGTGATGGCACACGTTTCAGTGAAGAGCCGCTCAGTGAGCTGTGGATCGATGGAACGATAAACATTCCTGTCCAGATGTATGCCACTAAGGCTCTTCACTAGTAGGTATTTTCTATTCGGTATTGTTTACATGGTTATGTATGGAGATCGTCAAGAGTATACATTTATAAAGAAAGATATGCAAAATACATTTGTTCGTCTTGCTGTTATGAATATGACTAGATTTATTCTGGTTATGTGGCAACCAATTGCAAAGTGAAAGAGCAGGTTAAAATGTATCTGTTATGCATGTGTATGTATATTAGTATGGAAGGATATATGTATCTCTGTAGCAGAGTTTAGAAGTATAGAACTCTACTCTCTTTTAACTGAGTGAAAATAACATCACTGGAAATTTTCAATGGCCTTTGGTTCTTGAATATCATCATAAAAACCTGGCAGCATAAACCTAAAAAATTTTTACCTAATGTGATGTTTTGGAAGGGTTTGATTTTATTGCAGTTTTAACAACAGGGTATCTGATAATGTGTCCACTTATACAAGTATCATATGGTAATTGACATGCGATGTTTATGGTGTCATGGAAAGGGAATTATACTGCGTCAGAAAACCTTAATTGTACCATCCAACGAGGCCCTTAAGTCTCCAGGCATCAGTTTCCTCACCTGCAAAATGAGACAGAGAATTTCTGTTTTACCTAATTGCTAAGATTATAGGTCCAGCGAGATAATAATGTGAAGTTATTAGTTAACTACAAAACCCATAAAAATGATGTTATCTGTGGCTGATTAATATTTCAAGGAGGGAGTTGGACAAAAGTTGTGCTCATATTTTTGTTTTTTCTTTAGTGTTTTTTTTAATTTAAATTCTAGTTAACATACAGTGTAATATTAAACTCAGGTCTACAATTTAGTGGTTCAGCACTTCCATACAGCATTTGGTGCTCAGCCTTTTAAATTGGTTAATACCATTTGATGTTTTGTATGTTATTCACCCAAAATACAAATAATAAAATCATACTTAATTTTAATTCATGAACCAAACTAATTTCTGGTATTTAAGAAAATTATGTGTAAATTAAATATGAAAAAAAAACCATGCTTCTCACACAGGCTGTGCATATTAGTCCCCACAACCATAGGCAGCAGGTGTCTGCTTCTGATCTCCTGAACAACTCTTTATTAAACTTAGTTTTGGCTATGTACACGTGGAGGAGAAAAGATACATTAGGTACTTTTTATATACAGTTACATTTCAGGACATTAAGGAAATAATGGAGAAATTTAATCAGATACTGTTCATTTAACTCAATATGTTGAATTCCTTTTTACTGAAATCTCTTCACTACCTTGTATGACCATTCTTTTTTCCTAATGGAATACAGCTAGTGTGTTTAAGGTAAAAGATTGAAAATGAGAATATTAATGAATATATTTAGTAAGATGGAGAAAGACTTTTTCACTAAAAATTAAAAAGTTGTTATATAAGCAGGACCGTGCAATGACACTGGTATGCAGATTATTCTCCAGGAATTGGATATGATTATTATTGGAGGGGCAATGTCTTATTACATGAATAAAGTCCTTGCATTTAGGTGAAACAAAATCTTTAATAACAGGTAACATACATTCACTTGCTAGTATTGTAGCGTAGTCCCGAACATGGGCAGGGGGCTGTCTAAAGTCAGACTTCTGGGGTTGCAACCGAATTCTTTCATTTTTCAGCTTTGCACTGTTGGACAAGTCCTTTAACCTGTCTGTGCTTTAGTTTGCTCATCTGTAAAATGAGCCTAATAATAAGAATTATTTCTTTTTCTAAAAAAAAAAGAAAAAGAAAAAGTAAGAAAAGAGGTGGAAGTGCAGAATGTATGTCACAAAATGATGTGGAGGAAGGATTTGCTTTTCACTTCCATAATCATTTTGTCTATACCATATTGCATACTTTATACTTCTATTATAAATGAACTTAAGGTATTATCCATTGGGCTCGTATTGGACAAAATTTAGTGGTTGTACTGGGTGGTATGTCTCAAATGAGTCATTTTTTGTTCCCTAGGTGGGAAATACTGATAACCTGAGGCAATAATCTGAGCCAAGAGCCAATTGCCTGGCTGCTGTGTACGATTCTGAAGAGAAAACCAAGTTTCTTTCAGTCGTGTGTTCATTATAACCTGCCTGGAGCAGTGGCAGTGCTTGGTCACCCCATCTCTGTGCCCATCCGTACCAGCACCCAGAGTTATCTCACAGGGTTTTTTCGTGGATTACATGCCTTAGTAGGGTCAAGTGCTTAGGAGTGCTGTGTGGTGCTTAGTAGCTAATCAATATGTTTGGTTATTAGTCACTGGACAGAGTGTGGGATTATGGTGACCACTACAGGTTTTGGAATCAGAAAGCCCTGAGTCCAAACCCATTTATTACTCTATGGTGGAAACTAAAGTAGCTACTGAACCTTTTGAAGTCTCAGTTTCTGAAAAAAAAAAAAAGAAAAGAAAAGAAAAGAAAGAATTAAGATATACTCCCTACTGCTTTTGTTAGGATGGTTTAACACAGCATCTGGCAAGGAATGGTAGCCAGCACCTGAACTGAGAGTTGTGAAAATATAGTCACAAATTATTATATAATGCATTTTTAAAGTAATGTAAATCAGAGATACTCTGATTCTGAAAATGTCCTTCTTGCCATATGTTATATTTAGGGGACTTTTAGCAATGTGCCCAATTATGTGATTTACTTTGTTAGATCCAGAACTTCAAAAAAGACAGATGAATAACTTCAATCAAATTACAAAATGCAAACATAACTTAAATATGGCATCCTGATTAAAAAATAAATCCATTGCCTTTTTTAGGCCTATCAAAGAATATCAACTCAACGTTTAATTTGTTAAAAAGATTGGGCTGTTAGCATATTTAAAATGATTTTTCTTAAAAAAAAAGGGAGGGAGAGAAGAAAAGAGGTGGAAATGCAGAATGTATGTCATAAAACAATGTGAAGGAAGGGTTTGCTTTTTGAACATTTCATCTAAACCAGATCATTGCTTATTCCTGTTATAAATAAACTTAGCATATTGTCCTTTGGGCTCACAGTGGACAGAATTCAGCGGTTGTTCTGGGAGGTATATTTCAAATGAGTCATCATTTGTACCCAAGGTGGGAAATACTGATAATCTGGGGCAGTAATCTGAGCCAAGAGCCAATTGCCTGGCTGCTGTGTATGATTCTGAAGAGAAAACCGAGTCCCTTTCCGTCGTGTGTTAATTATAAACCGCCTGGAGCAGTGGCAGTGCTTGGTCACCCTATCTCTGTGCCCATCCGTATCAGCACCCAGAAACTCTTTCACATGCAAATTTAAGCTGACTTGTTGATAGTTCAGACTGTGATATTATCGACTCCTGTTTTTCTTCTTGTTTGTTTTTTGCAATAGTGTTAGCCTTCAAGAGTTTGCTCATGACGAGGACATTCATGGTTGTAGAGGAGATTTTGGGGTCAATGGTTTTGGCAAGTGCATTCTTCTGTCCACATATGCAGACACAGGCTTTGCTGTTGCTTTGGTGTCCCTGCTCGGGGCCTTTGGTAAGAGATGACCTTGATCATTCTCACCTGCTTCCACAGGGCCCTGCACCGCTCCATACTTCGGCCCCATGGTCACCGTCACATTTGAAGTCTCCTATTAGGATTTAGAGTGTCATAAAAAGAGAAAACAGAGTCACGGTGCTCACCCAGACAGATTCTCGCATCGTCCTGCTTCTTGTCACGGCCCTGACATACTTGTGATGTTTGTCTCAATAATTATTTGTGGCAGTAGAAGTGTCCTTTCAAAGGGGTCTGATTTAGTCGGGTATGAGTCTAATACTTCATACAGTGGTATCTCTGAAAACTAAGAGAAGTCTCATTCCCTGTCATAGTGCCAGAGTTTGGAAGACATGGGGTATTCAGAACTAAAGCCAGCTGTCATTTGGAGACAGATGTGAATGGAATCTGTATGGGTGGGACTTTTAAGAAAAGGTTGTGACTGTAAGCATAACACACTCCGTGGGGAGCAGGAGAAGCTCAGGGTGGTTGTGGATGATGAGGATGTAGGGCAGGACACGCAGAAGATGAGTTCATGAACGGCGAGTGTCTGCTGCCGAGTGACTAGATGCACTGTCAGATGAGCTGCAGATGCCCCAGACGGTTTATGAGGCCCCGTTGCTTTTGTCAACTTCAGATCTCAGCCTCTGTGCCCACCGCCCACCCATAAGCCCCCCAGCCTCACCTGCCTGTCCTGATCTCCTCTTGCTCACACACACCATCCACTAAAGTCCGCTATTCCTTCCAGACTCTTTTGACATTCGCTGCCGTCTGTGAAAGCTACTCTAATCCTCGTCTTGAAACTGACCATCCCTTTCTTTCTTTCCACCTCTGTACTGCGTGCATGCCTCGGTGACAGACCACATTCTTCACTTCTTCTGCAATAATTGGTTTACATTTCTGTCTTAGTCCGTTGGTGCTGCTAAACCAGAATACCATCAACCGAGTGGCTTATAAACAACAGAAATGTATTCCTCACTGTTCTGGAGCCTGGGGACTCTGAGCATGAGCAGATTTCATGTAGGGTAAGGGTTTACTCTTTAGAAAGCTATATTTTCTGTGTCCTCACATGGTGGAAGGGGCAAAGGAGTTTTCTGGGGCACCTTTTATAAGTTTCCCATTTATTCTTGAGTAACTATAATCCTATTCATGAGGGCTGAACCCTCATGACCTAATCACCGCCCAAAGACCCCACCTCCACATGCCACCACATTGGGCATTTGCATGTGATGTCTGAGTTTTGGGTGAGAGGTACACAGTCAGTCTATAGCAAGTATCCATCGATCCTATTGCAGTCTTGCTGAGGGAATTCCTTGTCTTATTCAGTCTCTTATTTCCAAGGTCTAGTGCTCAACAAATAGTTGGTGATTAAATTAATGATAGAAAGAATACCATTCTCTGTCCTCAGACTGAACAGAAAATAATTGCATTTGCCATGTCAAAAGATTTCTATGAAATGTTCTTCAATATGGATATTACTTCCAATTGTTATTAATATAAATTAGCAGGGGCACCTGGTGGCTCAGTCAGTTAAGCATCCGACTTCGGCTCAGGTCATGATCTCACGGTTCGTGGGTTCGAGCCCCGCGTCGGGCTCTGTGCTGACTGCCAGCTCAGAGCCTGGAGCCTGTTTCAGATTCTGTATCACCCTCTCTCTCTGACCCTCCCCTGCTCACGCTGTCTCTCTCTCTCTCTCTCTCTTTCTGTCTCTCTCTCTCAAAAATAAATAAAACATTATAAAAATTTTAAAAAAAGAAAATGTAAAACTGATTCTACTGACTTCCTTATTAGTTTATCATTAATGTATTATTTTTAGTACAACATTTCAACAAAAATAAGAATTATTTGACCTTTTCTTGACTGAGATGGAAATGATTTTTTCCATGCAGATTAATATGTAAGAAATTATTTATACATTAATTAAGGAGTTCATACATTAATTAATAGTTTATTAATATACAAGAAAACATAAAAGAGTTCTTAATGTTTTTTATTATAATAATATTTATATATATTTAGAATAATGTTCAACTCATTATAAAATATATTAAAATATTTAAGAATTTTACATATTTTACATATACCCATGGAAAATTCCTATCATTAATCTGAATGGGGAAAGGTGGAATGTATATATTGAGTAATTCAACATTCCCATAGGTTTGATCTATTTTTTAAGAAATACGTGGAAATACAACGAAACCAAAAAATTCCCTCCAAGTCGGTAAACAAAACCCTCATTATGTAGCTGCATGGAATTCTATCTGAAATGTAACTTTGGTGGCTGTATATTGCTCAGAAGCAAAATTAAAATTGTTTAGTTTAATATTTATACTTGAATAGTACCATCTTAACAGAGAAGACCATTAAGTCCACTAGTATTTTCACACTTGACATTCATCTTTGCTACTTCATGTACCTAAGTCTTACACAGAGGAGTCACTACAGGCTAATTGTAATACACTGTATCTCATGCCATTCAGCTTTCACAGATGACTGTAGGTAGGTAAGTGCGAGGTGTTAAGCCAGTAAAGACATATTCAGAGAGGAAAATGGGCTGACAGTTTTCAATGCATGAGCTATTTTAGATTGACAGGCTTCTGCAAAAAGGGATGATGTTTGAATGAATCATGTATCAAGAATATTCATCCAGTTGTGTAAGCAGAAATATAGGACTAATGTAGGAGTAATGAATATTCATCCAGTTGTGTAAGCAGAAATATAGGACTAATGTAGAAATATAGGGCTCACGTAATCACAATATTAAAGCTTTGGTATGCTCCAATAAGTAGATTGCGATAGTATAACATAGTATCAGAAGTGGGGTTTTGTTTTATTTTGTTTTGGTTTCTTTTGGTTTGGTTTGGTTTGGTTTTGTGTTATTCCCAAAGGTAACCCTTAAAAAATTTCCAGATTGTGGGGCGCCTGGGTGGCTTCGTCAGTTAAGCATCCGACTTTCGCTTAGGTCATGATCTCCCGGTTCGTGGGTTCGAGCCCCGCATCGGGCTCTGTGCTGACTGCCAGCTCAGAGCCTAGAGCCTGTTTCAGTCTGTGACTCCCTCTCTCTCTGACCCTCCCCTGCTCACGCTGTCTCTCTCTCTCCTAGAAATAAATTTAAAAAAAAAATTCCAGATTGTTTCCTGATAATTTCTCAAGTCTTTATTTTATGTATTTGAAGATTCAAATATCTCAGTGACTATTTTCTGACATTCCTTTTAGCTAATGAACTTAACAGTTGTGTGGTGAAATTTGGCAATGATAATGATGACTACCATGTACTGAGCTAGTAACTGCAGTGGGCTTTTGTCTTATATTGTGTCACATCATTGTGTCATCTTCACGAAAGCTCTGCGACGATGGCCTCCTCATCTTCTTCTTACAAAGGAGATGTTTACTGTGCCCTGTACCCCACTGATTCACATCCATACTTATGTAACCTAAATTTGTAACAGCTTCACCCTACAGGGGAGGCACATATGTATGGAGGCATATCACATTTTATGAAATTAGAAAACTAATTTGATTTTTTAAATAAAATTAATTTTGAAAATATAATGTGCTTCATGTTTTGAACCATGCTTCTTTTATATCCTGGAGAATAAATAGCTTATAAAATTATAGTTAAAGATTTTCCCTTCTATCCTTCTGCAGCAACTTATATGAATAAAAATGAGAATCTGCACTTATTTGAGACATGTCTTCAATGACAGACAGAAACAGGCATCTTCCAGGAAAATACATCAAAAATGCATTTTTTAGACTGGACAGTATATCTGTAAATTTTGATGACTTATTTTTTTCATATTAAGGTCATGTAACTGCCATGAAATCAGCATGTGTTTCATACTATAATTCATTACTTCCACAAAGTTCAGACTAAAATTCTTAGTCTGAACAAGGGTCTTCTGTACACCAGTCCGCCCACCAAATGTTTTCACATGCATTCCCACTTTTCAGCTCAGTTATGCTTGAAAAGAATTTTGTGGATTCATCTCATATCTTGCTTCTCTTTCTGATGGACAGATATTAATGGTGTTTTACTGTCCCTTAGATGCTCACTCAGCAGATCTATTTACCCCAACAAGGAAGACCTAAATGTAATTAAAAAAAAAAAAAAAAAAAAAGCCTGGGCAACAAAGATAGTTTTGAGGAAACACTTGCTTTTCAATAAAGAAGATAATTGTAATATTTTGAAGTCATTTAATACTTGAGTGGATTAAATTATCTGAAAAGAAAATCATGCCCTAAGTTACATTAGTTAAATATTTGAAGCCGGAGAACTCGGGTATTTTGTTCATTCATTCAGCAAGTATCTGTAGACCTCCTTGTACAGTCGGCCCTGCCTCTGTGAACGGTGGGCAAGATCCCTGTCCTCATAGAGTTTTTCTAGGTAGCCACTGGTGGCCAGGAGGTATGGACGACGAGAGTCGAGTGTGTGTGTTTATGTGTATGTATATATGTATATATAAACTCCTCTTATATAGTGATCTATATCATTAAATCTATGGGTATACAAATAGTAACAAATTTAACTTTACATAGGAGCAATTGCTTTTTGTACCAACAAGAATTCTTTCATTGAACTTTCTCCAAAGCATAATTTTATCTATTTATTTATTTTTAATGTTCATTTATTTTTGAGAGAGAGACACAGAGCATGAGCTGGGGAGGAGCAGAGAGAGAGGGAGACACAGAACAGAAGCAGGCTCCAGGCTCTGAGCTGTCAGCACAGAGCCTGACGCGGGGCTCAAACCCACAAGCCGTGAGATCATGACCTGAGCCGAGGTCGGATGCTCAACTGACTGAGCCACCCAGGCGCCCCTCCAAAGCATAATTTTAGATTACCAAGTTGGGTATTCTTACTTCCAAAACTTTAGAAGTTCTTACTTCCAAACTTCTAGAAGTTTGATCTCTTCTAGAAAAATGAAAATTTTGATAAGCTATCTCAATCTTCATTAGAAAATGATTCATGTGTTTCCTATCTTGTGTTTTTTTTACTTACTGTGAGATAATTTTGTAGGTGCTCCAGAATCTAAAGGAGAAAACCTTGTGTACATTATCAGATCACACCAAAAATGGTTTATAGTGGCTAAGGGGGACAGAAAGTTTGCACACCATGAGACCCAAAGGGGAAAACATAACACAGAGAGAAAAGATGCAATTCCAAATTTTTATTCTTCAGTTGAAGTTCAAGTGCTTTCTCTGCTGAAGCATAGAATGACACGGATGTGTTGTACTTGTATTACCTAGTCATGTGAAAGCTAGTTATAGAACCAGAATCATTGATTCATATCCATTACTTAATTAGAAATGTAGTATCGGATGTAGAGCTTGTGACAAAAGGAACAATTAAGAAATTGTGTAAAGTGTCAGCCATGCACTGTGCTCAGCCAGCTTTCCAACAGGAAAGTGAGTCAGACATTTTTAGTGATTTTTGGATGCAATATAATGACTTCTTAAGTTCAGCAAGTAGATATTAAACTCTGTTTACTTAGAATTGCAGTGGTAGATAAAGTAGCCCATTCCTCTTGGATGGAGAACATCATAACTGCATTCATTTAAAATCATGCTTCCTTTCACTAAGCCCATTTGCATGTTTGAAACTTACCTACTTTCCAGGTTTTCTGAATACGTGATTTTGGTGGCTTTCCCAACTCAAGATCACTTACCTCTCATGCCATTGATGTAAAAATCAATGCTTGCTATGAAATGTGCTACAAAAGATCTTGTAGCCATCCTTGAGAGTGCATTTTTAAATTTAGCTTTTTAAAATAACTTGGATTAAAAAATAATCTCATCAAATGATAATGTCTAATGGCTTTTAGACGATGGGGCAAAAACAGGCTGAGGTGCAGGAACATGAATAGCTCATCAGTGCTAATTTTGCCTTTTCCGTACTACTCCACATAGAGAGTAATACTAAAGGATTTCTAACAAAGTAACATTGTTGACAAAGTAATTATCACCAAGTCCCCATCCTGTAAACAGTCCCCACCCCTCTGTGTGCTAACAACCTGCGAAGTGTAGCTCTCTAATAAGGAGAGTAATTATAGCTGCATTTCAGTGTCTACTACTCTTAGTGTTTGTCTATTAAAATACATTAAACATGTTATAGAAATGTCAGAGCCTTCCTTAAGCTGGAGATCAATCTCCAGCTTCCTCAAGGAGGAGGTATGCAAGATAAGTCACAAGATAGAAATAATAAGTCCAAGACAAGGAAAAACTCATTGTGTAGAAGGAGTTCCAGGTTGTTTATTTCAGTTTTGTTACAACTCTCAGGGGGAAATCAACACCAAGTGGGGCCATTGGAGGAAGCAAATGATGCCCCTGCTTTTCGGTTTCTGAGAGATCAGCTACAAACTCAGACTATATTACAAAAGGTGTTTATTTTATTTTATTTTTTAACTTTCAAAAGTAACTGGATCATGGACTTTAATCTCATTCTTTCATTTATGCCTTGGGCTATCAGATCCTCCAGGGCTGTGCAGATTAAGGAAAAGCCACTTAATTAGTGGAGAGAGCCCTCTCCCTTTGTTCAGAAGCTCTGTTGCCTGCTAATAAGAAAAGCAACTCAATCACATTGCTTCTGACACTCAAACCTCTTTGTTCAGCTACCTGCTTCACAAAACCAGTCTTACCATCTGAGTTCTCTGTCAGCGTTGCTGATATTTCAAGACTGACCTGCGAATCAGTCATAAAATCAGGTTAGTAGATTGCCACCAGCATTTTAAAATGCAACACCAATAAAAGAAAAAAATGTCAGAGTATATCCCATAATTACTTTCTATAAAGTCTTTGTTTCATTTATATCATTTATATGTGTCAGGTCAAAGTACAATGTGTTTATTATTAGGGGACACAGTGGAAAAAAGTTAGAAAACCACTGTTACTTATCTAATCCCCTCTCTTCTTAGTTTTGTCTTCTTAAATTAGTTTGTCTTTTCTAATCCATACGTTTTCAAAATCTTCACTTCGTCATCTTCAAGTGTAGACAGCTCCTTAGTTCCTCAGTATCTCCGTCTTGATAGCCATCACTTAGTAGAAGATGACTGGAGTGATCTCTCAATGTTGTTTGAAGTACTGAGTTAATGGCATTCTTAAAAGCAGTTACAATTTTGTAAGTCCAAATGTGAACTTAGTTTTTAATCCCACCCTCCTTCTCCTCCTTTAATCTCTATTATGACCAGTGGTAATCACCACCATGCACTTATCCAGTGGAATTTGAGTCATTTTCGAAGTTCCCCAGCCTCTCAATAAAAATGAGTGATCGATCCAGATGATTCTGTCACCTAATATCCTTTAAAACAATTCTATTCTTTACCTTGCAGGTACTACTATTTGGCCCTGTGATTTCATACCTAAGCTATTGCAGTAAACATTGTAATAGTCTATTTGACTCCCTCATTACTCCCTTCTGGTATGTCGTTGCTCTTACTGTTGGAATCCTTTCCAACACACAAACTTGAATATTTCACTCTTTGCATAAACATTTCCCATAACCACATTCCCTTTGCCTTGAGATTAAAGTTCAGACACATCTCAGTGAGAATAAGAGGCCCTCCAGAATCCGACTTCAGGAAATTCTCCAAACATATCCAGCCCTACCCACTTACACACCTAACATTTGAACTCGGGTCGGTATTAAGCACGTTAAAAATCTTTTGTGTTACTGGACCATTGGGCTGGCCCATGATCTCCTTGCCTAGAATGCCTTCACCTTCTGTTACGCCTGGAAAATGCCTACACATCCATTAACATATTGGTCCAAGTTTTTGCTTCATGTTAAAAATTCTGGGTCACCAGAGTCAGCTTCTCTGCCATTACTTACTAAGTATTTATGGAACTAAAATCCCTCACTGTCTTTATCTTCATCTCCCTTCCCTAATTGGACTCAGTGCTTGTCTTGAGCTTCTCTTGCGTACGTATTGCCAGTTCCCCTTTGTAACCCAAGATAGAAGCTGTCACAGTGCTGAGTACTAGAAGGATGCTCAGTGAATGTGAGCTGAGTGAGCTCTTGTGCCAGGAACATCTAGGGTATTTGCCTCTTTTACTTATATGGCCTTCCTTATCCTCTCACCCCCACTATACCACTGATAATCTTGCTAAACTCATAAGTATGGCACAAAATAATATTCACAATAGCCATTCTCCGTCACTTTCCCTAAATCTGTGATTTTTTTTTTAAGTTTATTTATTTATTTTGAGAGAGACAGAGGCAGTGCAAGTGGAAGAGGAGCACAGAGAGAGGGAGAGAGGAAATCCCAAGCAGGCTCCACACCGACAGCATGGAGCCTGATGCGGGGCTCGAACCCACAAACTATGAGATCGTGACCTGAGCTGAAATCAAGAGTTGGATGCTTAACCAACTGAGCCACCCAGGCACCCCTATCTATGAGTTTCATAATCTTTGAAAAGGTCATATAAGCGAAGCAGTGTGTCTCCATTATTCACAGTCCATGGAACACCTTGATACCCAGTTGATACTCTGGACCTGGGTTAAGATAATCTCAGATGGATTCACCAGTTTATGCTTCTACAGTGTATATCCTAAAGAAATGTTCCACTGTGGGCACAAATACTTATTTAAACACTAGAATTTAAAATAAAATCTTGGGTTTCGGCTTACCTTTGACCTTAAACTTGATCTTGAATTCTGTTATACAACACATTTTCCCCAATTGCTTTATTATGGTCAAAATTTGTTTCATTGGATGTCAACAACTGACTGTTTAAGCACTGCATCCAATTTTAATATCAAATTCTGAGGGACCAATTTCCTTAAATATAAGATTTTCTTCATAAGACTTCAGGGAAAGTCAGGAAGAATTTCAAGAGAGAACACTGATTGGTTTAATTTAGTAAAGAAGACATTCCTCTTAGTTGCAGGAAGCTAATCAACATTTCTTCTGCATGAGTTGATTACCTTGTTACATTTCACTGGCCCTGATAGTGTATGTTTAATAAGGGAAAATATTCCATTGGTTCTATAACTATAGTTATATACAACACTATCCCAATGACTATGAAATGTCTTACGCACACTTCCCCCCTTTTTTTTGTCATTGCAGAGCTCAGTTCTCACACAATTGATCATTTCCCATGTGTCATCCAAATCAACCATTAAGGGGAAACAAAACATTTCATGGCCTTTTTGTTTTGGAATGAATAACAACGGATGTCACAGTTTATTTTTCCAAGTAAATTTAAGAGTGATGGATGGACTAAGTATATACCATTTATTTGTAAGAAAAGGTACAAATGGTGAAATGGAGTAACTGGTATGCAAAAATTCTCTGGGACCAAAAATTTATTTATGCAAAGAACAGGGAAAAAATACTGAGAAATGTTTTGTGTTGTAAAAAAAAAATTAAACAATACCATTATAGAAGCACATTAATTAGAAAATACATCATTTCTTCTGCTTCTCAGTAACTTTATAGTAATGTTAGGAAATGAAATACTGTTAAACTGGTTTTGCTAAATCTTTCTTTAATATATTCTGCTGTTTTATTATAACATAGGCTAACTGAAGTTTTTATGGTCATTAATTTTTCCAGATTTTATAGACTTTAAAATATAAAAAGAGATACAAAAATATTATAAAACACCTCAAATCTTACACTGAAAAACTTCAAAGTAACTCTTCAAATATTTTTATATTCTAGATTTCTTTTTTTTTAAATTTTTTTAATGTTTTATTTATTTCTAGGAGANTAGGATTATAAAACTCCTACTTTTTCCTCTTAGTAGTATAACAATACATTCCCATTTTCCCGTATTTATGTTCCTCTAAATATTAATCTATAAGAGATTTTAATAATCTGTAACATTACGTTGTATGGACATACTATAATGTATTTATCCCATATGAGTGATCATTTTGTTTTCATTCACTCTATGTGACAACTTTTTGAAAAACGTTTTAAACATCTTTCATATAAATCTCTGTGTCTGGGTCCTCTGACAGCTCCATCCCTAACCCCTTCTCTCGAGATCAGACCCCATATAACAAACATGCCAACGTGACGTGAGTGCCTGACAGGTAGTGCTAAAAATTTTTTAATGTTGTTTTTTATTTCTGTGAGAGAGACAGAGAGAGACAGAGAGAGAGAGGGGCAGGGAGGGAGAGAGAGAGGAAGAGAGCATGAGCAGGGGAGGGTCAGAGAAAGAGGGAGAAACAGAATCCGAAACAGGCTCCAAGCTCTGAGCTGGCTGTCAGCAGAGCCCGATGCAGGGCTTGAACCCAGGAACCGTGAGATCATGACCTGAGCTAAAGTCGGACATTTAACCGACTGAGCCACCCAGGTGCCCCAGATAGTGCTAAATTAACTTGCCAAAATGGACTGTGGATTTTCCTCCATTCTATCCCAAACATATATTTCCCCAGTCTGTCTTGTTTCCCTTTTCCAAACTTTACTTCTTTATTAAAAGTTTACTTATTTATTTTGAGAGAGAAAGAGACAGTGTGCATAAGCATAGGAAGGGCTGAGAGAGAAGGAATCCTAAGCAGGCTCCACACTGTCAGCATAGATCCCACTGTGGGGCTCAGTCTCATGACCTGTAAGTCTATGACCCGATTCGAAATTAAGAGTTGGATGCTTAACTGACTGAGCCACCCAGGGGCCCCCAAACTTTAATTCTTTCCCTGGAGAACCAGACAAAGCCTAGGTGTTGTTTTTCTCCTTTCTTCATCTCCCACATGTAATTCACCAGAACATTTTATCAAATCAGCCTTCATACCACACCCCGGATGTACTCTCCTCCAGTACTACCTAGTCCAGCTAGTCTTACCTGAGCCGATACCACCTGTGACTTCCCACCAGCTCTCCCTGAGACCACTCTTGACACCTGTCACATCTCTCCTTTGCTCACAATCCTGCAGGGGCTTTCGGAATACCCGAATATAACCCGAACACTCTTCCATACCTCCCAGGCCCCCCATGTGACCGTCACCAGCCCTTGGTCTCCCTCATTTTTCACTACCTTCTTCCTCTTTCCCGCTTGGTCTACCATGCTGGCTTCTCTCTGCCTTGTAGACGAACTCTTCCCTTCATGCTCCAGCTGCCTCTTCCATTTTATTCAGGATTCAGTGGGTATGCCATCGCCCTCAGTGGCTTCCTGCCCAATGAGTAGGGAAGAAGCCGTCAAACAGACCTCCACATTTTGTTTCTGTGTATGTATATTATTTCTTAAATACTCCTGTGTTTGTTTATCTTATATCCACTCATCAGAATGTAAGCTCTGTGGAAGCAGAGAGTAAATTCAGTCTTCCTCACTTACAGCTCTACCTCCAGAACCAAGAATAGTGCTTACTGTCTGGTGGAGACTAAATATTTACTAAAGGAACAAATAAATCCATGAAGATTTACTACTAGAATTTGTATTAAATAGAGTTTCTCAGTCAAAAAAATTTTTTTTAACTTTCTGCTTCTCAGTCTTCAGTCCCCACCCATTATGTGGCAGGGCTAAATTTACCGCACCCCCTCCCCCGTCTAACACTGCAAGCATAATATTGTTTTGCCAGTTCAGTGTACAGCATTTAGCCAATTGTTTTCATTTTCACATTAGTTTCTACTAATGGGGCCCAAACAGTTTGAAATTGGAAAATCTTTCCCATTAGGAGCCCACTCACTTCTGACCCAATCCATGCTTCTGATCCAATGTGAAGAGTTCTGGAAGGAAAGGATAGAGCAAATGGAGACATGTGTTAGGGACCATCCACTTGCTGGTTTTCATTGAAGTATTTACATTTAAGTCATTTCATCCTCATAATAACCCTAGGAAATAGATATTATCCCCTTTTTTTTTCATATGAAGAGACGTTCTCTGAGGGCTTATGGTTCATGGAAACTATCAGGTTGTACAATTTAAATCTGTACCCAAGTCTGGCTGGTGCCAAAGCCTGAGTTGTTAATGCAACGTCATAAACATAAAAGGTTTGTGTCCATCATTATACAAGCTTTCTGAGCTGTAACCATAAGTTTTCGTGTGGATTCTGGAAATTAGTGTTTCATTCAGAACATTTTTTAAAGAAACAAGTGTCATTCCTTTAGAAGATTTCCACAGACTCACATATCTGTTTTACTATATAATGGGAAATTTCACAGGTAGTGGCATGGAAGTGACTGGAACCCATCATTCATATAAGCAAAGAAATGGTAAACTGCTGTTGGAGAGTTCAGCAAACCTTTTATTTATGCACTAATAAAATCATGTCATCAAAATTGGTGCAGATGGGATTTATATCATATTCTAGACATGCTTACAGATGCAGAGACTTGCCTTCCTTCTCACGAAGGGTAAGATGTCCTTTATTCCAAGGTTGACTTGGAGCGACAGGCAAGAGACCATGAAGGGACCCATCCAGGTGCAAACTCTTTTTCTTAGATGATATAATCAAAATAATGAATATTTATTTGTTTCTAAGAATAAGTAGATCATCACAGAAGTGGCTTACTTCAAATCAGGAAGATGAGGTCAGTGTGGAGTGTGCATGAAATTGTTCAGGTTCCCCAGAGAGCTAACTTCTAAGGAGTCACTAAAATAACGAATGTTTAGATCAATAAAATTAGAAGCGTTAAGAATGGCNTTACTTTTATACTAGTTCTTCAGATAATGTGAATGACCTTTTCATTATTGTTCTTTTTTAATCCCAAACATTTCACAATATAATTCAATAATCATGAAGAATTCCAGGTGGGTTCGCAGAGTTTTAAGTTTTTATACTATAGAAGTGACCTATCTCAAGGCAGGGAGGAGGCAACACTTTAATCAAGAAGTTATGACTTGTGATTTTCTTTTTTTTTAAAGAAAAGGAGGTAGGCATAGTGGACTAGAGTGTCTTTATTTATGGGAACTGTGTGCAGAGAGCTCAGTACACATTTGACAGGAGGCTATTTGTAGGAAGCTAATTTAGAGTGGAAACAAATAGTTGTGAAAAATGAGGAAATCCTGCTTGAAAAAAAAAAAAGTGTGACAGGATCACATCAAATAGGAGTGTTAGAGTAATTTACTATTCTAGGCAACCCAGCAGCTGGTTTATCTAAAGCGTTCCTCTTTTTCATGAGCACTCGAACAAGGACAGGAAATGGCTCAAAAAGCATACTGCCTTCCTCTAACAGATTTCTGTAAAACTTTAATAGCAAAAAAACAAAAAAAAAAAAAATGAGTTTTAGGATCTCAATTCTTAGCCATTCTGGGGACACTTTAATGAGACAGTGCATATATTTCTAACTTTAGTTACTCAGAAATTATACTAGAATGGAGATTTTTCAAATAAAGATAAGAGGAAATGAATCTCTGCTTATGTCATTCATAAAAAGGGTTGTATGTTTAACTCAACACTTAGAATCAGTTTCACAGAATAATGAAGATTTTAGTTAACCATTGAGAAAATGATCCAGAGACTAATGGAAGGGAGAACATACATCGCATTTTATAGAACTGCGCTTAATTGTTCCAAATAAGGAAATATTAGGACTGGTATAATTAGGAGTTGGAATCCCAAAGACACAAGAATTAGACTAGAGAAAGGAAACATATAAATCATACAATGTAAAAACGCATCTGGAAAAATAATTTAATGCAGCTAACAACCTATAGGTAGGATTATATTTTAAAAATGATTCCAGAAGATTGGAGTGGAATCTCTTTATAAAGCCCCTCCCCCAACAATAACAAAAGAATAAAAAAGATTTGCTTCCTAGGGCCTGGGGGAGGGGAATACTAGAAAAGTGTTGGTTAAAGGCTACAGACTTTCAGTTATAAGATGAATACATGAAATATATATATTTTAGGCTATATGGTTTTTTGCAGTGGTTAGCCACTGCAACTAACTATATTTTTATGTAACAAAATGTGTTTTTCATTGGAATTGTTGTCTTCTTGACTCTAGATCTTATTTGGGTTTTGGGCAACAAAACTCAAATTTTTGTTGATTAGTTTCATAATGTTTCACAGTTTCATAAACTGTATATTAGTTTTGTACTGCCAGTGTAATAAAAAATTACTACCAACTTTAGTCCAAAATCAGGATGGTAGTAGGGTTGCATCCTCCATGGAAGGCTCTAGGGGAGAATTCTCGACTCTTCCAGCTTCTGGTAACTACAGGCATTCCTTGACTTCTTGCCACATCACTCTTAATCTCTGTCTGGATTTTCATGTCACCTCTTCTTCCAAATGGGTCAGATCTCCCTTGGTCTTTCTCTTACACATGTAACGCATTGAGGACTCACTCAGATAATCCAGGATAATCTCCTCGTCTCAAGATCCTTAAGCACATCTGCAGAGACTGTTTCTCCAAATAAGGTCACGTTTGCACGTTCCAGGGATTAGGGTCTGACATCTCTGTAATAAAGGGAGGCATTATTTATCTACTATAGGCTGAAATATGGAGTTTCCGATTCTCAAGTAGCCTTAAATCTCATGTAGTTTGTGGAATATATTAAAATGTAGGGGTTAACTAGAGTTTCTCATTAAATAAAACTAATCAAAGCTATCATAGCTGTAATAGTTTGGGTGAAAGAAATTAGCTTTGTACCCAAATTATTTTTTACCCCCCACACTTCATCTGTCCTCAGTTACTGAGGTCATACCATAAAGCTCTATTGTTCTGTGCCTATTAAATATTATAGAAATCAAGGTTTAAATGTTTGAGTCAAATTTATTTCATTTATTAAAAATTTATTTCCCAAAGTTCCTTGACCCATTTTACCTAAATGGTCCTTGGTGATATATATTTGGAAGTAGATTAGAAAACTTGCTGTTAGACCTTTTTTAAGTTCCGAAAGTAGGTGGTTAACTCTCTCGTGTTCGTGTTCTGTTTCCTAGTGACCATTTCTTCACGTTCAGGCAATTCGTGATCAAGGTACAGGAATTAAGAAGATAACATAACAGCTCTGATCTGGTGTTGTTTTTACAGCACGTCCAACCAAGAAAATGATGTATGTGAAAACACCACATTAGCCAAACACTGTTTGCATTCCAAGCGTCTTTGATTTTGATTCAGCGGCTTGTCTGCTAGAGCAGCCCAAGCTACAGATAATAATGTGAATCCGGAGATTAGGTCATCGTATCTGTTATTATGTTAATTAGCTTAAGTGAATTACCAATGTCCAGCAAGACATTACTCACTTTGGAATGCATTTCGCTAGTAATTTATCATAGTAATAAGAGGTAGAAGAGACATATGAGTTCCCTAAGTGGCAGCAATTATACCTGCTAATGGAAAGGGAAGCTGTTTATTAAAACACACTATATCTTTTGCATCAGAGTTGTTCATCTTTACTTAGATGCATGGTTTCAATTCTCTTTAATTCAAGTTCTTCTGTGGGTATTCATTACCTTGAAGGATTCGTTGGTCCCAGGTTATTTACTTTTAATTCTAAATTGCTGTCAAATATGATGAGACATGAATTCCTTATGGGACATGAACATTCCTCCTCAAAAAATGTGGATTTGCAGGGAAGTTTGAGGAATCTAGTTTGCTCTCCGTTGACCCAACTTTCATAGAGAAATGAGAAATGTTGGTGATTCAGGTATGATGTTTCAGGCTCTTCAGAGCACAGCCAAGCTCCTCCCTTACAGAATAGTAAGTAGGTCTGGAGGCAGAGAGGCAGTCTGAGAAGAAAAGTCCCCACAAAGTGCAACTCTCTCTTAGTAACAAATGCAATCCCTTTTACTAAACACAAACACATATATTGTGTCTGGTGTGAGTGCATTTGTAATGATAGATTAAAAAGTCTGCAGAAATGTATGAAATTCGTTCAGGGTGAGGTTACCTAGATCAAGATGACTAGAAGAGCTTATTCTAAGGAAAGCATCATAGTATTAGAATGATTGAATGGTATAGTCACACATTTCAAAGGTATCTCAGGAACTTCAAATTAATTCCTTGCTGGGGCACCTGGGTGGCTCAGTCGGTTAAGCGTCCAGATTCAGCTCAGGTCACAATCTCACTGTCTGTGAGTTGGAGCCTTGTATTGGGCTCTGTGCTGACAGCTCAGAGCCTGGAGCCTGCTTTGGATTCTGTGTCTCTCCCTCTCTCTCTGGCCCTCCCCTGCTCGCACTCTGCCTTTCTCTCTCAAAAGTAAAAATAAACATTAAAAAACTAATTCTTTCTTACAGTTTCACCATTACCCTTTTTCAACAATAAACAGTTATAATACCCTGTCAGAGAAATATTTAAGAATTGCTGTTAGGGGCTTTCAGCCCACCTGTGACCTCATTAAAACTGACCGCTCTCTAATTTAGAAAAAGAACATGATGACATCCTCTTGATGCTGTAGTTAAATTTTTTCATTCTCAATGCAACACAGATATGCATAAAAATACTTTCCTTTATTTTAATCCTAAACTACTGGTTAAAACATGTTCAGGATTCATTTTGATGTAATAATTCAAGCAGTGCCTTAGATACCGCCCATCGTCTAGGGAACATGATCTTCTTCAGGTCACCCACTGGTGAGGATCACTTCTGTGAGCAAAGGTGAATGTGTGGCTTCCATTACAGCACGGAGCATGTGGTGCCCATCGCTGGGCACGGGCAGGTCTGCTTTGGGCTCCAGGATGCTGGTCCCCCATCCCCTCTTCCCCACTTGTCTGTGGCATCTCTGAGACCTGGATAAGTAGTAACATAGAGGCTGGTCTGTTTTGCACAAAGCCTGGGTTTTCCCTGACTGCCTCCCTGTCTCTTTGGCACCTTGCCAGTGGGTTCTCTGCAGGCCCCCGTCGGGTCTTCACTTTATCGCCTTCGGCTCCAGCTGGGCTGACACTCCACAGTCCCTTCACCCAGCTCTGATGGCCTGCTCTGGCTCGCCTGCAGACAGCCCCTCAGCCATCTCTGAGCCAGGAACTGAGCCAGGCCAGGAAATGGAATCTGCATGGTCTCCCCTACCCAGCCATGCTGGACAGCCAAATTCCCATTCGTGGGACTGTACCCCCCAGGCTGGGCTGGGCAGCCTCTTCCCTGGTCAGGAAGTGAGTCAAGAGCCCCGCTTTGCTTTGCCTTAAGCTCTCTTCTTTAATCTGCCCTCCCAGCCCACAGACAACATGGAGAGAAGAACAGAATAGGAGAGTACATACCCCTCACCCTTAGATTCCTCCCTCCTCTCTTCTTGCCTGGGCCTCCTCTTTTACTGTGCTCTTCCCCAGGACCCATGAAAGGCAGCTTTTCTGGGATCACATACTTCTGGATATAAGCCTAATCATTAATCCCTGAAGGGGGATAGGGGCACAGTCTCTACCCACCCGGGACACCTTGGATCTGAGTACCCCTCTGTTTAGCTCTTGATGAACCAAATGAGAATAGCTGGAATTCAGCAAGTCTGGTCCACGAATCAGGCCTGGCTCCCATTGCCTCCCATTAAAGAGAATCAGGTTCTTTGCATTCTGTACCCTTGACAGAAAGGAAAAGGCTGCATCGTAACATAATTGAAGGAGAAAGCATAGAAGACGCTGGTTTAATATTTACAATCATTATCTCTAATATTATATATGTAATGTGTGTATACATACATATGTAAATAGAACAGTCCTGTCACCTGCCAGCTATATGATAGTAAGAAATTTGCTTCACTCTATAAGCTTCAGTTTGCACTCTCTAAGATGTCACTATAGAAGCCCATTATTCGTAGGGTTTTTAAAAATTTCTTTAATGTTTATTTGTTTTTGAGAGAGTGAGGGAGAGAGAAGCAGAGAGAGAGAGAGAGAGAGAGAAGGAGACACAGAATCCGGAGCAGGCTCCAGGAACTGAGCTGTCAGCACAGAACCTGACGCTGGGCTCAAACTCATAAACAGTGAGATCATGACCTGAGCCAAAGTAGAACACTTAACCGACTGAGCCACCTGGGGGCTCCTGTAGGGTTACTTTTGAAAGCAGTAAACAGGGTTTAGTAGATGAAAAGACAGGTAAAGTCTTTAAGAACCTTAAATTCCGATCTAATGATCTTTGACTCTAACACTCAGAGGCATTTCAAACAGGCACAGTTAACTCATTGTGTAATATCAGATGGCTATCAAAAGGGCCCTTGCACTTATTTTATTTTATTTTATTTTATTACTTTTTAATATTTTTATTCTTTTTTGAGAGAGAGACAGAGCGCAAGCTGGGGAGGGGCAGTGACAGAGGGAGACACAGAATCTGAAGAAGATTCAAGGCTCTGAGCTGTCAGCAGAGCCTGACGCGGGGCTCGAACCCACCAACTGTGAGATCATGACCTGAGCCTAAGTCGGATGCCCAACCGATTGAGCCAACCAGGTGCCCCTAAAAGAGCCCTTGCACTTCTTTTAAACTAAGAAAAATGTAAATATGATAGTAATACAGATTATTAGGCAATACATTTATGTATTGGCGATAGGTTAGTGATTTCAGTTTGTCAAAGCTGTTCGTTGAGAAAGTGATTGTATCCATTGTCATTTAAGAAATTCACTTTCCAGGACACCTAAATTGCTTGGTCAATAAGTGTCTGATTCTTGATTTCTGCTTAGGTTGAAGAGCCTGAGTAATGTCATTTTGAAATTAAGGCCTCCATTAAGAGCAACCTCGGGCTGCATGTAGCCACAGTTCCTCAGATTGCTCAAGGCTAAAGCCATCCTCGGACCTCCTTCAGGTCAGCTAATCAGAAAAACATTCCTGTGGTCTGAGTCAAGGCTGGGAACTGTAGGCAGTTATTCTGTACAAACTAGCCAATTTCTAACCGCTTGCCTGAACCCCTCGTGGGCCCTTTGAGCTCACCTCACAATTGGTCATTTTCAAAGGATTCTCAAAAGTCATGATTGGGTCCTGCCAAAAGTAATGAACACCTCACAGATACTGAATGGTCAAAGCTGTTACCATGGGTGCTGTACAATTGTAATTGGTGCTTATGTGATGATGCTATACGTACAACGTGTGCACCATAACACCCCCAATCCCTTACCCCTTAAAAACCCTACATGCTATTGTTCTTTGCTTCACGTTGCTGCCACGACACCGGTAGGCGGGTGAGCCCCTGCTCGAGCTTGTAATAAAGACCCTTTTGTACTTGCATCGGTGTCGGCTCCTTGGTGGTCTCTGGGGACTCGCGAATCAGGCACAACAAGGTCATGATCTCATGGTTCGTGAGTTCAAGCCCCATGTCAGGTTCTGCGTGGACACCTCAAAGCCCGCTTAAGATTGTCTCTCTCCCTCTCCCTTTCTCTCTCTGCCCCTCCCCTACTTGCACTTTTTCTCTGTCAAAATAAATCATAAAAACAAGCATTAAGAGAAACGAAATCCACTTTCCTTCATACGATGAGTCCTGATTCTAATGAGAAATAAAGAATAATTGAGAGGGGGCAGGACAAGACATCATCTTTATTGCTAATAAAGCTGAAGCAGGGGAAGACTGGTTGATGTGGCTGCTGAAGAGGGTTTCCCAATACTGAACAGGTACTGAACGTCAGAAACAGAGGGCAGGGCTGGATCCCACCCCCCCACCCCACCCCCTCACCCCGTGGTGGTAGAATCCTTTCATTCGAACGTCAAGAGAGGAAGGATGGAGAGGTGGCTCACTTTAGCCCTAAGAGATTTGTATTTTAAGATGACTTCTGTAGGTTTACGACTTCCCCCCACTGTGTGTTATTTCAGTAGTTTAACTGAATTCTGAAGATCCTTCTAAAATTGGCTGCCTTCCTAGGAAATCAAAAAAGACATTTATGTTTTACGTTCAAAAAAACACAAGAACAAAACAAAGAGAGGTCAGGGGATGCTTCTCAAGTGGACACATCTGAAGCTCCTGCTCTCCCCGGGAGAGGGGAGAGGGGCTGACACAGATGTGGAAAATCTCTTCCTTTCACTTCCGTTGAGTTTCTACCAACGTCAAATGGCGCTGTGATTTGTGAATGGCCAGTTTGTCAGGCATACGGGAATCTCTTACAGATCAGTTTTATTTGCTTGAGGCTGAACACTAATATGCTTACTCTTTCCAATAATTGAGGGTGCTTTTTAAATAAAAATGGTGAACCGGATAAAGGATGTTCCCTTCAATCCTACAGTTTGCTCAGATATGTGAGGTAGGTTAATATGAAATGCACTCCAGAGGATAGGAAGTGACTTGGCTTGAGGTCACCTTAGCGAACAGGGCGTATTCAGATTATCACAACCTCTAGCTTTGAGATGGAGTAAAGATGTTTCCGATCCTCTCACCTAATCTCTTGCAAACAAAAATAACAAGATGTAAACTCAAACCCCATCTTCTCTGATAGAGGAGCTACCACTACCAATCATGCTGGGAAAATGGGAAGAGGAGCAGGGGCCGGATTAAATTCAGGGATTTACATGAAAGTCTTCAGTGAATGGAGACCCTGCTGCCAAACCGCTTGCATGCTCAGTTCTAGTTGACAGCACTGTCTGAACAGGGTGCTGGGGGACCTCTCTCTGGATATACTGACTCTACCCAGAGAAATCACCTGAAGATCATAACAATTAAAGGACCACCAGTTAAAAATTTCTGTACCATGAAGTGGACAAGCCCCCCCACCAAGTGTACCAGACCTTCCAATGAGCTTGTTAGGGTTAATAAGAACAGACAGCCAAGGAGCACAGCTATTTGAGGAAAGACTCGAACAGAAGTGTTCCAGAAACACAGTGTAGAGAAAATTACAGGGAAAAATTTTAACAAGGAAACAATGCAAAGACATTTCTCAAAACTAAAGGACAAGTGTCTCCAGTTTTGTTTTGTTTCTTTTCTTTCCTTTTTTTTTTTTTTAAGTTTTGAGAGAGAGAAAGGGTGAGGGGGGTAGGATCAGAGAGAATCCCAAGCAGGCTTCCTACTGTCAGCATGGAGCCCAATGCAGGACTCAAAGTCACAAACCGTGAGATCATGACCCAAGCCGAAGTCGGACACTTAACAGACTGAGCCACCCAGGCAATCCAGGAGTCTCCAGTTTGAAGAGGCATGCCCTGGTCGTGCACCTGATCAAATTAAGATGGACACTGAGGCACATGGCTGTGAAATTTCAGAGCATCTTGGAGCCCTGCTCGTTGGTATAGAGAAATCTCAGAGACATGTCCTTCCTTACATCCCTAGGAACCACCATGGACACATGCCCATTTGGGGGTGACTGGGTGAAGACCAAGTCACCATCAGTTGTCCATCCCCATGTTAACATCCCCTGAAGCCCCCTGCTTCAGACTTCTTTTATTCTCAGTGATTTACATCTACCACAATCCCTTACTCTCTCCTGCTCTGTCAAGGCAACCTCAGGCCATCAGAGAAGTCTCAAAAATGCTCAACTCCAACTGGAAGTGGTCGAAGATCCAGTTACCTTTCTCTTATAAGTAATCATTGTACTAATTCATAAATGCAAGTAGATATATGGGCACTGGGCATGAGCATCTTTCTTCTCACTAGAATCCAACCTCTCCATACTGATCAGTGCATTGGAACAGGATTGACTTCTTGGACTTCTTTTTTTCAAGCCCTAGCTCAGCCAGTGTGTCCCATCAGCCACCATTTGATTATAAAAGTACTCGTGCCAGACATGCAAAGTAATTTACATATAATGTCAAATTATTTTTATAAGCATCCTATATGGAGGTTATAGCATTTTGCATTTAACTGGGATGTGACCTAAGGCTGTATTATGAGCCATTTTGTGACCAAAAGCTCCTGCAAGTTGCCACTCAGGGCTTATACTTGTGCGCGGGAGTGTAGGTGCAGGTGCTGGGGGGTATAACCCTTTACCCAGAATGATTCTGAGACCTTGGGGATCCTCACAGGGACTGCTGGAGATTCTGGACCACCTTGACGAAATGGAGACGAGATCCCGATGAATAAGTTTTTCACAAACTCAGTCCTCTTTTCCAGACTCTTGGGTGGATCAGAGATACTGCTAATTTTCTGCCTGAAATGGAGAAGCTTATCATTTCTAGACAGTGTATCAGTAAATTATTGTTGGAAATGTGATATTGACGAAGGTCATGTTGAATGAGATTTCCTAATTCAGTATAAAGTTGTATCAGGAGAATATACATGTTTTTCAGCCAGTACGCATCATAATTAATCATCATCAGCAATGGGCAAATTCATACATTTTTATTTGTCTACACTGCCCTTTTAAACCACTTTATTTAAATGAAGCCTTCTATTTCCATTAGGTACTTAATATATCAAATCTTTCTTCTCAAGGATTATTTGATTTTTATGCATCATTTTTATGTAATGCTGTGCCCCTGGTTAAGTAGTTAAATAAATAGTGACAATGAATGCCATTCCTTTAATGGATGTGATCTGAGATGTTTATGATATACATGCATCCATTGTTTCAAAATCCCTTTAAAGTAACTATTTTATTTAAGAGAAATAGAATCATGTTATTAAGGATTACCCAAAACATTCAAAATACAGAGAGAGAAAATGAGCTGATATACTTTACACCGAGCCCTCCCATGTCTGTGATTATTTATATCCTTTTTGAATTTGGCTTTCACTTCCAACACCCTTTCTTCTCCAAAGCATTCTTACCTTCTGCTTCACTTAACACGTAGTGCATACCCCTCCCCTTCCCACCAGGTTTCTGGGGTTCTTTGCCATTCTGAGGGCTTTGATCAGATCCTCAGTCTCCCAGGGGCATATGGAGCCCAGAGACCCCCATACCTTTTCTTCCTCTCTGTATCTCTTCTCATTACCAGACTTGTGTTGTCCGGCACCCTTTCTCCGACTACCCTTCACTGCCAATTTCTCCTAACTTTGGACTTCACTTTCCTTTTTCCCCTCCAATCCCCGCTTCCCCCTTGTAGCATTGTGCTGAATAGCTAGCAGTTTTACCAAGTGCCTTTTGTGAGTGGAAACTCAAAAAGATGAGGCTGCTGGGTAATATTATATTGAAATACTATCAAGAAAAGATTCTCTGTAGAAAATTACTCTGATTAATTTAACATTGATACATCCCAGGGCCAAAACTTGGCCGCGGCTTTCTGGCGTGTCCCGGAAATTCTCTTCTCTAAGCCATATTCTTCCCCCAAGTGATTGCTAAAGTTCTTTAATGATTTTACTACATAGGGAAGAGTTATTGGGTAAGAACGAAATTATATTAAATGCACATAACCTATATTGAAAACAGCCGATTGTAAAGCCCATAATCTCATAAAGCAATGCAGTAGAGGTCCCCATAAACCATACTTTTTATCTGCTTTGATTCTCCTGTGAGTAGGAGCTTTTCTGGCCTAAGATCTCCTTTTGCTGGCCCTTGGAGCCCCATTAAATCTCCTCCCTCTGTAATTGTCCTGCTCTCTTCTAAACAATGTCACTGAGTTTTGCTCAGAGCATATCTCTGAGCTGAAATCCCCATTTGACAGATATATTAATCTTGTCCTTCTTTCAACTTTCTAGCTTCTGAACCACAGTTTTCGTATGACCCTTCCCCAGAGCTTTACCATTCTGTACCTCATCTTCCATGCCAGGTCCCCACCACCCCCTAGAATGGCTCCTCATTCGTGGTTCAGTGAATGGTGGAGGCTGGGTCTGGGCTCTTGTCCCCTGATCTCACACTCTGTGCAAAATGCCAGGACTTCCCTGCTGTCATCACACCTGAGAGGAACCCACACCAGCCCACCCTGACAATCCATCAAGAGTTAGTCGTGGGGGGGCACCTGAGGGGCCCAATCGGTTAAGCGTCTGACTTCGACTCAGGTCACAATCCCGCAGTCTGTGAGTTTGAGCCCCACGTCGGGCTCCGTGCATGCTGACAGCTCAGAGCCTGGAACCCGGTTCAGATTCTGTGTCTCCCTCTCTCTCTGCCCCTCATGTTTTGTCTCAAAAATGAATAAATGTTAAATAAACTGGAAAAAAGAAAAAAGAATTAGTCTTGCATTCCGACACAACTAGTGTTTGGTAACGAGGAGAGATTACAGATCTTCCTATTCCTTGCCCCATTTTAGCTGATGCTCAGCAGAGCAGCGAAAATGCTCCTGTAACATGTCAGCCAAAGCTACTGCTTCTCTGCTCCGCAGCCTTCCGTGGCTCCGCATGGCTCTCAGTGTCAAAACCTAGTCTTAACAGAGTCTGTAAGGCCCAATGTGGTTGGATGGCAGTTTCCCATCTGACCTCCCTCCTGCTTCCTTCTGTCCAGTTCTTCTAGCTCACGGGCCCCACTGATCCCCATACGTGCTGCACATGCTTCCACTTTGGGACAGTGCTCCCGCTCTGGGCCCGGAGCACTCTTCCCCAGCTACGCTCGGACACCACCCCTTCACTCCCTTCAAGTCTTTGATGAAATCTCACTTCCTTTACCAGCCCTTGCCTAGATTGTCTTGTGGAGTAGAACAGGCTATCCCCTGTCCCCACCACACCGGACACCTCCTGTCAATCTCAGCTCACTCTTCTTATGCTTTTTTTTTTTGCCATGTTCCTATCACTTTCTGGCATTCTAAATAATTTAGTTTTTTAAATAAAATTTTTCTATGTTTATTTTTATTTTTTTAATGTTTTTTAATGTTTATTTATTTTTGAGAGAGAGAGAGAGAGAAAGTGTGAGCAGGGAAGGGGCAGAGAGAGGGAAACACAGAATCCGAAGCAGGCTCCAGGCTCCGAGCTGTCAGCACAGAGCCTGACGCGGGGCACAAACCCACAAACCACGAGATCATGACCTGAGCCGAAGTCGGATGCTTAACCTACTGAGCCACCCAGACGCCCCTTCTATGTTTATTTTTGAGAGAGACAGAGAGAGCGCAGTGCATGGGCAGAAAGAGAGGGGGACAGAGGATCTGAAGTGGGCTCCTTGCTGACAGCAGAGAGCCTGACTGGGGCTCGAACTTGTGAACTACAAGATGATGACCTGAGCCAAAGTCAGATGCTGAATTGACTGAGCCACCCAGGGGCCCTGAAAATTAACTTTGTATTTGATTGATCATTTATTGCCTTGTTTCCTCTGCCACAATTTATGTCCAGTAAGGGTAGTGATTTCGTCTTGTTATTATGATTATGACATTTGCCAGCAGCAGAAGCAGTGTCACCTGGAACAATGTCTGGCACATAGTGTGTGTTCACAAATGTGTGTTGAATGGTAGTACCAATCAGTTGACCACTTGGCCCTAGTGGTATCCTTAGACTAGAGGACACTTTCAGAAGTTACAATGCTAATTTTATAGTCAGAAACTATGCCTTGATTCTGATGTCAAGTAAATGTCAGTATACAGAAACTCTTTGTTTTTTAAAGTTTATTTATTTATTTTTGAGAGACAGAGAGCGCAAGCGGGGGAGAGGCAGAGAGAGAGGGAGACACAGAATCCGAAGCAGGCTCCAGGCTCTGAGCTGTCAGCACAGAGCCCAATACAGGGACCATGAGATCATGACCTGAGCTGAAGTCAGATGCTCAAACGAACTGAACCACCCAGGAGGCCCAAAACTCTTTAAACCTCATTATGTCCAAAGATAAGAATTAAGGGATTTAAATTAAGGAGACCTAACATTTTGTTTTTGTTTTTCCAACCGGGATATTATTAAATTTCTCCTTTTATGAAAATAGATTAAAAAGTGTAGATTCCTTATGTTTATTAGCATTCATTCTTTTAAAAAGGTGGAGAGGCTCCTGGGTGGCTCAGTTGGTTAAGTGTCTGCCTCTTGATTTCAGCCCAGGTCACCATCTCACGGTTGGTTGGATGGAGCTTCCCGTCAGGCTCTGCGCTGAGTGTGGAGCCTGCTTGGGATTCTCTCTCTCTCTCTCTCTCTCTCTCTCTCTTTCTCTCTGTCCTTCACCTGCTTATGCTCTCTCTTGAAAAATAAAAACTAAACAAATAAACTTATTTTCTAAAAAAAGGTGGAATACTTTGAGTAAAGGATAACAAAAAGCAGGAATGATTCTTATGCCTCTGGTTCAGCAAGGTGGTCATCAGTTTGCTGTGAATGAAGAGAGAGAAATTGCAAGGCCTAGTAAAGCCCAGGGACAACTGAAATAATTCATATTATTTTAATCCTAATCTCTTGTAAGAACCTCAGAGGAGGAGACCAGAGTATTGTTGATTGACTGTGTTTCTAAATTCGTCAGATCTCACCACATCTCACTTTCTAGAGAAAGTAGAACACCTTTGAGAGTAGTGATCAGCTTTGTATCACAACCAAGGACAGAGTTAATTCTGACTCCTGATTCAGGTCACTGTAGACGTAGGTGTGCGCTAAACATCCTGGGTGCTTTGTGGCATGATGTAAGGGGATTCGTGTTTTCTCTTAGGGTGAGCCCGTCGTTTGGGTTCTAAGCTAAAACCATCCTTTCTGGAGGCTGGAAAAACTACAGGCTGTCAGAGCTAGAAAGGTGGCTGGTCTGGCACAGGCGGCCATGCTCAGTGACACCCATATGCAGCCCCTAGTCACCAGGTATGTGACGACATCCTGGATCTGGAGAGTGTGTGCAGTCCCACAGGCTGCGTGCAATGTACAGTTTTTGAACACACACACACACACACACACACACACTTATTTTTGTTGTGACAAAAAACCCATACAATATTACATTTACTGTCTTCACCATTTTAATGTATTCAGTTGAGTTTTTTAAAATGTTTATTTATTTAGAGAGATAAAGAGTGTGAGCAGGGCAGGGGCAGAAACAGAGGGAGAGAGAGAATCCCAAGCAGGCTCCATGCTGTCTGTGCAGAGCCTCTCACGGGGCTTGATCCCCCAAACTGTGAGATCATGAACTGAGCTGAGACCAAGGGTCAGACGCTTAGCCAGCTGAGCCCCATAGCAGCCCCCAGTTGCGTTTTGTTAAGTGCATTCACATTGTTGTTTCACCCATGTCCAGAATGTTCCATCCTGCAGAACTGCAACTCTGTACTCCCCATCCCTTCCTCCTCCTAAACCCTGGCAACCACCTTTCCACTCTCTGCGTCTCTGACTTTGGCTTGTCTAAGTACCTCATATAAATAGAAACATACAGTTTTTGTCCTTTTTGTGATGGGATTATTTTACCCAGCTTAATGCTTTTCTGTTCATCCATGTATAGCCTGTGTCAGAACTTCCTTCTCTTTTAGAGTGGAGTAGTATTCTGTTGTATGTATACACCACACTTTGTTTATCCATTCATCCTGGGAACCTAGACTTCTCCCCTCATCCTACGCCCCTCCTCCCAGGGTCTGTAGGTAGTGGCAATTGTAAGTGAAATTGTAATGGTTAGAAGAGGTACTTGAGATTATTTTGGAAAGTGTCATCAGGGAGAACATTGGAATGGCTCTTACTTTAAAGCAAGGTTGAGAGAAGTAACTGGTGAGCAGTTTGGTCCACCATGAGGGAATAATGAAAGTTCACGATGTCTGCACAGTTACTGTGAGCCACACGTGCTTTGACACAGCAAAGAGACCAACAGCGTGCCTGGGTGGCTCAGTCAGTTAAGCGTCCAACTCTTGATTTTAGCTCAGGTCGTGATCTCATGATTTGTGAGTTTGAGCTCTGAATCAGGCTCTGCACTGACAGTGTGGAGCCTGCGTGGGATTCTCTCTCTCCCTCTCTCTCGGCCCCTCCTGCATGCTCGCTCGCTCGCTCTCTCTCTCAAAATAAATAAATAAATTTCAAAAAAAAAAAAAGAGAGAGAGAGACCAACATCTCCTCTTTGCAACATGCATTGTGCCCACAAACACACAAGAGCAAAATCCTTCTCTGTAAAGAGTAAACCCATAGAGGTTTTACCTTATTTTATTTTATTTTTTTAATGTTTTATTTATTTCTGCGAGAGAAAGAGACAGCGTGATCAGGGGAGGGTCAGAGAGAGAGGGAGACACAGAATCTGAAGCAGCCTCCAGGCTCTGAGCAAGCTTCAGCACAGAGCCCAACTCGGGGCTCGAACCCACAAACCATGAGATCATGACCTGAGCTGAAGTTGGACGCTTAACCGACTGAGCCACCCAGGCGCCCCCCTTTTAATTTTATTTTAAAATGAGAAACCATTCCTTGTTCATCTGCATCTAGAAACACATAGTGGGGAAAAAAAGCTGTTTAGAGAAAATTCATAATGAATGCAATTCTCATACCGGAGATAAGGATGGGCCAAACCTGCAGGCCTGCCCGGTTGGGATTGACGCATGGTCTTCTGATGTGGGGACATGTGCCCGGTGTTGTCACCACCACATGCACCATCCCCTCCCCTGCCTCACAGTTGCAGAGCGGTGGGTTTTATTAATTCTTAAAACTGTTAACAGCGTGCACTTGGGTTTTGGAATAATGATTGCTAATGAGTACGAACTGTTTACTAACTTTGCATTGGCACCTATTCTGTTATAAAATCCTGTATAACATTCACCATGTTTGAGTATAACATTCCAAATTTTTTCCCCAAAACTTACTTCCTGTCAAATTTATGTATTGGCTGCCATTTCCAGTGAGCCCAAGCCATGCATTATCCTGAAGGAGGCAAGTCCTGTTTACAGCATCCTGACTTTCCTGTCAATGGCATTCACCTAAAGTGCCCATCATAGGCATTCTGACCCCTCGTGAGAGTCATTATAGTTCTAGCAAAACCCTGTTCATGAAGGAAATGACAGACTTATTACTGTGAAAACATTAATATGTGAGAGGGGATATTATGTCATTCTTCCCGAGGGTATGTGCATTTTCATAACGATCAATGCGCTGGGCCTGAGAAATAGAACACTTATGGTTGGATTTTGAATATCTACAGGGGACCAAAGAAATGATAATTTTTTGTTAGATATAAACTCTGGAACACCCCTGAAATCAGATCACAAAGATGGTTGTCCTTATGGAAGACCCGCTAGATCTTTTGGCAAGTTGCAGTATCTTACAGTCCTGTCTATGGGTGCAATTATAGTAAATACATTTCTGACTCTGTCTTGTGGCTTTGCAGTTTCTGGTAAAAGGAATATTTGTGTACTTTTTCGTAAGTTTAAGGTTAAATTTCAGAGTTTTATACTTATCAGAAATGTTCCCTGAGTTTCACTGAGACATATATTGCCTATACTTCAGTGATACCACTTTGTTACAAAAAATTAAGTTGATGATTCACCTTATTGATATTATTTAACTCTGAATAACTGGACTTTTTCCACAAATCAAATCTATCAGGTAAAGGTCAGAATTTACTACTGTGGTCAACATTGGAAAGATGACATTGCAGAATCAGAAAGACATTCAGCAGAGGCACTCTATCGTGTTTTAATTAAATGATACTGTTTTTGTCATTAGTGTATCACCTCTTATGTGACTATCTTGAACATGACCTGAATTACCAGAATGGATAGAAAGAAGTGTGTTGGGTTTTAAAAAATGAATCTCATTATACAGGGTTAAGCTCTTGACTACGTACCATCTTTCTAGCAGCTCCAAAGCCCAGATGAATTTCAAAGCCACCTCCAGAGCATTTTACACGAAGAGGCTACCAGGACTCCGCCCGGAAACCTGACCCAGAATTTCCTGGTCTCCCACCCAGAACGCATGGTTGACATTGACTCCCTACGTGATTCCTCTGTTTCCAGGTCAACACTGCTGGGGGCTGTTGAGAACTGTTGATGTGTAGTTAGCCCTGTTCAGGAAACTTGAAGAGACTCGGACGTTTCTCATCCCCGTTCTATTAAGTCACGAGATCCTATTGACTTTGCATTTTAAATATCTCGTTGTCCCATCATTATATTTATGAGCATGAATGTCTCACCACTTGTCTCCAATAAGAGGATTGAATTCTATTCTGGCATGATTTGAACATTTATGAAATAGCTGTTGAATGAATGATGAAGTGGTTGAATGAAGGTATCAAGAGAGACCTTGTTAAATGCCTTTCTGACCCCAGGTTTTATTTCATCCCACATTTCCCCAAATTACCAATCTTCCAAACCTAACAAAGAAAGTAATGAAATTAGTTTGACATATACGAGTTCTATTAAACCCGTAGTGGTCCTTAGGGATTCCCCGGTCTCTTTTCATGATGTCCTTTACTATGCTAATCTGTTATAGAGTCATTTCTGGAATATGAAGCAGATTAGTCTCAATATTTGGAAAGGACATTGCTTTGGGGGAATTAGAACAGCATGTATCATTTTCCAGAGCCATAGGAACTCTTGATGCTCTGTATATGGTTTTAAAGGTCACCAGTAACAGCTAAATATTCTTGTGCGTTCTTCCAGTGCCTCTAAAAGTATCTCACCGGAGGCAAGGATAATGGAATTCCCTTGGAGCAGCCCTGTGTAATCCCTGCTTTCGTGTAACTGGAGTTTGAATTTCATCTTAGGAATTTTCCCATACACTTAGGAGCTCATTTTTCTTGACAGAAAAGACAAAAAATACATTAAAAGCCAGAGATGTTTTAGTCTTTTTAGTCTCTTCCACTTTCACTTTCTCATCCAGTAACATAACCTGATTGCCCAAAAACAGTCCATGTGAGCTGTCTTACTCCCAGAGTTATTCTTCTTGCCTTTAATGAGTGTTGTGCCCTTTAACTTATTTTGAATTTTAGCTCTTTTCATCAGTCCTATCTAATGGTTAATACTTGGTCCTCACTCTGTGGCCAGCATTGCTGTATTTTATACTTTTATACTTCTATATGAACTTATTCGTCTTCCCGAAAACACTAGGAGGTAGGCAGCTGTGGTTATCACTATATTATAGAGAGGAAGCCAAGGCACAGAGACGTTAAGTCCAGGGTCTTTTAGCTCAAAGATATTTAAGTTGAGATTTAAACCCAAGCGGCCTAGCTCCAGTATTCTTAACCACTATGCTGAGGACACTACGCTGTCCTCAGTTATGTGTCCTTTGTCCATATCTTTTGTCCATAGTTTGGTGCCATATGGATTCAGTGAAGACTACTGGATGCATCCACATCACTTCTATTAGTTACCTACCCCTCCTCTGTCTCTAAAGGGATTTATGAACACACAGATGACATTCCTTCCCCCCATATTTTCCCAAGTCTTTTGGAATCAGGAACGAGACTGTGCTATTCAGGTAACACAAAAACACTCACACAAACACATCGTGAGTAGCAAAGAAATTGACTGAATAAATATATTCAACTGAGTATTATGATCAGTTTCCATATTTTCTCTTTTAATCAAATTGTTAAGATGCTATTAGCTAACAAATAAGGAAACTAAAACTCATCCTTGCTGTTGGTACTTGGCGACTATTTATATAATCTTCTATTTTGGCAAAGAGTTTAGCAACTGTTTATTCCTTGTTGGAAAGTCACTCTTATTTTCACTCAACAAAAGAAAAAAACTGTTTAGTGATTGATTTGTGGTCATCAAGAGGTTAGTTGTTACTTGTGTGTGAGATTAGATACACCGCTTTGCCAAATATATATATATTCTGTATATAATGTATATATTCATATTCATTATACACAAGTTAAGAACTTTTATATGATTTTAACATGTAGAAGTTTTCAGTGAACCTGCTTCTTTGGATTGGCTTTTTCAGATGAACATATCTGTCTGTTGAAACAGAATTCTTTACCTCTAGGGCATTTCACTACCAAATATAGGCCGTTTGGGTCAACCTCTGAGCACTCCGCAGTGACCCAGGGACATGGCCCTTTACACAGACCTCACGATACTCCAGAGTCGTGGTTTTTCACCTTTTTTTAACCCTCTCAGGACAGCCCTTGCTCTTTATTTTAATTAAGGATTGTTTGGTAGGAAGTTACTGTGCAAACCATGTAGTAACACCACAGAATCTGTACTCCTGTATGTGTGGTTTTGTTTCTCGAATGAGAATATTAGCAATGAGGAGGAGGAGGAGGGATATGTCGAGGACTTACAATGAGAAAGATACCTTTACCAAATAAACTGTACCGCTCAAAAAAAAGTTACGTTATTTAAATTTTAATACATTGTTATGAAGTAGATATGGTTATCCTTCTGTTTCAGATGGAGAAATCAAAGCTTAGAGGGTTAGACATTGCTTAGCATCACACAGCTAATAAGTGGCAAAGCTACAATTTGAGTTCCAGGCCTGTCTGATACCAACACTCTCTCTTAAGGAGAGTTACTGCTAAGACTTGCCTGTTTGTGCATGCATGTGCATGTATATATGTGTGTGCATGTGTGTGCGTGTGAGTGTGTGTATCAAATGCTTACCATTGGGTAAAGTTTCCATTGGGTAAATATTTATTGAGGACCAACTCCCTGTACTGGTCACCTGCAAGGTGCAACCTTGCAAGGTACTGACATGATTAAGGCACAGTCATTAACTGAACACCATTCACCATGGTTAACCATGTGTTGAGTGATCTATGGGTGACTAGCACTATGCTGATGCTTTAATTACATTATCTCATTTAAAGCTCACAGTAACCCTAAAAGTTAGGTAATGTCCTATATTACAGATGACAGAACTGAAGTTTAGGGGATTAAGTTAGGGCGTCATTCAAGTTCAAGGCTTCAAATTAGGTTGCTTGATTCCAAATTCTGTGTGTCTATTCGCTTTTGCTATTCTGAAAAGAAATTAGGAGAAACATTTTCATACTTTTAACTATATCCAGAGCAGAGAAAAATAAGTTCTGCAAATGATTTATAGTATCTTTCTTTTTATCCTTTTTCATCTCTGCCGTTATATTTTCACAATAATATAAAAGCATACATAGAAATGAATACATGTAACTATCCTATGTTTGTAGGACCTTTTAACCTAAACACTTTGCAAGTAGATGCTACGTAAATAACTAAAATTTTGAATTTCTTGTATGAGAGCACAGTGAAGCTAGATTGTGTGCTGAGTGAAACCATTTATGTGCTACAAACAGAGGATACTCTTGGGTACTATAAGTTATGCCAGCCTGCTAACCTTTATGACTTTTTCCTCTGTGCTCTACCTACCCTGAAAATGTCATACTAAAGAGGATATAGACTGCACGGTCAGCTTAGAGAATTAGCAGACTTCCTTGGCTAAAAATACTTATTTTTAATCAATATTATTGTCTCATTCAAAAAATGAGCAATCTCTGAATAAAATAAGGAGGCTCACAGTACTTACGTTTTGAGTGCTGAAGTTATTTTTTTAAAGTTTATTTATTCTGAGAGAGTGAAGATGGGGGATAGGGCAGAGAGAGAGGGAGAGAGAGAATCCCAAGCAGGTTTCACCCTGTCTGTGAAAAGCCCGATGCAGGGCCCGAACTCAGACACCAAAAGATCATGACCTGAGCCGAAATCAAGAGTCGTTGGTCGCACAACCGACTGAGCCACCCAGGCACCCGAGTATTTGAGTTATTTTATCACAAACTCAGTTTTCTACCTGTAGAAACATTGTTCACTCAAGTGATAAATCTCCCACTTGAGAGGCCACGCACAGTGTGGCCTCAGTTACCAGCCATGTGCCCCTGTCTCTCAATTTCTCTGGATAGCAAAGGTGTTCTGGGCTTCAGAGCAGTACATCCTACGTTTTAGTGCACATCACCCCTTGTGTGCTGCAGGCATCTCTCAGACTAAGCATGCTTTCCCTCAGCCTCTCACATTCATCTCTCCAATGCCATCCTAGCACATGGCATCACTGTCTGTCACCTGAGTTACTGAAACAGCACCGTAGCCTGCCCCTTAACTGAGCCATTACCCTCTAGAATCTATTTTTACATAGCAACTAATGGGAACTTTCCAAAATCACATGGATCTTCCTGATTGGTTCAAGCTGTGAATTCACTTAGAAGTCTTGAGTGTCTTCCATTGAGATCAAGTCCAATGGCTTTTATTTGATTTGCAAGACACCTTCTGATACCTTACCTGGCAAACTCTCTGGCATCACCATAAGCCACTCCGTCTTTCCCTGCTATCTTCCTGAGAGGCTGCATGTCTCTGGGCTTCTCTGACGTGAGAGCTCACTCATACCCACGTCTTCACTCTGGCTGGCTAACTGGGCTGGCTAACATCTCCCCTGTCATCCTTTCAGTGAGGCTCTTCTCACTCTGGACCATGTGACTTGCCCACACCACCACTCACTAACTCCCCACGCTTCAGCTCATAGTTCAGTGCCTGTTTTTCTTGGAAGAGTGAAACTTTATGAGGGCAGTTCTCATGTATGAATCAACCATATGGAAACCAGTATGTTAATACTATTTGTAGTATTTTGTATTAAATATACATATATATTTGTTTATAGCTTAATCACAAATGATTCATTGAGTTTATAAAACATAGAAATAGGCAAATATATCATCAGTCTCAAAAATGCTTATATTTACTAAGTCTTAACTGAATGCTAGGCACAAGAAAGAATGCATGTGTTCAAAAAGTACTTAGTAAATGCTCTGCTATGCCTTGGACCATGCTAAATATAGCAGGTATAAGGCACAGTGTGTGTCTTCAAAGTTTTGGACAATTTAGTTGAGAAGATAGGACACAGACACAAAGAAGTGGTAATGTAGGTCAGTTTAGTATAGGGGCACTAAGTCTCAGTATCTATTTTTACTGGTTAATTACTTAGCCAGGAATTACTTTGAAAGTAATTCAACAATTTTTGACTTGTTCTCCTCTCCCTTTTCTACTCCCTTTCACCCCCCTTTCTGAGTAGAAATGTAAGATTTATTTAATTCCTTTCATTTGGCATCACTACAGTATAAAGTCATCAGTATAATCACCATAAGAGGACTTTGTTTTAATTTTTATCACCCAGCACATTTTTATTGTCAGAATGGTTACTAATCATTCATTTTTATTTACTCTAGCTGGGGAAGTTTTGCAAAAATCTTGTGACTATTTAGAAAAAAATGTTTTAAATTATGGGTCCCTCCTAGCCTGCTGCCAAGTGGACACACCAGAGACTCCATGAAGATGAAGAAACCTTGGGTAAGAGACAAGATCTGCTTCTCCCCTTGCCCACTGGGCCCAGAGCCCCCTCTCCCTCTCAGACCAGGCTCGGCACCAGAATATCAAAGCCAAGCTGTGTTTTTCTCAGGTTTGATTAGAATAACCACCTGGGTAGCTGAGATGGAAGACACAAAAATACTATGATTGGTGTCTATTTCAAATTCTTTGGCTCTTAATATTTTTTAAAATAACCATTATTTTATAGTCTTGTTAAGCTGAATTAAAGTATTTTAATAGTATTCCTCACAGCCTATAGAAGAAAAGACAGAAGGTAAGGATGAACATGAAATAATCTACAAAAATGCTATGATATACATCAGATTGGGAGCTGCTAAGAGGCGTAAAACCTTGTGTTGAGAAGAGAGACAGGAAGATCCGGCTTTATAGGATTCTTGTTCCTATACAAATGTAGCCCCACAAAGTGCCATCTGTAGTGACACCTTCTGTCCCCAGCTCAGGGTGCATTCCTTATAATTCGTTCAAAATGCCAGTTGGAAAAGCATCTGTTGGTTGCGGGGACATCGTGTTGACCAACAATATGTAAATTATCTTCTCTGATACTCGAGAATTAAGTATCAATTAAGTATCAGTTAAGTACCCAGGTGGTTATTCTAATCAAACCCGAGAAAAACACAGCTTGGCTTTGACATTCTGGTGCGGAGCCTGGTCTGGGAGGGGGAGGGGGCTCTGGGCCCAGTGGGCAAGGGAAGAAGCAGACCTTGTCTCTTACTCAAGATGTCTTCATCTTCATGGAGTCTCTGGTGTGTCCACTTGGCAGCAGGCTAGGAGGGACCCATAATTTAAAACATTTTTTTTTCTAAATAGTCACAAGACTATTAAGACCTGGAATTCATGTATCAGATAGCAGTGTTCTAATTCTCAGGTCAAATTATTTTGTGAACGTTTGCACTCGGTTCTGGTTAGAATAATTCAAATAGGCCCATGACTTACATCCACAAGAGGTGACAGTTCTTCATGAAAGCAAACCAATAAAACTTGAAAAATGACCTAAATGATTGTTTGGAGACACAGGGAACACATATAAATCTATGCATACTATCAGGCATAAATTAACAGGCAAACAGCTAAAAACTTTGATACTCAAAGGGTAATAATCTGGACATCTCATTTGTATAAGAGGCACTGTCCCTCTTCTCTCATGATTATCCACATGTGTTATCTGGGAGAAAAAGTGTGTGTTCAGGACCTTTGTGAGGGTCGACCAGCTGGTCAGGACCATAGGGTATTTTGTTTGGTGATAGTAGAGAGAGATTTGAAGCTAAAGTCAATTAGGCAAAGATTTTGAGCAACATAGCTAAAACATTAGTAAAACAAAGACCAAGATGATTGCAGGAAGTTAAGATGTGATGCATTCATGGAGTGGGACCCTGGTAGCACTTAGTAGTTCAGAGGTGTGGAGGAGAGACACCTTGCCTTTGATCATGTTGTCATCAAATCACCTATATCAGCCCATCCTGAAACAGCAATATTTAAGAGTAAACACTGAGCTGAATGGGTCCAGTGTAGCCCGTGTCTAATGACCCCAGTTGAAGGTGGCTGTAAATGCTTGGCAGGCAGATCTTTCTTGATTTGCAGGCTGAATGTTACGAAAGCCATTGGAGAGTTGTAGTGCAAGAAGTCTTTATACTTTAAGAGACAGAATATGAATTCTAAATGGTCACATCAGGATTAACTTGGTGTGTAAACTGTAGTTGCTTTCTTTTAAATCTCGCACAGGATGCATGGAGAAAGGAAAAGAACTCAGTGTTCATTTGTACTTGTTTCCACCCTAAAAAAAGTATTTCCTCTGTGATGTCAGTTTTATTTATCATTCCCACTTTCGAGATGAGAATAGTTAGGTCCAGTGGCACAGTCTTGCTAGGGGAACTCAGCTAATCAATCATGATGCAAATTTTGACCTGATGGGTCAGCGTTCCGTCCACTTTCCACCCTCCATGCTCCACAGGAATCATTTCTATCTAAGCTGCTCTGCCTCAGGAAGTAGACAGCCCCAGAGACCCCTGATGTCTGTGAATTGATGTGATAAAGATGTTTAGATTCTTCATAAAACAGTATCTGAGGTCAAGTAGAGTCAGAACTGATGGAAAGTTATATAGGTTTTTTTGTTGCTGTCTCTTAGTGGATTTCAGCTCTGGAATTACACTACAGCCTATTAATATATAACTGTGGTCCATGCAGCCATGAAGGTCTTTATGTGAAAACCTCTGAGGTGAGCTCGGACTGCAGTCTATTTTTTGCAGCATGGAAGTTTCTCAAAGCAAATGTCAGGGCTTTGGATACTCATATGAATCAAAACACAGGCAGAAATAAAATTGTAGTTACCTTGTAGAACAAAACTCAAGGCCAGAAAATAATCCCCTTCCCATTCTTCAATGTCTCAGGAAGATTATTCTTAAATTCGCCATTAATTTATTTAGAAATTATTCAGGTGTTCTTTGAGAAACATTTCAGTGCTTTTCATTATATATTTTGGGATGTTATAAAGCAGATAGGCCGCATGCTTCCTTCTTATTTCTGTGTGAAGATTATAACTTTGGCACTCAAGAAAAAAAATGTGCTAGGAGGCTTCTTAAATTTTTGGAGTAAGTTAAAATCATTTTCTTGCACTTTCTGAGATACATAATGAGCTACAGCCAGTTCCAGGATTGGTGCTGGAGGTCTGCGGTGCTGGTGTGTTGCCTCTTCTTTCTAGATCCTGTCTGGTAGACAGGAAGAGAAAAAGGAAGGTGAAAGCTTAACTTGTGTTTAGGGTGGATATTGGCTTCTCCCAACACAGGTCTTTTTGGTGAAGTTGGATTTGAAGATATGACTACTGGAGAAATCTGGGGCTCCTAACTTTCTAGGCTCGTAGAGGAGGCTTGGTGCATGCCCCCTCACCTGAGCCAGGAAAGGATTGACCTCAGCTCTACCTCCCACGTCCTGTCTCAGGAAGACCAGAGTCAAGACCCTGAGCTCAGGGTGACTCTCCAGGCCCCCCTCCAGCCTGTGGGCCCTCAGTCTTATACACAGGTGTCCAACAGAGCAGTCGGTTTGGTCCTGGCTGCTTCCTACAGAGCTGTGACACTTGCCACAGACAGACAGTGACATGGATCAGCTGTCAGTTCCCACTTGAGCCGAGAGCTCAGCCCTTTGTCCTGTAAATACCATGCGCCAGAGAGGCCAGCCTCAGTTGATTTACTGTCGGCTCTTTTCTCTGGATGGAAAATATGGTGGAAAGTGAGATAGAAGGATCTCCTCCTCCTACTTCACCCCACCCCCAAACACACACACACACACACACACACACACACACCAGAAAGGACTTTGCTTCTCAGAAATTGCATCATATACAGGCCAACTTGGGACATGACGAAGCAGAGAGTGGCCATGGAGTCAGTGCCCTGGGGAATTTTAAAGCTATGCAACTAAAATAGTGAGGTTGGCAAGACTGTTTAAATTACCTACAGACACTAGTCTTTATTTTATTTTTCTGTTTATATGCCCGTCTCTCTGCCCTACACCCCTCCCTTCCTTTCTCCATTTCTCTAACCCCTAAACAGCAACAAAGTCATTTTTCCAGGGCTTAATTCAGGAATTATAGCCACAGTTACAAAAGCGTGTTCTGGCAAAGAGAAACGTTTTCTCAGACCCATGTATAAAGAAACTTTCTCTGGGGCTAAGCAACAAAGGAAGCTTCATATTAGCTTAAGTTTGACATAGCTGATCCACCAATATAGCTTTCTCACAGGTGCTAAGTATACTTTTAGTAGACCGGTAAGCAAGCTTGTGCATTCCGGTTTTATCTTTCCATTTTCACTGAAGTACAAAGGTCTCTTGAAATTTGGTTTTTGCACATTCTATTAGAACCATAGATGAGCCACACATCTCTGCTCTCTTAATGCAAGCCATGTGTTATATTTTTAATTCTATGTGAATACTGCATAAAAACTTTTGAATACATTATGCCATTTTCTAATTTTAACAAACTTGATTTAAGCATGTATGCAGATTGGTTCATTTGCTAGTTAGAATGCCATTCCTGCAGCTCCCAAAGAATGGATGAGCCTGGGGATGATATTTATGAAACTATAATCTAGAATATTGATCAGCCTCCACACTGTCCAGTTGAAACTGGTCTTTGGAGATGAAGGTCCTATGTCTGGAAGTGCTTGTATATCATATGGAGGTATTTTTATTTTCATTAACAGAGTATTCATCTTTAGAATTCATACACCTCCAATAGGTAGCGTAGTGCATAGTATATGAGAGAAGCTCAGGGAGCAATTGTTGACTGAGTAAATGATCATCTATTCTATGTGTGGCTGTAATCAGACCCTCACTAGAAATGTTCAGTCATGTCTTTCATTCTCCATTTTCAGATGTTCTATTGCAGTGCTTGAGTAGACAACCATCTTTTGTCCACAAAAGAAAATTGAAAGGAAAATAAATGGAAGGGCATTGAGACACTTAAAATATATAGGGGCGCCTGGGTGACTCAATTGGTTAAGCATCCAACAAAGGTCATGATCTCACCGTTCCTGAGTTCAAGCCCTGCATTGGGCTCTGTGCTCACAGCTCAGCTCTTCTCTCTCAAAAATAAATCAGCTCTTAAAAAAATACGTATATATTTTTTCAGCTGTCTTGTGCTCTAGTGTTCTGCTCTGCAGCAGAGGAACCAGAAGGCCAGCAGGTCTGAGTGCATAAGCTGGGGGAAATGCTGCCTGTAACAGCATTTTATGAAAACATCATACAGACTTTAGCTGTGTAGTTAAGTGGATTGCAAGTACACACATGTATACGATAGTTCACAAATGCCCAGACAACTTTGTAGAAAAGGAAGTGGGTTTATAAAGCCATCGTAGACCTTCAGATGTTCCAAAAAAGCAAAACTCTTACTTTAATGAGTTTTTGAAGCATCATTATATGAGAACCAAACAGTGTATTAACTTATGAATAATGTACTGATTTCAATGAAGAACCAAATGTAATATCTACTAACTCACTCAACTGAGTGAAAATAGCTTCCTACATTTGTAGACCTCTCTCTGCCAAAGATGACTCAAGGTACCAAATGCAAGCACTGTTCATGAAAAGAAAATCATATATTACTACCTGAAAATTACATAAAATTATATATTTCAGACTTGTGTCTGAAGTTCTATAGAAGTCCCTATTAAGTGCATGACATCAGAAATAAGATCATTTATTTACAAGTGCCATAAAATACCTTAGTGATAAGTGTAAAATAATAGGATCTTTGATTTTTATATGAAAACCCACATTTTAGGCATCACTAATTTTTTGAAAAGCTTTTATTATTTTATAATATTTTAATATAAAAAGTATAGCATAATATTTGTATGTAAATGGCCTTAGACCTAAATTTGTGGGTATAATGGATCCACAAGACTCAAGGTCACCTTCATAGATTATCTGGTCGGTCTGATACCCTTCCTCTATTTATCTCTCCAGGCGGTCAAGCAGTGGCCCTGCCCCTAAGGATCTCAAGCTCAACCAGAGATGCTGAATGTTTGTAGATGAAATGACTGATTCCTTTTCCTTCACACTTTGCCTTCAGTTCATTCAGTGACTTATTAAATCAACCACTAAAAATCTGGCAGCACCTGGGTGGCTCAGTCAGTTAAGCATTCCACTTCTGCTCAGGTCATGGTCTCATGGTTTGTGGGTTTGAGCCCCGTGTCGGGCTCTGTGCTGACAGGTCAGAGCCTGGAGCCTGCTTTGGATTCTGTGTCTCCTTCTCTGCCCCTCCCTCGCTCGTGCGCTCTCTCTCTCTCTCTCTCTCTCTTTCTGAAAAATAAATAAACATTAAAAAAGTCTTTTCAATGTCCATTATATATCTGGGCCAATATGATAGGATTCTTATCCCTAAGACCTCACAGTTGAGCATAAAAAGTAGACCAATGGGCAAAGAAGAGCAATACATCTTAACCAGTATTATGACCTACATATAAAACAAGATACATTTAGGACACAGAAAAAGGGTGGCCAATTCTCCTTGAGGCAGGGATAAAAGTTTACTTAAAGGACTATGTTTTAACCATTTTGCATCAGATGAAACTTTGTAATTTGAAAAAATGCCTTTAGGGCTGCCTCGGTATCTCAGTCAGTTGAATGTCTGACTCTTTATCTCAGCTCAGGTAATGATCTCACAGTTCATGAGTCCGAGCCCCATGTGAGGTTCTGTGCTAACAGCGCGGAGCCTCCTTGGGATTCTCTCTCCCCCCACCTCTCTGACCCTCCCCTGCTGTCTATCTTAAATGAACTTAAAAAAAGGCCTCAATAATTTCATTTTTTACAAAGCAGAGACCAAAAACTGTCCCTGTATCTATTCTGCTTTCTGACCTTTCCCTTAAGAAATTCTTTATATCTTACCCAAATTTTTCAGGATGCATTTTTAATGTGAAGTTCCCTAGTTTCTCCAGGGAAGATGGAAAACTGCTGATTGGTATCCCTTATTTAGCAATATGAATTTTTGGCAGGCTGAATTTGAATTGCTGGATCAAAACCAAAAAGATTAAATATAACAGGAATAAACATAAAATCCTATATTTAAATTAAAAATATTATCATACAGATAAAAGACAAGAGAAGCACTGACTTACATGAAAAATGCAAAGGTCTGAGGATTTCAGCTGACCACCAACTTCAGTGTAAGCCCATTGTAAGATGTAGCTGCTGAAATCCCAACTCAGGCTCGTCCACAGTTACCATTAATGGAAACGGGCTTCACATCACTGTATGTATTATGCTCATTATCCCAGGCACTGGTCAGAGCACAGCTGGAAAATCTGTTTGGCTCTGTGTGTCACAATTAAAATAATGGAAAATCTGAAAGCTCTGGATGGAGAAGACATCTGCACGTATATCTCTGGAGTAGCCTTGGACTCCATCTTGAATTTTGGTTTCAACCAACTGCCAAGCCTCTGAGTGTGTAGCACCACATACTACCCAGTGACACACAGTCTGGTTTGTAACAACTCCCCACTGTTCAGCCAGTTCTTCACTTCCAACAATTTTTAATCAGTTCTCTAAAATTGAATCCCTCTTCCTTCCCTGTGACCAGCTCTTTTCCTTGTAAGGCACGCATCCATTTTTGACACTGCTGTTCTAACATCCACCCAGATGGAAAATGTGGTGCTTGTTGTTTTAAAAAACACTTTGTCCGTGGCTTCTGCTTTTCTGGTCCCCAAGACAGGGCTTACACACTTCCCTGTCTTGCTCATAGTGTTAGTCATCCTGTTCTTTTGTCTCTAGCATACAGTTTACAGCAGAGGTGAAAGAATATGGTTACACCATCTTAACATAAGAAAAAAGGGACTTAAATTTACTATTTCCGATGTGCTATTTCTTTTCATTTTAGAGTAAGTACTGTAGCAACATTTATCATGCGAGGCTTTGTTGAAACAAACAGACAAAAAGATTACTCTGAAAAATATCCTGGAGTTTTCATAACCTCGTAAGTATACGTATGGGTCATCAGCTCTGAGCTCAGAATAAATGAACATTAAAGTTTTTAAAAAATCTTTTTAAAAAGGAAAAGAAAATTAATTCTCAGAAAGAATCATTGCAGTGAAGAGGTTTTGACTTTTTCTCTCAAAAATATAGCTAGTCTAGAAATATGTGCCCTTTATAATTATCTGAGCATGAAGTGATCTACCATGATTGATTGAACTTAAAACTAAAATCGTTCTTCTTCATCCATAATATACCTGCCATTTTTTTCCTTATTAGAAATTGTCAAGTATTTTTGGTTTTGTTTTTGTTTGGATCTTCCTTCTCATGCCCGAAGGCCTTGATTTCTCCAAAATCGGTTAGATGTCAAACAAAAATAATAATTGGATTTGTTTGAGTTATTTCTTACTTTAGACCATTCCTTTAAAAACACAATAAAGCTCATATATTTTATTTCATTTGCCTGAGATCAATTCTATGATCTGTTTAGTAGGTTGTTATAATTCAATATTGAGGTCATACTACCTAGGGAAACTGTGTTAACTTATATTAGAAAGTATGATGACTATATTAATATCAGTAGCTGCCCCAAACTTTTCCCTGTCCATTTTCAAAGACAAATGGCCAGGTTTTTATCTGTTCTCTTATTTCTGCTGATTTTTCTCAAAGTGTGTGCTTATGGACCAACTTCTATACAGAAGGCAGCAATTTCCAACTTGTTGCCTCTTTGTAACCTCATCCAAGAGAATATACACGCTTCTTTATCAGACTCAGAATTTTACCAGAAGCACAACCTGGAGTGATTTGAAGTTAAAGATGAAGAGTGTTATGAGTAGGGCAGGAAGGTAGTAGAGGATCCAGTGTCAAACACTCAGGGAACCACCAAGTTAAGCAAAACATCCACTAAAGGGTAAACCTTCTTTCAGGCCCAAGGTTGGCAGAAGTCATTAATGCATCTGACGTATTACCACAGTTGATTACAATCTTGTTCAAAAGCGATCCTTAGCACCTATAACCCTTACTTAGCGGCACTTGCTATTAAGTTGTAAGTAAATCTTCAGAACTGTAATTAAACCCTGATGTTCAAATCCACTGATAAGCAAGTTTCTCATTTACTGCTCTATATAACCACTCTAACTGTGCTCTTAGGTATTTTCCATATTATTAACATGTTTCCCCCCTTTTAAGCCATATTAATGATTATCCCAGCATGGGATGTATCAGAAAGTATCATAAAACATGTAAGTAGATCAGCTTTTTCTCCCTTTTCATGTCTAAATTACTTTTGCCAGGCGCAAATTATTTCTGCGTTCTGTGTTATGATATAACTTGATATTATTAGTTTTAACATTTGGAAATCAGGGGTCACCTGCGTGACTCAGTCGGTTGACCATCTGACATCGGCTCAGGTCATGATCTCAACAGTTTGTGAGTTTGAGCCCCACATCGGGGTCACTGCAGTCGGCACAAAGCCCGCTTCAGATCCTCTGACCCCCTCTCTCTGTCCCTCCCCTGCTTGCACTCTCCCAAAAAATAAATAAATATTAAAAAAGAAAAGAAAACATTTGGAAATCAGAAGCGAAGGACTTTTCAAATGACTCATTTGATTTACAAGCAAGGGAATAAAAAGTACATTTCTAAAACCAGACAAACTTGATAAGCACAGTAGTACTACTTGGGGAGTTTGTTGACTTTTGTTTAAGGAGACTAAAAGTGGTAGCAACAAAGCTTTTCCCCAAATGGTTGGATTTTTCTATATTTGGTATGGATCGTGAGATGCATTGGCAAAGAATACATTTTGCAAGATGTTTGTATTTATAAGAAGCAGTGTTTGTATCTATACAGGCACATCTCTGCTGTGAATATAGCAATGGTTCTGTTGTACCTGTGAATTTACTGTTGCAAAATCAACTTTTCACTGGCGTCAAGGTTCTGCAAAATCAACTTTTCACTGGCGTCAAGGTTCACTGAAGTTCAAAGGTGGTTTAAGACTGCAGTGTTTCAAACTTTTAAGGTATTTTGAGAATGTGTAACTTAAGATACATTTGTGACTATTTCTCAGTTTGAGCAAAGCTTCACTGTTTCAGTTTCAATAGCTCGAATTCCAGTGGCATGCAGAAAACTGCTGGCATACACGTTTAAGGGAAAGGCTTTTAAGAAAGGAAATAGTATTATTTTGAGACTTACAGTCTCAGTATTATAACTGAGAGAAGAGTATGTCTTCAGGAGTATCTCCCATAACTTATGGTATTCAACTGGACCTCTACTATCGTAATCATTTATTTATTTTTTTATAAGGCACAAAACCATTAGATTTATTTAAGTATTTGAAAATCATGTATTTCCAAGATGTTTTGTTTAATCAGAGCATTTCCTTCTTTCTTTCTTTCCTTCTTTCCTTCCTTCCTTCCTTCGTTCTCTCTCTCTCTCTCTCTCTTTCTTTCCTTAGTTTTGAGAGAGAGAGAGAGAGAGAGACAGCATGAGTGGGGAGGGACAGAGGGAGAGAGAGAGCATCTTAAGCAGCCTCCATGCCCGGAGTGGAGCTCGATGTGGGGTTCAATCTCATGACCTTGAGTTCATGACCTGAGCCAAAATCAAAAGTCAGACGCTTAACTGCCTGACCCACACAGGAGCCTCTGTTGCACCTTTTTCTGAACTTCTCTTTTCAATTATCCAATGCTGTGGACATTGTAGGTTTTTGAAACGGTGTTTAATGTTTATCCATTTGGGTGGCAGAGATTAGAATTTTCTTTAGACAAACAAATCTAAACCTGTTTTAACGATTTCACCATAAAATGGCCAAATTAGTACCAGGGTGGTTGAAAATTGCATTGTGTACCAGGCCAAATATATTCTGATATAAACATCAATGCCAAAATTTAGCACTATTTTTTTTCTATTTTCTATTTCCTTAATTTTAGAGTTGATTTTTAGAATACTGAAAGTCTTTACAAGTAATGCCATGATTTTGAATACTAAGTTATACCAGTCTTTTGTACTATATGTGACACATGTTATATTTAGGAAACAGAACCTTGCCTAAAATATTCAGTGTTTTTATGCTAAGAATCGTGTTAGTTCATGCTTTTTAGTTTTAATTAGAGCAAAAGAAAACAGAAAACAAAAAAACCAAAAAATCCTCCTTAAAGTATATGTCACCTGGCTGGATTTGCAGAATACAAAGTTTGAAAATTTCATGTGGGTTGTTTCTTCCATCTCTGTTATTTTGCTAGACCGTGAGAAGTCGCCGAGAAATAAAACAATGTTGAGAGAATTCCTGTAAGGCTACCTTCTTCTTCGTTCTTTAAATCCAGTAATTTTCCATCTCTGACTCTTTACATGAAAAGCATTTGCTGCTCCTGGGACATTTCAGCTATTGACACTTTAGGAACTTCCAACTCTGTGTAGGTGTTTTCAAGTAAATTTGAAACCTGGAGGTGGAAGTAAAGCCATATGTCCCTAAAAGTTTTATTTTTTTTTTGAGTGAAAGAATTGCTGCCAATATGAGAGACAGTCAGCAGCTCGTACATAAGGAAGGTCGCTGAGAACCAAAGTAGAATGTCTATTGTTTAAAAAATTCTGAGCAAAAAATAACAAATCTTTGTTGTACTACTGGGAGAATAGTAGTAGCTTTTATTTTTTTAAAAAAGCTACATAATGAGGGGCACCTGGGTGGCTCAGTCAGTTAAGCATCCAACTTTGGCTCAGGTCATGATCTTGTGGTTTGTGGGTTCGAGCCCCTAATCAGGTTCTGTGCGGACAGCTAAGAGCCTGGAGCCTGTTTCAGATTCTGTGTCTTCCTCTCTCTCTGTCCCTCCCCCACTCATGCTCTGTCTCTGTCTCAATAATAAATAAACTATAAAAAAATTTTTTAAAGCGCTGCATAATGAATATCTTGTTTCTTCTTGATGGATAAAAATGGTATTATCAAAGATAAGTGTATACCCTGATAAATTAATTTCAATTAAGAAATTGATTGATTAGGGGCACCTGGGTGACTCAGTTGGTTAAGCAGCCGACTTCAGTTCAGGTCACCATCTCACAGTTTGTGAGTTCAAGCCCCACATCAGGCTCTGTGCTGACAGCTCAGAGCCTGGAACCTCCTCTGGATTCTGTGTCTCCCTCTCTCTCTGACCTTCCCCTGCTCGTGTTCTGTTTCTCTCTGTCTCAATAATAAATTAAAAAAAAAACATTAAAAAAAAAAAGAAATTGATTGATTAATAGTCAATCAGAGGTTGGGTCCAGCTTGAATCATCCTGTTCTGAGAAGAATCCTTTCTTATAACAGTGCACACGGTGCTGTTCTAGAATGTGAAACACCCTCTGAGGAAACAGATGTCATCTCTGTTGATGATTTTTTAAAGAGATTAAAATTTAATAGATAAGGGCCCCCCAAATGGTTTTTCTTTGAGTATCTGCACATATATACAAATACTTTGTATAAGTGTAAGTGCTGCACAAGTGACCAGAATTTTTTTTAACAAGATTCAGAACAGAGAAAGCAAATGAGGCTTCATTTCACTCTGAGAGCCTCTAGGAGGGTGTGAGGGAGAATCCAAGAACAAAAACCTTTTCACAAAGAAATGAGCTATGTTCTGATTTTCCAAATGGCTCACAGTTTAAACGGAGGAGTCAGAACAAAACAAAGCAAAACAATAAAATAATAAAATAAAATAAAATAAAATAAACACAACTTAAGTAAGTAAAATCAAGCCAAGACACTTTAAGGATGAAAAGTCAATTATAATTTGCTTCGGTTTATTTGGGGTTGGGTATTCCTCTCTTTCATCATCCTACCATCTTATTATCAGCATCAAAATGCATCTTGGGACATTATCCTATGAGTGGCACTCTACCCTTCTGTGATTACAGTGTTTTGATTTTTTTGTCTGTGTGCATTACAGAAAAATAACGGCACCTGCATGTTTGTTTCACTGGCTTTATCAAGAGGGTGATGTATTTTTGAAACTGAAAATGGCATACAGTAAAACTATGTTAGATGACCTGTAGCAGATGGTGGAGGGTCTTGTCCAAGGTGTAAAGCAAAACACTGTACAGTCATCTCTAAAGCTTCTCATCTAGTGCAGGGGGTGGCTGTTTTTTTTTTTTCATGACAGACTGAAGTTCCACTGCTCATTACAATTTGTTTCCAGCTAATACCTCTTGATTCGTTCCTTTTCATGTCCTGTGAAAATCAAAGCGAGGGATTGTAGTGTTGACTTGTGTTAATTCTCCCAACTTTCCCCTTACCTCACTTCAAGCAGAGACCTATTTATATTTTAGCATTTCCTTACCTCTCCTTCTGTTTTTGTATTTTTTTTTCAATCAGTGGCATTTCCTGTCTTCTATTAAAGCCCAAACGTGTTGATGGGATTTTGCTGCTGTAGGTCTCTGAGGGCAACAGGAAGAGAGCACAAGTGATTTGTCAGAGGCTTCCTTTCCCCTAAAATACAACGTTGACAGTTGGTATCTCGGAGCAGGGAGGGGTCCCTTGAGTAATTCGTGGCAGTGCCTGGGGACACAGCAAGACTTCCGAAGATGCTTTAGCAGGAGGCTGGGCTTAGACGTAGGTTCTTAATTGTAAAATCAATTCCTGGCCCTCATCAATGCACAGAGCCAGGGGCTCTGAATGCAAAAGCCAGTGTGGACAGCAGACAGGATGCGGAAGCTGGGGGCCCGGGGGCCCTCACACTTTAGTTCCATGGGGGACACCAGGACTTTGGAAAGGCCCCAGTCATCATTGAGACTGTAATGGTTACTGTTATTGTTATTGCTTGAATTTCCCTGGCTGCCCAGCAGAACAGAGGCTTCGAGCTAGATCTGTGTTGAGTCAAAGAAAATAAGAAGCATGTTTTCCTTGGCTTCCTTGCATCTTGAATGTGCCCTGAGATACATCTGTACCCAGTATCTTAATGTTCTGAAACTGGTATGAAAATGCTGCTGACCAAGTGCTTGGGAGAAGGATTTAGCCTCTGTCTCGGATCTGTCCTTGGATCGCACCTTCATCTCAGGAGAACACGAGACGAAAGTGCCCCATAACTCTGTTTTGGTGCAACTGGCATTAAACTAAGTTGCTTCATCCGTGCCTCCCAGTTTAAAGGTGGAGCCGCTGAATTACAAGCTCCCGAGTTAAGGATAAGGCACAACTGTGGCTCAAGAGTGATGGGAGCCGCAGGTGGGTCAGAGCGGAGTCCGCACCTCACCTGTCTGGGGAAGCAGAGGCAAAGGTTTCAGTGTTTTAAACTTCCCTTGGGTTTCCCCATTTTGAACGTCTGCAAACTGTTCTGAACTAGTTTTTCTCCTTTACACACCGACGTGCTTCTTGCCTTTCTCCCTCTCCTCTCTCTCTTTTTCCAAAATTGAGTGTGGGCTCTGAGGCAGGAAGAGGTAAGACTATGGACGAGTCATGCCCCTCCTCCATGCCACCATCAGGGTCCGCACAGAAGCCCCCAGGCATGAACCACGTTAACCCTCCATGACGGATGACATCTGAAATTGTGTGGACCACCTGTTCATGTTTGGGCTCTTCCCTCATCTGTTCCCAGCTGCTCCCGACTCTGTGACATGTCTTTGGGGATCTTATTTCTTCCCTGTGTTTTCAATCCCTCTCTCGTAGGCCCCTTCCGCAGACTGTCCTCACCTGTTATTTTGAGAAGACATCCCCGCACCCTTCGCCCCACCTCCCGTGGTGGCTCCATTCCACAACTGCCCAGCACCAGCAACCTTCCTAAAAGGTTAGACGGCTTTCACTTTCACTTCTGGCTCTCCCGGGCTCAGCCCTGCCAATGGCGATGGACTCTGCCTGCGCCACCCCGTATTGCTGCTCTTCCTAGGGTCCACGTGGCCATCTGCTCACCAAATCCCCTGGACACTCCTGGTTCCTCTTAGCTCAATTATCTTCCAGTGTGATGCCCTGCACTGACCTCTCCTTCATTCTGCAGTTTCCACTGTCTGTCTTTGGCAGGCTCCTGGTGGCCCTTTTCCTTTCTTGAACTCTTAAACATCACCAGTGTTCCACAGAGTTACTCCCCGACCCCCTGCTTTTCTTTTCTGATGTCATAGCCACAGGCTTTCCATCCTTTCCCTTCTCTCCATTTGATGATTATGCTCAAAGCGTATTTCCTTCCCATACCCCCATACCTCGACCAAGGTACTGCCAGTAATATGCATTTTATGCCCACTGGCTGCTCCTCAGACATAACATGCACCCGTAAGAACTGAATTTTTCCTCTAAACCTACATTTTGATGTATGTACTTTCTTCTGATTAAAAGCAGTACCCCATCTCCAAAACCAGAAACCCCAAAGTCACCTGTGAATGCTCCCTTTCCTTCACATCCAACTTGGAACTAAGGCATATTGAGTTTCTCTCTCAGATAATCTCTGCTGTCTTCCTGTCTGTCGTCACTGTCACCCACCTTGTTCAGGCCATTGGCATCTGTACCATGACTCTATCAAGAGCTGTTTGGATGGTTAGCTCCCACTGGCCACCCCCATCCCTGTACATTCTCTGTCCTCCATCTGGGATTGTGTCCTCATGTGGGCTCTTGTGCTTGAGCTAAATCCAGAGGAGGCCCTAGAAGATGGCGGAGGGCACAAGGGGGAGACACTGGTCCCCGTGGTTCTGGCTTTGGTCGCCTTCCTCTGAGGACACAGCTCCTCTGGGGAGCTGTTCATCCATCCCTGGTTCTCTTCAGCTTCCAGTTACACTGTTCCTCCTGCCCCTTCTTCCTTGGGCCGGCCACAGTTTTCATTATTAATGCTGGTCCCTGGGCACTTCACCCTTATTGATTTCTTACTGCTGTTTGGGTGCGCCAGTGGGTTTCCTGCCAGGACTTGGGCTGATGGACCTTTTAACTAGTTTCAGTCTTTTTTTTTTCTTTAATTTCTTTTTATGTTTAATTTATTATTGAGGCAGAGAGAAACAGAGTGTGAGCAGGGCAGGGGCAGAGAGAGAGGGAGACACAGAATCAAAAGCAGGCTCCAGGCTCTGAGCCATCAGCACAGAGCCCGACGTGGGGCACTAACTCTGGAACCGCGAGTTCGTGACCTGAGCCGAAGTCAGACGCTTAATCGACTGAGCCACCCAGGCGCCCCTAACTGGTCTCAGTCTCTAGCCCTGCTCTTCCTTCATCCATCCTCCATGCTCTTATGCAGAATGGCCTTTTAAATGTAAATCTGTCATCCATCTACTTAAAATCTGCCATGACTTCCTTCGGTTCAAGCATGAGGGTGGCATGGCAGTTTCTATGGCGCTGTCCTCCCTGATCTCCGGCCTCTCCAGGCTTCTTCTACCCTGCTTGGCCCTTTGCAGAGAGGAGCTGGCCAAGTCTAAGTGCTTATAAACTTGCATCAGTAGGGAGAGCCCTACACTCTAGCTCTGAGGACTCCAGACTCTGGTCATGATCTGTTGGACCTGCTCGTTTGCCACTTAGGTTAATATCCCGAAAAATAATTGAAAACAAGAAGTTTGACTGTTTTCCCCAATGGATGGCTTGTTTCCTCACAATTTGTTATAAAATAAGGCATGTTTTATTTTAAAAATTTTTATTATTTATTCACTTTTGAGAGAGATAGAGAAAACAGAGTGCAAGTGGGGGGTGAACAGAAAGAGAGGGAGACACAGAATCCAAAGCAGGCTTCAGTCTCTGAGCTGTCAGCACAGAGCCCAACGTGGGGCTCAAACTCATGAACCATGAGATCATGACCTGAGCTGCAGTTGGATGCTTAACTGACTAAGCCACCCAGGCATTTATTTTATTTTATTTTATTTTATTTTGTTTTATTTTGTTTTGTTTTGTTTTTATTTTAAAACATTTTTAATGTTTTATTTATTTCTGAGAGAGGAGGAGAGACAGCATGAGCAAGAGAGGGTCAGAGAGAGAGGGAGACACAGAATCCGAAGACTGGCTCCAGGCTCTGAGCTGTCAGCACAGAGCCCGACGCGGGGCTCGAACCAATGAACCGTGAGATCATGACCTGAGCTGAAGTCAGACGCTTAACTATCTGAGCATATTTTATTTAAACAGAAATGTGAAGTTTGAAATGATGGGTTACTCATGAAAGCTCAAGACAGAGGTATTTTCCTGTATGTGCCACAGCCTCTGAACATATTAAAGGAACATTTCCCCACATTGTATGAAGTATATTTGAGATTTTTGAACCCGTTGCTTTTGAAGTGTGTGGGCTGGGGAAGGGGGAGGAGAGTAATTTTAAAGTGATAGCAGTCTGAACTCATCTTTCTTATCTGAAATATTGCCTTTAAGAACCCAGTGGAGAGGATTATGTCATTCCTTAAGTGGAACTTCATATTTCAGGAAAGCTAAATGTTAATTATCCTAAGGGACTTAATCCTGTGCTGGAATAGCTTTCCCTCACCCTCCGCTGTCAAATCTTGTGTTCCCTCTGTTAATTTGCTGAAGTCTGTGTTGTTTGGTGATTGATGGGAGACTGAAGAGAGGCCCGGGATGTGAGTCGTGGTGACATGACCGATGGCAGTCTGGGGTTGTTTCCTGATCTGTAAAGCAAGCAAATAATCTTTGTGACCTGATTGATCCTCTGTGATGGAAGCGGTTTGTAAACTGTGTTTTCTTCAAGGAAATGTCAATATGCATGATCTGATTGAGTAATAAAGCGGACAGAGTAGGAGTGAGGTTAGAGCCGGATCAAGTTACATGCATTTCAGAGGAACATCCGGCTCTATCACAGTTTGATGGACCCCAAGACCAATTAGAAAAAGGGTGGTAGGCTCATGGCTACCACCTGTGTGACGTTGGGCAAATTACTCCAAGTCTCTGAATGTCAGTTATACTTCTAAAAATGTGGGAGACGACAGTCCTCTACGTGTGCTTATTGTGATGAGTAAGTCAATGGACAATCTATCAAGCATTGAGTACAGTGCAAAGCATGAGGGCTCAATAAATGGATACATGACAGCTTCTGCTCTTTTCTGTGGCCGCTCTCATAGCTATTGCTTAGAAATTTCTATGCTTTTTAATGCACTCCATTGCTGTGCTTTTTATGAAATCCAATCACTATCCTTTGTTCTTTGTTGTGCAATAACTGTTTTCCACGATGCTGATCAGCAGGTTACTGTTTCCATGATGCCTGCTTCCTTCTTTTTTCTCACAAAACTTTTAATATGTAAATCACCACAATGCTACTAAATTGGTCCTACTATTTAAAAAATAAACGTTTTGAGTGGGAGGAATCACTTTGGACATTACAATTATAATTTTATAATAAAAAAATCATTGGTAACAATGTCTGGGTAACAAACCTGGACAACCTGAGGTATTGTTGGAGATGAAGTATCCGTTTAAGTTCATGAATTTTGGTGTGAAAAGAAAGTAGGTAACTGGGAGTGTGAAATGCTGAACTAATGAGGGATTTCCATTAGTGACGAGTTTAGATAAGAGAAAATAGACTGTCGCTGTGTCCTGAAAAGCCCATCCTGAGCTCTAGAAAATTCCATTGATAGCTCTTTATGCAGTGAAAGTAAGTTTTCAACAACAGGCAAATACTAGGTACTGACTATGTATATTTTTTTAATTAATGCGTAGTCTGCAATTACTTATGAAACCTGCTGGAAGTGTGTCCATATAAAAGTAGAAGCATTTTCTTAAACATCTGTAGGATAGTTTATTTTTAGAGCTGTTCACAATGAAAATGTGAGGAACATTTACCTTTTCTAAATTTCACTTGTGTTACGTACATTCACATTGTTATTCAGCCAGTCTCCAGAACTTCTCCACTTTGCAAAATTGACCCCTATACCCATGAAACAAAAACTCCCCGTCACCCCAGCCCCTGACAAGCACCATGCTACTTTCTGTTTCTGTGATAATGACTACTCTAGATATGCCACCCATATAAGTGGCATCGTATAACATTTGTGTTTTCATGACTAGTTTATGTCACTAGCATAATGTCCCCAAGGCTCATCCACATTGTAGTAGATGTCAGAAGGCTGAAAAGTAGAACTCCATCGCGTGTATATACTACATCCACTTTTCCATTCATCTGTTGATGAGCACTTTGGTTGCTTCCAGGACTTCTGGCTGTTGTGCACAGTGCCGCCGTGCACGTGGTGGGCAAATATCTTTTTGAGGTCCTGCTTTCAATTCTTTTTCACATATATGCCCAGGAGTGGAATTGCTGGATCATATTGCAAATCTATTTTTTACCTTTTGAAGAGCCTTAGTACACTTTTCCATGGTGGCTGTACCATTTTACATTCCCTCCAACAGTGTACTTCTATTTCTCCACATCCTCAGCAATATTTGTTATTTTCTGTTTTTTGATAGTGGTCATCTTAGTGGGTGTCAACTGATATTTTATTGTGGTTTTGATTTGCATTTACATAATGATTAGTGATAATGAGCACCTTCTCATATGCCCATTGGCCATTTGTACGTCCTCTTTGGAGAACTATGTATTCACGTCCTTTGCCCATTTTAAAATTTGCTTTGTTGTTGTTGACGTATATATATTCTGGACATTTCATCTCCTATTAGGTGTATGAGTTCCAAATATTTTCTCCTATTCTGTGAGTTCCTTTTTCACTCTGTTGATTATGCTCTGTGATGCACAGAAGTTTTAAATTTTAGTGTAGTCGGATTTGTATACTTTTTATAATTATTTCTCTAAGTTTTGTTTTCTTTTGTTGTGAAGAAATAGGGAGTCATTATAATTTCATTCTGTTATTATTGTTTTTGTTGAAAGCACTAAGAATATTTAAAAATCCTTATCATAATAAGAAAATATTTTTTAAAAATATAATACTTCTTATTTTCATCTCAAGTTTTTTGTAGGGAATTCCTACCATCGAAGGCAAGAACTTTGACAAGTTAACTTTTTGGAATAGATAGGTAAAGGAAGAAAAATAACATGGCAACATTTCAGAAATATCTGAGATTTTCTGAACAGATGTCAACGTTATTACCAGTCAGTGATAGGGCCATTTATCCTGAGTCCTAGTAGGTATTCTGTCCACTTGGACAAAGCAGGGACATGCAGTCTCAATGTTCGACTGGTGTTGATTGTTCAGACATTCTGAGCCTTTGTTGGGAAGTTTGCTCTAACGTAAACATGGATAGTCCAAGCCAATGAGCTCTGAATTTGGCCTTCTTGTAACCAAGGGTTTTTCCTTTGGTCTTTATGAATCTGCATCTAGAAACTGACTTTCCTCTTTACCAGAGAAAATATATTAATGCCCCATGAAAAACAGCCTTTTATGATTGATGCAGACAGGCTCATCGAGAGCCTCAAAAGTAGGCTGAGTTATGGGTGCATAGGTTTTTTTCTTTTACCTTTATGTGCACGTATACACACACATGCAGAAGCACACAGACGTGCACACACACACACATTATACAGATACATTACAGACAGTCTATAGATACAATAAACTTCACAATAAAAAATGAATAGCTTGGGACGCCTGTGTGGTTCAGTCGGTTAAGTGTCCGGCTTCAGCTTAGGTCATGATCTCACAGTTTGTGGGTTCAAGCCCCGCATCGGGTTCTGTGCTGATAGATAGCTCAAAGCCTGGAGCCTGTCTCGGATTCTGTGTCTCCCTCTCTTTCTGTCCCTTTCCTGCTCATGCTCTGTCTCTCTCTCTCTCAAAAATAAATAAAAAAATAAATTAAGAAAAATGAATAGCTTTACATTAAGGTCTGTTGGAAGTGTAAATTATGACCATAAATCATTTTCTATAGCTTAGACATTTGCTACTGGAGACGGTAGTTTATGGCCCAAATTCTGTTTGACTTTCCTCAGTGGTATTATGAGGCTTTAACAATGCAGTGAAAGATAGACTGCAGTAAGAACCACAGGTTACCTAGTTATATGTTTGGAAAAATGAAGACGATCCAGAATATGTAAATTTTTAAAATGAAATACATTTTTAAAAATTTCTCTCCTTGGGTAAACTCTTTTCCTTTTAATTAAATGGCTTCTTTGTGAGGGGCTCCTGGGTGGTTCAGACAGTGGAGCGCCCCACTCTTGGTTTTGGCTTGGGTCATGGTCTCAGGGTTTGAGCCCCCGTGGTGTGCAGAGCCTGCTTGGGATTCTATCTCCCTCTCTCTCTGCCCCTCCCCTGCTTGCTATCTCTTTCAAAATAAATTTTAAAAATACACTTTAAAAATCAATAAATAAATATCTTTGTGGTTCAAGCTTGAGATTTAGATGATGGATTAAACATTTCATACTTGAGCTTTTGTGTTCTGTGCGTGAAAGATGGCGATTGTTTGCTCCTTAAGAAGTAGCATTTATTAAATTGGAAACTTAATAAAATTTCAAATGGAATAGAAAACTCTTAGCCCATCTGGGAAAACTGAAGCTAGTTGTTTTTTTTAATCAAGAAAAGCAACCTGAACAGTCAGTTTTGCTAAATACAACTTTAGAATACTGTCATGGTGTTTGTTCATTCCATTCATTTCATCTAGCCCCTTCCTCTTTTCATGGGCTAGATGAATTCTTGAACATATTTCCACCTGTCTTCAGATAGGACTGAAATGATTGAGAAATGGAAAGATCCTCTCCAGTCTCCGACAATATGTCTAGCATTATGCTTACTTCTCTGAGACTTATGTCTACAGCCACGTGCGTCTTGGCTGGCTGGCTGCGTGTCAGGCGGCAACTGCCCTCTCATGAAGTGACAGACAGTGCATCTCCAGACACTGGCTCGGTTTGGCGGCTTAGGAATAATCCCAGAGAAATCGGTCCCAACATAGATGTCCTCTCCAACATTCCAGCCTCAGAACGTTCGGATACGTTTATTGTTCCTTGAATCCAGGGATTTGCAGCTCTTTTTCCTCTGAAATGGTACAGTTGGGGAAAGTGGAATGCCAACTGATATTTTTAAATTTCTGTGCCATTTAAAGATTGTTAGACTGTTTAATTGCAGAGTGAATTCCTTCCATTTTACCTTGTTAACCTATGATTACATGGGTTTAATTTCATTAAGGTCTCTTTATTTTCAATAAAAATACTCCCTTTAATGACTAAGATTTTTAATATAAAAACTTGATTTAATACTATTTTTATAAAGTCAGCATGAATTTTATATCTTAAGAGATCATATATAGGTTGAGATATGGTGATTTTTATGCCAGGAAGAGCCATATGAGCCACCCAAAATTTAATCAGGTACTAATTTAAATATCTGTATGTCTGTATAGTCTAGATAATGTGGATGAATGAAGAATTATTTTCAAGTTAAAAGGTCCTTAGCCAAGAAGATATTTATATACCTTAAGATCAGTTTTATTCAAAATCCAGTCAAACCACCAATCTGTGTGAGAGTTTTAAACTGTTTTAATAGAAAGAAAAAATAGGTCATGCCCATGTAGGGTTATGGGCTACATCCCTTCTCCTTCTTGATGGTGTGGAGCCATTGATATGATGACCATGTGGAGTCTAGTACCTCTCATAAGATCAGCTAACAAAATCCCATGTAACATTGGCCAAAAGAACATGTCAAAAGGAATCCTAGTTACACTGAGAAGACAATTGTCTTCCCTGGAAAGCAAACACCTTTCACCTCTGAGAAGATAAGGAATTAAAATATAGATGTAAGAGAATCAAGACCATAATGTGAATATTTTTGTTTTAAGGAGAATCTGTGCACAATTGGTAATTTATAGACATGTAATTTTAAAGTCACCTTAGCATTATTACAGCCTGGTAATTCTAATTTAAAATATATAATCATTTAAACTTGGGATTTGGGGCAGAAATCTCACTAAGTTTATGTTCTTTATTAGAATGTTTAAGATAACTTAAGGATTGTGGCATTTATAAGGTTAACTTATTAACTGCATGAGAACTACTTACATGCTTAGGAAAGTTTCTCATCTGGGCATTTGTGACCCTTAAAAAGGATTAGACATATCAGTTGGTAACAAACAGCATTCAAGGTCATCACTGCTGTGAGTTTCTAAAGTGTGCCCTGGGATTCTATGGGGTCCTGAGGTCCGTTAGGGATTTCACATGATCAACACTGTTTTCATAACACTGCTAAAATTTTAGACTGTTGCCTTTTCACTCTTGCTGCCTCAGCACATCCAGCAGACTCGCCCAGAGGCTTCCCCAAGTATGATATTGCAACAGACAGACTTCAGAAGCAAATAGGAGAATCTTCTTCTGTTAAGCCAGTCATTAAAGAGATTTGCAAAAATGTAAAACAATGCCACTTTTTTATAGATTTTTTTTTTTTTTGCTTTGGAAAGCATAGTTATTTTTCACTGAAAGATAAATCATTCATGTTAGTTTTGTTAGGGATTTATTATTTTTAAGTGAATTAATTTTTTTTAATTTCTAGTTTTCATTTCTAATACAGTAAAATTGATAAGTATAATTAACATAAAGAACAGCTCATTGGGGTTATTTGTAAGGGTGTAAAGAGATCCCAAAATCTACAACATTGAGACTACTCTAATATAATTGCTGAAATTACCACATTCATGGGGAGTAGAGGCAGTGGCTAAGTAGAATGCCTAAGAAAGCCATGATTTTGATTTGTAACTTTAACGAGTTGAAAATTAAATCTTAGGGTGCCTGGGTGGCTCAGTTGGTTAGGTGTCCAACTTTAGTTCAGATCATGATCTCGTGGTCCATGAATTTGAACCCCACATTGGGCTCAGAGCACAGAGTGCTGACAGCTCAGAGCCTGGAGCCTGCTTCAAAGTCTGTGTCTCCCTCTTTCTCTGCCCCTCCCTCACTCATGCTCTGTCTCTCAAAAATGAATAAATGTTAAAAAAAAAAGAAAATTAATTCTTAAACCCAAAGTCAACTTCTAAGTAGTCTCTTCTATGCACCCAAGACGCCCTTAAGACCATCAAACAATGTATCATTACATAAACAGGGCGGCACCCAAAATGTGAGCCTCATGACTGCAGTCCTGTCCTGCATGCCCTCTGAGAAGGGGCACTGGCTTCTTACTCTCATTCACTTGGCCTCTCTTCCCTATTGCCACTCAGGTTCCATTTAGGTGGAAATATATTATTTTCTAAACTAAAACAGCAAAAAAGCGTTTTCAGATCAGCAGAATGATAAGAAAAGTTCGTGTGTTTTGGGCCAGCCCAACAGGCTAAACTCGTTCTTTCCCCAGAGTCAATTATCACTCTGGCCTCCAAGTCTCACCTGTGCAAGAACAGTGAGGCAATAATCCTGCATCGGGTCGTGGAGAGAGAATTTGTACATTTAAGGAGCTTAGAATAATGCCTGGTATAAGATAGCTATACAGAAAGTGTCAGATCTCTTGTTTGTTAAAAAAAGAGTTGTCAAGTTGTCTTTAACAAATACATAGGCATCTTACTGGAACAATGGTTTCTTGGGGTGGAGGCTGCCTATATCCCTTGCTTTTATGTCCCTAGGGAAAATAAGAATACATAGGACCAGTATTAATGGTGGGCTCAGTTTCTTCAATAATTTAGAATGTTGGCAAATAAAAATAAAATTCTGACTCAGCTTCTTTTTGTTATGAGAAAGTCGTTTTATTTTCTCAATTAAATTATTTACCTCAGTGGAATGCCACTGATATGAAAAACTAAAATGAAAAAGACTCAATTTATTTTTTACAAGATTCAATTTAAATCAATTATGTCATTATATGTATGTGTACCACAAATTAATTTTGGAATGTATTACTTGACCTGAGTAATTTCTTTTTGCAATGCAAATCATGGGTGTAAAATTTGAAAATATCAGATAAGTGGGACTCATTCCAGGCATGCAAGGATGGTTCAATCTCATCACCCGACAGTGTGATACACTGCACTAACAAATTTAAATATAAAAATCATATGATCATATCAATAAATGCAGAGCAAAAGCATTTGATAACACTCAGCATTCGTTTTGATAAAAGCTCTCAACAAACCAGGGAGAGTATCATAAATAAAATGATAAAGCACATAGATGACAAGTCCACAGTTAGCATCCTTCTCAACAGTGAACAAAACTGAAAGATTTTCCTCAAAGATCAGGAAGAAGACGAGGACGTGCACGCTCACTACTTCTACTCAACATAGCACTGTAAGTCCTAGCCAAAGAAGTTAGTCAATTAAAAGAATAAAAGGCATCCAAATAAGAAAGGGAGATATGAAATTGCCTCTATTTGCAGATGATATAATATATATAAAATCCTAAAGATTCCACCAAAAAAAAGTCAGAGCTAACCAACTAATTCAGTAAAGCTGCAGCATACAAAATCAGTGTACAAAAACCAGTTTCTTTTCTGTACACCAACAACAAACTAAGAGGGAAATTAAGAAAACAATCCCATTTATAATTACATTAAAAAGAATAAACTATCTAGGAATAAAGGGAGAGAGGCAATCCCAAGTGGGCTCTGCACTGCAGTGCAGAGCCTGATGTGGGGTTCGATCTCATGAGCTGTGAGATCATGACCTGAGCCAAAATCAACAGTAGAACACATCGTCAACTGAACCATCAAGGCGCCCCCAGATCTGTGTCTCTGTTTTTATGTCAATACCATATTGCTTTGATAATGATAGCTTTGTAATACAGTTTGAAATTAGGAAATGCGATCCTCCCAGCTTCATCTTCTGTCTCCAGACTGCTTTGGCTACTCAGGATCTTTTGTGATTCCATACCAATTTTAAAATGGTTTGTTCTATTTTTGGTAAATGCCACTGGAATTCGGATAGGGGTTGCACTGGATCTGTAAATTGCTTTGGGTAGCATGTACATTTTAATAATATTAATTATTCCAACCCATGAACACAGAATAGCTTTTGTTTGTGTCTTCTGCAATTTCTTTAATCCAGTGTCTTATCATTTTCAGTGTACAGATCTTTCACCTCCTTGGTTAAATTTATTCCTAGATAGTCCTTCCCTTGCTTTCTCTTTCTCTCATTTTCAAAATATATAAATAAACATTATAAACATTAAAAAAACACGGACCAGATCAATGAAATAGAATATAGAACCGGGAAATAAACCCAGGCATATATGGTCAATTAATTTACAACAAAGTAGCTGAGAATGTACTAGAGAAAGGACAGTCTCAATAAATTGCGTAGGTAAACTGGACAGCCATGTGCAAAAGAATGAAACAGCCCTATCGTATAAACAAAAATCAACTCAAAATGGATTACAGATTGCATGTAAGACTTGAAACCCTAAGACCCCCCCAGAAGAAAAACATAGCTGGTGAGCTCTTTGACATTGGTTTTGGCAAAGATTTTTTGGATTTGACACCAAAAGCAAAGGCAACAAAAGAAAAGTAAACAAGTGGGAGCTACATCGAACTACATATACAGCTTCTACACAGCAAAGGAAACTATCTATTTTGTTAAGCTGATAATGAAAAAATGGTTCACATTATATCCTGCATTCTGTTTTAAGATTGTGACATAATTACGCCTTCTTTTATTTGTGTTTAGAATTAGGAAAACCTTTCATTAGGCAGCTTCCCAGGGGCTCTTAGGAGTTTATGTATTTACTTTTAAAAGAAGGTGCATTTTCGTTGGAAGAAATGATCAAGTATGTATTAAGCAAAGTAGTTTTCAGACTTTCTGAAGTTCTGAGTTCCCTTAATTAATAGGCCTCGCTCTGTATTATAATAAATACAATAAACTGCACCTTACATTAAATATAATTTTTGGCAAAACTTTGAAGTTTATGTGTAATTATATTTTGAAATCATTTCAGTATAAATGAATCAAACTCATTAATCATTGGCTGAGGTTTCTTGGTAAATACCATGGTAAATGCAGGATATAGCAAGTCTGCCATCTTTATGTGCTTATCACACATACCACCTTTGTTCAAAGGTTGTTTTTGAAAATGTTCCCCACATACTTATTGCTTAAATAAACTTTTGTAGGTTTTAATAATTTTTGAATTTCAGAAAAGAGCAGCTCGGACAAAACCCTTGTTGGCAAGGATATGTTCTTCTAAATACTTCCATCTGTTTTAATGGTTCTATATGCTCTAAAATAGCTGACATAGATACACTCACCTGCAAGAAGGGGCCAGAGCTCTCTTACCAAACCATAAAATAATAAACCTTGATAGTTCTGTGGTTTAGAAGATGGACAAGTTCATTTGGTACTTTATTTTCTTTTATGTTTATTTATTTTTGAGAGAAAGAGAGAGACAGAGCGTGAGCAGGGGAGGGGCAAAGAGAGAGAGAGACACAGAATCTGAAGCAGACTCCAGGCGCTGAGCTGTCAGCACAGTGCAGGACGCCGCGAGAACTCCAACAGTGAGATCATGACCTTAGCCGAAGTCAGATGCTTGACTGATGGAGCCACCCAGGCACCCTGTGTGGTACATTAGAATATCACCTTGCAAATGCAGATAGTGACAATAGTATCACTGAGCAGTAACACACATGCAGAAACATCAGTGAAAGTTGAAGTTGATCAATTCCATTACTCAGGTCTGGGGAAAATGTGATTTTCACCAGGACAAAGGTTTTAACATAAAACTATTAGACATAATGTTTGCTTAAAGAAAATTTCTAACTTCACAAATAAATTCAACATGCTATACAGATAGACATTCAGTCCAAATCATTTTTCTTGTAGAGCCTCACTGTTTCTTTATTTTCTATTTGCATAAATTGCAGGACACTGAAAGATACAATAAACTGAAACATACAGTTGATTTATTATTTTTTCCAGCTGTATTGAAGCATAATTGAATCTATAAATTGCACATATTTAAAGCATCCAGGTTGAATTTTTGACATAATGATTGCATTTGTGAAGCCATCAACAGAAACAAGATAATGAGAATGTTTGTCACTTTACAATGTTTTGTAATGTCGTAGTTCTTTGCAATCTTTCCTTTCACCATTCACCCTTAATTCCCTGTCATCAACCAACCACTGATGTACTTTCTGGCAGTATAGCTTAGTTTGCATTTTCTAGAATTTATACACATGCAATCATATAATAGGCACTCTGTTTTGATCTCGCTTCTTTCACTCAGAATAATTATTTTGCATTTATTCATACTTTTACGTGCATCAATAGTTTCTTCCTTTCTGTTGCTTATTAGTATTCCATTATGCTGATAGTCTACTATTTATCCATTCACTTCTTAATAGACATTTGGATTGTTTCTTACATTGAGCTATTAAAAAAAAATCTACTGTGAATACATGTGTACATACCTTTGCATGGAAAATGCTTTCATTTCTCTGAGGTTAATACCCAGGAGCAAATGTCTGGATCATATGGTAGGTGTGTGTTGAAGGTTTTAGGAAACTGACCCACTGTTTTTCAAGGTGGTGACAGATTTTACATTCCCAGCAGCAAATGAGAGTCCCAGTTGCTCAACATTTTTGCTAACGCTCACTGTGGTCAGTGTTTTTCATTTTAGTGCTCCTAGCAGAGGTATCCTGGTATTTATTTTTATTTGCATTTCCCTAATGGTTAATGACTTTGGTCATCTTGTCATGTTGCTTGTTTGCCATTCGTATATATGTTTTTAGTGAACTGTCTGATAAAATCTTTTTTATCATAGAGTTCATATTTCCTCTTGACCTGTTCATTCTATTACTGAGTGTTAATATTTCTTCATATATTTCAGGTAAAGTTCTATATACTAAAACTTCCAGCTAATCTGATGCTGTTTACATCAACTTTTATCCATAAATTCATCAAACTAATGTTCTATAACTTTTTAAATTGATGTTAAAAGAATGGTTCAAAGTATGAATCATCTCTAGTTTTGCTGTTTATGCTTCAAGAACTGTGCTATTGGGGGCGCCTGGGTGGCTCAGTCAGTTAAGCATCTGACTCTTGATTTTGGCTCAGGTCATGTTCTCAGGATTGTTAGATCAAGCCCTGAGTCAGGCTCTGTGCTGGGCATGGAACCTGCTTAAGATTCTCCCTTCATCCCTTCTTCCCCCTTTCTCTCTCTCTCTTTCTTTCTCTCTCTTTCTTCCTCTATCCTTTCCCCCTATACTTGCATGCATGTGCTCTGTCTCTCTCTCTAAAACAGAAAAAAAAACTGTGTTATCATTATTTACATCTCTTATTTTTTAATGCCTATGTCTTCTATATGTTAGATTATAATTTCTTATCAAGTGGTGTATTGCTGTCTCCTTTTTTATGTCATAGTTATCAAGTTCTCCTTAATGCTGTTCCTGATCTATTATGTATTTATAAAACCTTGTAGCTTTATATAGATATAGTAAAAGCTAAAAGTGAATAGCACTTTTCCTTGCCAGGCATTATTCTGAACCATTCTAAGGTCTTTACATACATTAAATACTTCGGTCCTAACAACAGCATAAGTACTAATGTGACCCCACTTAGAAATGAGAAAACCAAGTGACACAAATGAGAAAACCAAGTGACACAAAGGAAAAACATTTGCCCAAAGTCACAAATGAGTAGGTGGTGGAGTTAGGACCCACGTCACATCTAGGCTGTCTGGTTTGAGTGTGCACACTCCATACCTCTGTTAAAGGCTTGGAAATTGTCTTTTTAAAAAGCTATGGATGTGAATGATCTTTCTGTCACCAAAGTAACCTTTGTATAAATAAACAAATTTGAGTGCTAGCTTTGTTTCCCATTCTAAGTAATGGAAATATCAAAATGTATAGGAGGAAAGAGAACAAAGTTAAGCTTACTGGAAAAATCTATAAATTCTAAACCATTAAAGTCATAGAGTATCATGCACTCATATGTTAATTTATGTAACATGTAAATAGTGTAAATAGACAATGGAAATAGTATAATATCATATAATAGACAATTTATTAAACACTAGCTAAGTCCAAACTTTATTTTTCCAAAGTAATCTTTATGCCTAAGGTGGGGTTCAAACTTAGGACCCCGAGGTCAAGAGTTGCATACTCTGAAGACTGAACCAACCAGGCATCTGTAAATCCAAACTTTATAAGTGACATTTTTTGCATCCAAGAGAAAATTTGAGATTGATCATATCTGTAGACAAAATTTCATAACATGGCATATTCGGACAAGTCTACTAAAATTTATTGTCAGTGGATTATAATTAAGAAGTGTGTGATATTGGGGTGCCTGGGTGGCTCAGTCAGTTAAGCATCCAAGTCTTGACTCTGGCTCAGGTTGTGATCTCATGGTCATGGGATCAAGCCCCGTTTCAGACTCTGTGCTGAGTATGGACCCTGCTTGAGGTTCTCTCTCTCCCTCTTTGCTTCTCCCCTATTCGTGCTCGTTCTCTCTCTTTCTCTCTTAGAAAAGTGTGTGATATTGCTGTTGATAAAAAATGGAGAGAAAATTCTCACAGATTTTAAGAATTGTAAGTACAGTTTATAAAATTCTAACTTATGGGATTGAGTTTATACACATGGAGTCATTTGTAAAATAACTTAATCGTTGGGTCATGGAGCCAGAATTCCTCTCATGGGTTTCTAAATTAGTTCCTTCCCTTTACCATGTCTTCATGAATCTGGCAATAAACTCTCTCTGCTTAAAGATATTCAGAGATGGAAACACCCTGTCTTTATTTGAAATCATAAATCTGAGTGTTTTGTCATATCAGAGGGATAATCATAATTCCTTCTGCTCTGACCTTCTTAGAAGAGAGACTCATAGAAGACATGTACCAGGGTTTTAATTTTTATCTTAATTAGTACGTCACAAGACATAATACCACATCTAATTTAGCAGTTCTTGCTGAGTTTTTATTATGTGATTTTATTAACTGGCATATAGCTATAAGGTGCATTTTTGTGTATTGAATGGCTCCTTCTGATAAGTCAGGGTATCAACATTTTCTGAGTTTTGCATTTAGAACTCTTCCTTAAATCAGAAAAATATGTTTTTCCCTCTTCTATAAATTGCATGCCCTCTTCCTCAGACAGATAAGGAAAAAGCAATCAAACCCGCAGATAAACAGAAACTGGCCTATTCCTCACTGCCTGCCAACCCCGCTCTTCATTACACACTGAGAAATGTCGGTCTGGATAGGGTATCATTCACAAGCAGTTTGATTTCTAGTTGTTTTATTTTTTCCTTCTCCATCTTTTTCTTCCCCATTCCCTACAGGATACACTTAAAGAAATGCTGCCCATTGTCTCTCATTAAATGTCTGGATCTGCTATGGAACTTTGTCCCCACTGAACATCTCCCTGTGATGAGAGCTGCCAGTAGTGCGGAATAGCGCGGTGCTTAAGCACCCCCTCTTTGGAGCGGGATGGTCCAGCTTCAAACTCTGCCACCACCACTTACTACCTGGATCATCTTGAGGAAGCCCCCCCCTTCCAGACCTTGAATTTCCTTTCCCAGTGACAAGGAAGATAAAAAAAAGCACCCTTGTCATAGAGTTTTTATCAGAATTAGAAGTAGTTCTGAAGACTGTCTGGAATAAGTCATATACTCTATGGCTAAGCTAATTTGCTTTTCTGATCATGAACTCAAGACAAGGAGAATATTCCCTAAAACCATAGCAGAAAATAGGCAGACGTGATTTGGGGTGTCCTGACCTCATCTTCCCTGTGGCTCTCCCAGGTCCTAGGGGGACATATCAGGTAATGAATAGCTGATGTGATAGCTCATCAAGCACAATTTTTGCCAAGCCAGGGGCAGATTACACCTCTGTGCACACAGGAGGCAAAGGCTGAATGCGCCATCGTTCTTAAGGCCATTTCTGCCACGTTACTGATCATTGCTCAGGAGCCATGAGTGACATGGAGGAGAACAAGCCATCTCAGAGCAACAAAATGCTGTGACTTTTTTTTTTAAGTAGAATTAAAACAACATATGTCTTTATGCATATTTAAATATAGGGTTTGTAGTTGTGGAAAAACGAGGATCACACAGATTATGTATTCTAAAAAATCTCCCAATCTCAGGTTCCACATAATATAGCACTATTCATGTCAGCTGCCTGCACTTGCACAGAAAGTTGAAGCCTCAGGAGTTACAGGTCTCAAAACGAGTAATGTTAGTTGATGAAAGGTCTGTAGGTAAAGAGAAATGAAACTAAAGGGACCATAGGGGAAGAAAGACAAATGTCAGTCATTGGGTATGTGTGCTTCTGTGTGTCTGTCTGTGTCTCTCCCTCCATCAATCTTTCTGCTTGTGTGCTTCTTACTCTCTCTTGCTGTCTCTTTCTGTACACACATGGGCATAGAGACCCATTCTCTCCACAGTGATGACCCTAATCATTAATCAGAAACGTAAAGTCATGACAGCAGTAATCACTATGGATGCAGTATCTCACTTAAGAGAAAAAGAGGAGTAGGGTCCTTCAGATACCTCTGCATCTGGCCTGTGCTTTCTTAAAGACCACGTTTCTACTTATTTGAAAACTGTGTGCAATTTTCTTGAACTCTTACAACTAAGCAAATAAAACATCAATTGGATAATATTATTAGAATGAATAACCAAAAGATACAAGAGAATAGTGTTCTATATAGTGTGAAATGTCAAATAAAAATCCAAAGGAGGACCTGGGTGGCTCCGTTGGTTAAACATCCAACTGTTGATTTCAGCTCAAGTCGTGATCTCATGGTTCGTGAGTTCAAGTCCCATTTCAGGCTTGGTGCTGCGTGTGGAGCCTGCTTATGATTCTCTCTCTCTGTCCCTTTGCCCCTTTCCATCGCTCGTACTCACCCTCTCTAAATAGATAGATAGATAGATAGATAGATAGATAGATAGATAGATAGATAGATAAAATCTATGTTAAAGATTCATCCCATTATGTATGTGGGAGAGGGGTGGTTGGGTCACACGAGGAAGACACAGAAATAATCGTTATAATTTTAATGCTTATGCACAGAATAGACTCAGACTGAGCTTGGGAAAAATAAATCCTGAGCCTAAGTTTAAATGTCATGTCTTTTGCTGTACCTCAGATTCCCAGCGACTCCTGTTGACTACCGGGCAGTCAGAATGTCCAGCTTTTCCCTCAATCAACAAAATCTGTATTCTCTCAGTACAGCTGGCGCTCCATGTGGTGGAAGGAAAACTGTGCTTTAATTTATGCAAAGGTGGAGATGATTTCATGGATTACAGAAATATTTACATATAGAGTATTTTTAAATCCCAAGATGAGTATTTAATTGCCAAAAATTCAGATCATCCTTTTCAACGTAATGAATATCTCAGATATAATAGGATTAATGGAATTTTGAAAAGCAAAATGGAATATAGAGGTATTAGATTCAAATAAAACTACCCTCCTATTAGCTTGAAAATTATTCACTTCTGTCTAGTCTTCACAAGATGGGAAAAGTTAATATATTTTTTCAAGAGTTAGTAATTATTTGGTTGACTCTCTTTTTTTGTCTTTTTAAAAATTATTATTTTAGGGGCGCCTGGGTGGCTTAGTCGGTTAAGCGTCCGACTTTCGCTTAGGTCATGATCTCGCGGTTCGTGGGTTCCAGCCCCGCGTCGGGCTCTGTGCTGACTGCCAGCTCAGAGCCTGAAGCCTGTTTCAGAGTCTGTGTCTCCCTCTCTCTCTGACCCTCCCCTGCTCACGCTGTCTCTCTCTCCTAGAAATAAATAAAAATATTTAAAAAAAAATGAAAAAAAAATTATTATTTTAATTCCTGTGTAATTAACACACAGGGTTGGTCAACTATTTCTTAATTAATAATTCTCATTGGGTTTTTTTGAATGGCAGGTAGTTTTATTTGAGTCTACTTGTTTTCTTCTTCCCCCATCTTGCCCACATTTTGGAGGGTGATCTCAATATGATGGGTGTTACTAGAATGAAACCGTCTCTGGGAATCCACATGGCCCTCTCTAAGGAAAGATACAAATGCTTACACACTATCGGCCAGCAGTAGTGAATAAGCTCCTCCCATGACCCAGCTCCCTGGGGAGAAAGGACACTTCTTTCTAATGGAAGAAGTCCCTTTAGTCTTGAACCATCATGACTCTGGGGATCCCTCAGGCTGCTTCTGATTTGGAAAGACCACAGTATAACCTCAGTTATGAGACGGCAATATGTGTTAACCTTTCACCTACCAAAGATATTGTTTCATCCAGTAGGAAAAAGCTCTACTGACTCAGAACATTTGAGCATTTTCCTGAAAGATATTTAACAAGAAATACTCCAGGGGAACTGATTAAATATGTTGCTTACACCCCCAACAGTATTCTATTTCCCAAGAACAGCTGTACAATAGGAATTGCCAAAATTGTAATTCATCACATCAAAATTGACCTTTCCAAAATATTTAAGAGGTTGAGATTTTAGCTAACTATAGTTTCAGGAGCTCATTAGATTTTTAAGAGTGTATCCTAGAATATCATGAGTACTTTTCAAAATGTGGCATTTGAAAATACGTATTTTGAATATTGTTATTGAATTTTTTTTCCTATCCCAAATCAATTAGTTTCTGTTGTGCAACACAACATGCAGTATTTTCTTTTCAGAAAGACAGATTTATTTTTCATGATGTTACAGTGTCTGTGAATTTGGGGAAAATACCAGTCCAGACTCCAGAGCAAATTCATTTTCAAGCTAGGCTAGAAAAGAAATAGATGTCGTTTTCTGTAGTGAAGTAGAAAAGAATCCCGAGCGGTGCATTGCAGCATTTACCCTTGGCCTCCTAAGGAAACCTCACATGGCCAAACAAAATTGGACGAGCCAGTATCAGAATGCATCTGTCCTTAAGAAATTCATAATGTGTATCTCAGCTTTAATTCCTGAATGATTCTGTTGTAAAGAAAATGGTAACATAGTGTTTAACCCAGTAATTCCCAAATGTGAGCACCAGATTTCTGTTTTAAATACTGTGAGGCTCCTAGGATGTCAGGTACAGACTAGAAAAGGCTGGAAACACTGGTGAAGAGTCTTCTGATTGCCTGATTTTGTCCTCTCTCAACACTATCTTCTTGGTCATTTATCAAAATCCAGACAGTTAAGGTGGCTGACTATAGCAAGGCCAGCAAGAGTTCATTTTTATACAAATGATAGTTTTGTGGCAAAAATTTTGAAGCTACAATGTGGTGTTAAAATGTCTATATTTTTAGGAGTGCCCGGGTGGCTCAGTCGGTTGAGCATCTGTCTCTTGATTTTGGCTCAGGTCATGATCCCAGGGTCATGGGATCAAGCCCCGCATTCAGCTCCACACTGAGTGTGGAGCCTGCTTAAGATTCTTTCTCTCCCTCTGTCCCTCTCCCCTGCTCATACTCGATCTTAAAAAAAAGTCTATATTTTTGTATATTATATATAGTATACTGTATATACTATACTANAGAAGACCACTATAGTGATCCACTGGAAGTTCCTTTTGTGTCTGGATTCGAATAGTTTGTGACAGTCCCTTTTACGTCCCCTCATTATTACTGTTTCATGGACAGTGTCCCTAAGTATTCTGCTTCTCTTGTATCTTATAGAAGCATTTAGAAATCTCAGACTCTGCCTGCAGTTGTTAAGTGTCTGCTTTTGTTTCCTTGTTTAATCAATCGTATTCCTGAGGAGTCTGGCTTAGCTGAAGTATACTCTGAGAAGTGCCTCCATTAAGAATTTACCAGGCATGACTTGACTATTTCCTCTGGGCATAGCTGGATGCCTACCTGGGAAGCAGTGTGAGCTTAAGGGAACATTTGGTGCACACAGTCCTTACCTACAGTGCTGTGAAAGAGCTAGACACAAGAAGAGAAAGTAGGGCTAATTTTTAATTACAGGGAGCATAGTAGCCACAGATGAAGCTAGCAGCACAGAGCAGGAATGCTGCGGAGAGAGGAAGCGCAGAGAGGGCGTCAGGCATGGAGGATCCTGTCTGACTTGGAGATGAGCTCAGGCTTCATCTTGTAGAGGATTTGTTTCAGATTACCTTTGCAGCTGAATGCATCTGCTTATTTAAAAAAGGTTGAAAACAAGAATGATACAGACTACAGAATACACTTCCCTTTCTTCAAAAGACAGCCATGTTATCATTTCGATGTAGTATTTCCTTCTCCTTTTGACAAGTTATTTTATCACTTCTCTGAGCTGAGTTTATGGTTTTAACTTAAGGCTGTGGGTGAGAAAACCAAAACACTAATTCCAGTGACTGCCCAAAGTCCAGACTCAGCCAGGGCTCAAGAACATGGAAATTTCCTGAGTACTGAAATGAAGAGTAAAGAAGGGGGGGGGGGGG
>NW_027527933.1:471800-540271 GCF_008692635.1 Crocuta crocuta
GGGGGGGGGGGGAAATAAAACAACTATTCTCCAAACAAGCAACTAATAGGCATAGAGCAAAGTCTATTTTCATTATTATATTTTAATGAGTATATCTTCCTGAGGTGTGGTAAACTAAGCTGGCCTCATTCCAAATTCCAAATTCTTCATCACAAATCTGTTCCAAAGTATAGTCAATGAGCTTGGATCACCCCATTACTGAGAAGAGATCTTGGGCTCCACATTCACTAGTGGCCTTTTAAGGTGTTTCTCAGATGCCTGGCGGAAGTCCCCAAAAGAATATCTTTTATAGGCTCCAGGTGTATTTTCCTCCTTAAAATTCATCCCTGTAAACACAATGATTTGATCAATCTTTGTAACACTGGTCTGACCAAAAATAAGAAATAATCCATTCTGGCTTTTACAGTTGTATTATGACTTAACTTCAGAGACAGAGAGAAAGACTGAGATTTAAGGGCTATAATTATAAGCCACCTGAGTAAGAACTCCTGAAAGGTTACCTGAAGAAAAGGGTGATTAACATTTCCAAGCATGTGAACTGAGTCATTTCTGGCTGAAGGGTAGCATTTTAAAGATATATTATTGTTTATAAAATTAAGGAACTTCAAGACCAGGCCTTTTCCTTTGTTATAGATTTTTTTTTGAACTTTTAAAGAACACAGGAAACCATTTGGTGGGTTAGGCATTTTTAAAATTATAGTTTTATGGAGAAAATAATAGCAGTGGCTTTTAAATCAGAATGTATTTTTCCATGCAGAACAACGTACTGAATGGAGCACTTACTCATTTTCACTCAGCGCAAAAATTCTCTCTCTGAACAGTGGTTCCTGTTGTTTTTCCTAAGACATATTTTCCAAGGATTATCTCCCTCTTATGCCACCACATTGGAACATTGGCCAAAGATGCCCTTAGAAAAAAAAACTATCTCTGAGGTCCAACAGATAATAAAGAGGGAACACTGAGAACACTGATTTTCTGGCCAAAAATAAGAGAGATATACGGACTGATTAGAAGATAGAGAAAATACACAGTGATAGAAAGCGGGAAACAAAATTGCTACAGCGTTTTTGATAAGTAACTGGCATGATTGACTTAAATATAAAATGTGAAGATTCTATGATCCATAAATTATAGCTTTAAGAATATATAACTACAAAAATGAACATACATATGTATACACGAGGATGGTTATTGCTAACGAAGGAAACAATCCTAATCCCATAAGCAGTAAAAGGATGGAATAAATTCGTGCCAAGGTGGGTTCCCCAGCTCTTACAAAGCATGAGTTAGACCCTTTGATGAGGAATATGTGCTATGCCGTTGACTGAGAAGAGCATATGCTTAGTAATACGAATGTTAGGGTAATAGTGAAGAAACGGGTGTGCTGACTGATAAGACAACACACAGGAACCATCAACATCAAACTATTAAATTCACAGGGATTGAATTTGGGAGTTAAAATGAGGGAAAGACAGACATACATTTTTTTTTCTCTTTATGTAACTGATTTGTTTTGGTTTATTAAATGAGCTTTATGACTTCATAAGTAAAAAATAGACATTTTGTTATGCATTATTGTGCACGAGTGGCCATTCAATTCTGTTTCGAAGCGGTTAGGTTGCTTGGAATTCAGGCTGACTAAAATGAAGGCTCCAGAAGAAAAAGTTAATGGTGGAACCTGGGTTAACAAAACAGCTTCTTGCCTCCACCTTATTCTCTCCACTCCGTTTCCATAGACTCCTTGAAATTATAGATGGCTTAGTGTTCTAGGCTTATCCATAAATACACATATCAACTTGTAAATACTTCTATATCCAATGGGGATACAAAGGTGGAAAACTGGGGCACCTGTGTGTCTCAGTCGGTTGAGTATCTGACTCTTGATTTCAGCTCAGGTCATGATTCCAGGGTCATGGGATCGAGCTCCACCTCGGGCTCCGTACTGAACTTGGAACTTGCTTGGGACTCTCTTTCCTGCTTCCTCTGCCTCTTTTTCCTCCTTGTGCAATCTCCTTCTGTCTCAAATTTAAGGGGGAATAAAGGCAGAAAATAATAGTTTTTCTGTATAAGAGGAAAAGTGGAAACATATAAACCCATGGCTCCTTTTCCTTCCCACCTCATTTCTAACAGCAATACAGATTAACAACTTTTCGACCAACCTACCTGACCAGCTTTAGAAATATGCTGAGAGGCACCTGGTGGCTCAGTCAGTTGAGCATCTGACTTTGGTTCAGGTCATGATCTCACGTTTCACGAGTTCAGACCCCACATCCATCTCACTGCTGTCAGCTTGTCAGTGCAGAGCCCACTTTCAATCCTCTGTCCCCTTTTCTCTGCCCCTCCCCAACTTGCACTCTCCCAAAAATAAATAAATATTTTTTTTAAAAAATGAGAAATAATCATGATGAATCACATGTGATAAATGATTCTTTCACTCTTTAATTCAGATATGGGCCACACATAATATTCATCGCTGTGCATTGACTTCAAATTAATTATGTTACGAAAGGAGCTGAGGTATTAAGCTTTCTTTTTTATCCTCCTCCTGAAAGATGCTAGCAGAGGAAGATATTTCCGTTTTGTCATCATATATACTCCACATAACGTTCAAATTTCATTTTAAATCCAGCACTTTGTCCTTCTGGCCAAAGGACAGAATTCAGAAATGGGAAGTTTGGGGCTAAATTGTCTTTTAATTCTTGTTAGCCTCAGTGTTCTAGAATTCTATGATTGTAAGGACAAATCAAAGCCAAAACTGCAGGTGAAAGCTAGACATCATCTCCAGTAGGTTTTTGCGCACTGGAGACCTGAATGTCACATTGGAAGTGTATCAGTCTGCTCAGGCTGCTGTAACGATCTATCTCAGACAGGGCTTTTGAACCAGAAGCTGTGCTGTCATTGTTCTGGAGGCTGAGGGTCTGTGGTCAAGAGGTGGGTAGAACTGGTTTTCGGTGAGGCCTCTTTTCTTGGCTTGTTGACAGTGTTTTCTTGCTGTGTCCTCACGTGTTGTGTTCTCTGTATGTAAGCAGAAAGACAGAGAGTGAGAGCCACCCATGTGACCAAGAGAAGAGCAATCAAGCTGAGGTGTCTCCCTCTCTTCTTATCTCAACATCCATCCTATGGGATTAGCACTCCCCCTTATTATTTAACCTTAATTACCTCTTTAGAGACTCCATCTCCAGACACAAGTGAACTGGTGGCTTAGGGCTGCAACATATAAATTTCAGAGGGACAAAATTCGTCGATAACAGGGAGAAAACCAAACATAGGGTACCACAGAATATGAAATTTGTGGATATTTTATATTATGCTAACTTTCTTCCTTCTAAGTTTTCCTTGTGTCTTTTAGTCAAAGAAACAAATTGAACTGACATTTAACAGCCTGCCCCAGACAGCAGGCATAATCTACAGGGTCTGATTTTAGAAGGTTGTGAATTATTTCATTACATTGTTAAAATGTCTTTATATTGAACATAATATGTGAAATGCATACATATATCTTTCTTGAAAGTGATATTTGAAACGATGTGTCTTTAGAAGTGTTTCTTCTGCTTTTAAAATAGCTTCTGCTGAAAGAAATGGTTAGCCTGTTCCATTCTAGTCATTTCATGGACCTGTAGAAATGTTAGTTCATAAGAAAGACATTTTCTCCTAATTTGTAAAAACAAAGAAGTACACTAGAATCACATCCAATTACAGAAAAAGCCAGACAACAGGCATTAATATTATTGGTGAAACTCCTTTTTGTTACTTTTCTGTGCACAGACGGAGAAACGTGAAATTATAAGGTTTGGATAATACCCTTCACACAGTTTTGTACACCTAGTTAAATCTAGCCTCCAACTTTTATCTCAGCGGTATGAGGTGAGCTCTGTGGCAATTGGACTGGCGAGCGGTCCTTTCCCACGAATGGGGGAGAGTTTTCTTCACCCATTACCGCTTTCTACCAAAATCGAAATTCTCTTCATTCAATTGTCTGTTGATACTGCCTCAAATTTCCAGAAGTTTTGGTGTAATGAGACTTTATAAGAATCTCAGGAGCCACTCCTACTGACCTCCGGCTCCGGGAGCTGTGAGAATTGAAAACTGCCAGCCAGCAAGAATCAGCTGTGCCCAGTTCCTGGGTAGTAAAGAAGCAGATTCATCCCTCCAGTTGGCAGCTTCTGAGGATCCTGCGACCTCCTAGAGGCCCAGGGTGGGCCTTGGTAGGGACAGTGTTTACAGTTCATCATCCTCAAATCCTGGTTTGCGCTTCTCGTTCCTATCTAAAAGAGATGCCCTCCACCCCCACCTCAACACACCTCTGAAGCCTAGGGGCCCAAGGATCCACTTCACCATGACCAGGCACTCACTCCAGAATACTAAACCTTGCTCGTGTTCCCAGCCGCCGGCTGAGGTCTTGTCAGCTCAAGTGACACCGACTCTGTTCCCATCCTGATGACAAACATGCAACCTGCCTCGAAGACTTCTAAAACTGTGTTTCCCATCAACCTGGCCCATTGCCCACCATCTTGGTTTTGCATTGGCTCCTTAGACACTGCAGTGTGGCGCCACTCCTGGACAGCAAACCCCCAAAGTGGGAGCTCTTCTTCAGCTCCCAAATGGCGTTCCCACTTACGGTCTCTCCCCTTGCAGAGTGCTCTGCTCTCAGGAATACGAAAGTAGAGTTTATCTATCTTAGAGCGCTCAAGACCCACTAAAAACTCTCACGGTGCTTCTTTGATCAAGGTGCATTGGCTGTCAAAACAGGCAAAGCAACATCTCAAAAATGTTGTCGATATTGCTGGACCTATTGCACCTCTACCCATTCAGACCAAGAGTGGTGTTAATTGTATGTCTTGGATGAAGTAAAATAAGAAGGAATGTCCTTCTCTGCCTGACTTTTTCACTAAGCATAACACCCTCCGGGTCCATCCATGTTGCTACACATGGCCAGATGTCATTGTCTCTCACATATAGGAGGATTAGGAGGAACTTAACTGAGGACCATGGGGGAGAAGAAGGGCGGAAATGGTGGGGGAAAGGGAGAGAGGCAAACCATGAGAGACTCTTGAATACTGAGAAACAAACTGAGGACTGATGGGTGTGGGGGGGAGGGGAGAAGGGCACGGAGAGGGGCACTTGTGGGGATGAGCACTGGGTGTTATATGGAAACCAACTTGACAATAAACTATTTGTAAAAAAAAAAAAAAGAAAGAAAGAAAGAAAAATTTGGAGGCTGATTTATAGTCAAAATCTTACAAATTATGAAAAGAATAAACTCTAATGCCTTTTAAGCCTATTTAAAAAAAAAAGAAGGAATGGACAGAGAAGGGGAATGGTAAATGGAAAAAGATGAAGCAGCAGCCAATTTGGTCTCAATGATCCCTGTGGAGCTGTGGTTCCCCTACATAGAGCAAACAGGCAGCTGTTTCTTTATGAAATGTAGACAATAATAATTAAGGACTGTGGTGATTAAATGACCGGGTGTACACCAAGGGCTTAGAATGCCACCTGCAACATGGTGAGCATCCGTAAGTACTTGTCATTGCTGTTGTTGTTACTGCTACACCCATGTGCGATTAGAAATGAAAGGAGTCAAGCTTGGACAGCAACCGTACCCACCACTTGTGAGACAACTCTGAGACAGTGACTTGATCCCTGAGCCTCATCTGCAAATTGGGAAGAGTAACAAAAGAATGAATAACTTCATTCATAAGAACAATTGCACATTTTAATTATCTGTCTTTTCTTTTTCTGGACGGGATGGCTTAAAAATAAAAAGATGAACTTTGAAGGGAACTAGTGAGGGTCCAACACAATATCTGAATGAGCACAGATACGTAGTGAATCCTGTGTTTAGATGAGAACTTAATGCAAACCAGACTTAGCATAATATATACATTTTTAGAATCATATTTATCCTATTCCCATAAAACAGGCTGTCAGACACAACTTTGTCAAAACACGTGTTATTTTGGTCTTTGATAAGGCAAGTTAAAAACTAAAGATATATCATGAAATTAAAAAGGAGGAGAATATTCTAGATCTTTCCGAAGAGGCTGGGATCTAATTTCAGCTGAATACCAGAAGTTAAATTAGTTACTTAAGCTTACTTATTTCAAAGCTGTGAGCAGGTGTAATGCTGTCTAAATCAAATGGCTGTCAGGCACCTGGGTGGCTCAGTCAGTTAAGCATCTGACTCTTGATTTTGGTTCAGGTCATGATCTCACAGTTCATGAGTCCGAGCCCCCCACAGGACTCTGTGCTGACAGTGTGGAATCTGCTTGGGATCCTCTCTGTCTCCCTCTATCTGCCCCTCCCCTGCTTGCTCTCATGCTCTCTCTCTCAAATAAATAAACTAAAAAAATTTCAACCATCAGATGGCTGTGGATTCCGTGATCATTCACTTAGATGGCAAAACATCTGCTCAAGTGTTCTGTGTCTTCCAGGAGATCAGAGCAATATGCATGCACAGGAGATCAGAGCAATAGGCATGCACACAGTAATAGCAAGTAGGCAAATAATGCGCGTTTTTGGAAAAGATTGAAGGAAATGGGACTGTTCAGATGGTCATACTAAACGTCCAGGCCTGCTGCCTCATTTCTACCTCTTTACCTCTGTAAATTCACAATGATATTACGGAAAGAAACAATTACTTTAAGGACATTAACAAAAGAGCCTACCTTTCTCTGAATATCCTAAAAGTAATATTTTGTTTACCTAAGAAAAAAGAAATTTTTGTTTCTTTTCTTGTTGAAAGAATCTTTTCATCTGTGCTTCCTTAATTATCAGTCTGTCTCTGGCTTTGTGTTCCTCTTGGCTAACTGCATGATTGTGACAACAGTCTCTGGCATCGCCAATCCTATTTTCATCATATGACCCTTTGAGCCATGTTTACTGGGATTTGGTGGAGCCTGTCGTCTGTACTCAGAGAGTTGATGCTCACCCTTCATTGGATGTCACGTGCAGTTAATTTGCAGTCAAAGTAATTTGAAGTTAGGATAGAACCCAGCTCTCTCACTGGTTCTCACAGTGAATGCTTTGCTGAGTCTAACACTAGGGAAACTTAGAGATACCTCAAGGTATTCAGTCTCAGCTCTTGTTCTCTGATTCAAGGAGTGAATGGGATATTTGTATTAGCAGACACTTGAATGACTGAACAATGTTTCGGTTTTTTTTTTTTTTCATGAAATGTCTGACTTAATTTTATTTTATTGACAGATACATATTTACATATTCAAGTGACCTAAATCCTAACACATAGGCATGTTAGGACTTCTACTTGTAAATTAGGCAACTGTGTTCTGGATAACCGTTCATTTTAATGATAAAATCCATATAACAAATGCGTATTAAGCAATTACTATGTGTGGGGCACTTAGCAGATTACAGTGACAGGACTGACATGTGCCTCAGTGAGACCCACTTGCCCTTGGGTTCATTCGGTTCTATAAGGAACCAGTGGTGAAAGATGAAGTCTAGACTCCCTGGCATTCCCCAACTGGCTGAAAATGTCCATTTGTTAGAGACCAGAGACAGAATGTCCGTATCCTACCACTGACATGTTATTTGATGACTTTCCCGGCACTTCCTCGACTTAGAATGGGAATCTTAATACTGTTGCACATTCCCTTGAAGTACTATAATGCATACATTATTTCCTGAGGAGATGCTGGGATCTACAAGAAGCAAGACCATAAGTGGAAAAGGCCAGACAGCCTGTGTTCAAGTGACCTCTGTTCACTCACAGCCACAGCCTCAGTTTCCCCATGTATGAAGTGAACGGGTCTCAGGAAATGATCAGCTTCAGCCCTTTCCTTTCCAAGGACACCCTCCTCTCAGGGGAGGGGAAGCTTGAGAGGCCTCACTTGGATCCCGCACCTGCATTTCCAGAGTAGGAGAGGTCCCTTGGGTGAGAGCTCTGACAGTGCAAGCTATAGCTCCTGAGTGAAAGACCCTCAGGGGAACACGAGACAGGGAATGTTCCCGAGGATAATGCTTCTCAGACTGAGGCAGCACCAGTGACTTTTCTTTCTTTTCCTTTTCCCCAATCTTTTGCAGATCGATACTTTCAACAAGAGATACACACAAAACATGAATCTGTGTTTTATTAGGAAAGAAATGTTTCTTTCCATGTCTAGGCTTATCTTGCACATCACACTTTGAGAGGCTGCCCTGAGCTCCTCTCGTCCCGTGCACCCTGGGAAGCCTCAGCCTCTCACCTCACGGCCACTTCCCCTCCTGTGGTCAACTTCAGCCTCACCTCTCAGGAAACTGCAAGGTTCTCCTTTTAAATATCCAGCCACATCTTGTCAGTCCCCATCCCCAGTTCTCCCACAGCATTTGAGGTTCCCTCCTGACCCTGTGTCGTCCAAGATGCCCTTCACATGAACACACTTTCTTCATTCTCTGCTCATTGAACTCAGTGCCTCTTTTTCATTCTCTAGTCAACCTTCTAAAAGATTTGCTAAGGTTCTAGCCTAAATGTCAGGCTCTACGCACTTTAAAACTGTGAATGTTAGAGGTGCCTGCGTGACTCGATTAGTTGAGCGTCTGACTCTCGATTTTGGCTCAGGTCATGATCTCACGGTCTGTAAGTTCAAGCCCCACATTGGGTTCTGCACTGACAGTTCAGAACCTGCTTGGGATTCTTTCTCCCCCTTTCTCTCTGCCCCTCCCCCACTTGTACTCTCTCTCTGTCTCAAGATAAATAAATAAACTTAAAAAAAATGTGAATGTCAGTGTCCAAAACAGGGTTAGGGTATGTTAAGATTTGACTCTATCCTGGAGTGAGAAGGAAGCTTAGCAGGAGCTGACTGTGTGTATATGTGTCCATCACATCTGGAGAAGGTAGGAGATCAGAGCTTGTAAGGGAAGTAGATGGTACTAACCCACTTGCTAACAAAGGAGGGTACCATCACTCACTTGTAAAACGAAGGGATGTGCAGCATCTTTTGTTTTCTGTTCTTCTCCCTCTGTGTCCCTTCACTGCGACAGGGGCTTTGATGAGTATGAGGAGTGGAACTATACAAAGAACCTTTTGTAGAAAGTCAATAGATGTGTTTCTTCTGCCAATGACAGGTACCTTAAGTCTCTGACTACCTGTATCCCCATTGGTTACATGAGGTGGTTTGGCACCAAGATCTAGGAGATCATGTTCACTAGAAAATTCTGTGATTTTCTTACATTGCCTCAAATCCTTTTATGTAACATATTGACTTTTCCCATCCCAGGGCTCTATGTTAAACTTATTTTCTTAATTCTCTTCTAGCAACTGTGTTCTGATCAGAGACCAAATAAATGACATTCAGAACTCCCACTGAGGTACTATAAGGTAAGATCTTTTTCTGAGTTGAGTTCTTTGCTTTAAAAAAAAAAAAAAGGATTTATGGCTTGATTAGTGAAACAGATTAATGAGGAATAAGAATTCTAAGCTGATGTTTTCAAATCTGATTTATAATTACTCTCTGTGATTCTCAGTATAGAAAAAAACAGTTATGCTCAATTTTTGTCTTTTTTTAAAAATGTTTTTTATTTATTTTTGAGAGTCGGAGAGAGACAGCATGAGCAGGGGAGGGTCAGAGGGAGAGGGAGACACGGAATTTGAAATAGGCTCCAGGCTCCGAGCTAGCTGTCAGCACAGAGCCCAACTCGGGGCTCGAACCCATGGACCGTGAAATCATGACCTGAGCTGAAGTTGGATGCTTAACCGACTGAGCCACCCAGGTGCCCCTCGATTTTTCTCTTAGTAAAGATACTTTTTTTGCTTATTTGCTAATTTTAGTCAAAATTATAATGAAGACATGTTTGTTAAAATATGAAATGTTGTTTTATTTTAAGTACTCATTTATATCTTAAGTGTAGCAACATGGGACTGTTGGAAATTAGTGCCAAATGTCTGAATTTTCAGTGTATGTAAAATCTTAGAGCCTGTCTAATTTACAGAAGCTTAAATATCATCCCTTGATTTATATCACCTTATATAAGACGCTGTACAAAATTTAATAGTGAATATAAAGAAAGAGCAACGTTGCGAAAAAGCTCCATCTCCTTTGAGCGTTATTGTTAATACCTTCTCTATTCAGCAGACAGTGCTACTGGTTTACTCAGTATCCCTTCTCCCTTCTTCCTTCCAAAATTCATCATCATCATCATCATCATCATCACTGTCATCATCATTATTGTCATCATCACCATCATCATCCTGATGTTTTGAGAGGCAGTGAAATGCCTTGTTTAAAAACCTTCACCTTTTCAGACTCCTTTACCAAGGCCACGTAACCTGGTTCTCGCTAATGACCTCTGGATGGTGGGCCCCACAGAGGACTTCCCTTCCTGAATTTATTCCCCTCCTGCCCTCATTCCCTTCTTGAATTAAAAGATCAGAGCTTCAAGAGCAGAATATTCTGGGAACATTGTTATTACTTCATCTTCTTACCTAGAAAGCTGTTCTAACATTTGTAGCTGTGAATTTTAATTTATGCACGTGACTGAATGTTGACATGGAGAGGTTTATGCCATTGAAAGGAGAACTTCTTCCTTACATATGATAAGAGAAGGGCCACTCGGTGCCACCAGGTCACCTAAGGAAGCACCAGGTTTGATCAGGAGGCAGTAGACCGGAAGAGGAGAAAGTCTGAGTCAGAGTCTTTCCTGAATGTCAGTGGGAACAGCTATGCAGTGCAGGGCATATGGTTGAGGATTGGCTAGTACGAATTGTGTCAGTGGGCTCTGGGCTATAGCGGAGGTCTCTGGCTGCCTGATCCCTGGCCGGTGGCCGACATATGGCTGAGGAAATTACTGGCTTGGGGTTTGAGTTAGAAAAGATTTGAGATTGTAGATCCAGGATTTCTTGGTTTTCACATGAAAGATGTGCTCTGGGCCACACCCTTTGCCGTCTCTAAGAACTGGGTAGCCCTCTCATTGGGAGGAGAACTGGGTGTCGTATGCAAGTGATGAAACATGCGACTCTACTCCCAAAGCCAAGAGCACACTGTATACACCGTATCTTAGCTAACCTGACAATAAATTATTTCCAAAAAAATAGAAAATACAGCATAGTCCCTCATCTCGTGATGCCAAGGGCAAAGGCCACAGACAGAGATGTTAGAGCAGGAAGGTAAAATGAACTTGACTCCTTGATGACATTCTTGCCCTCCAGTGAGCCTATCATCAGCTCTCTTGTGGGATGACTCTGATTAATCCCTGATTCTCTAGATCTCCTGATGCTCGAAGCCCAGTGCAGACAGCACTGATTCACAGGCGTTCAGACCCGCGTGCTGTGCTAGACATGCCTTTCTTTAATCTTGGCAGTAGTGTGCAGTCAGGGTAAGTGTTATTATCCTTATCTACAGATGAGAAAACTCACACGCTGAGTGTTAACCTTGTCCTAAGTGCCCAAGGCAAGCTTTGAACTGGACCCGCCAGGTGCCCTTCCCTGGCCTCTGTTTCCCTGATGCCTGTCCTCACAGTATATGCCAGGAGCCTGGACTGTGGCATTCACAGCTGCTGACTAGTCAGCAACATCACCAGTACCCCTTAGAATGCTTGCTCTTCAATAACACAGAGTTTCCACTGGATTAGCCATTTATAAAACTAACTGAACTTGGGCTATTCCCAAGTTAAATGTTTAAAATTAATGATCTCAATATGGCCACCAAAATTCAGCTTTTAACATACGGTCCTAATATTAAATATTCTCCTTCCAACAGTCTCTCTTCTTTCACTCGCACTTATTGACTTATTGGGTTCAGAGGGGAAAAGTCAAGTAAAAGATAAAGTTTATAAAGAAACTCCTTTCCAAAGAAAGTCATGCACGATATTGAATAAGGTACTGAGCTGAGCCCAGGAAGGAGGTGCTTGGGTAATGGAAAAGTCTCTGGGCTGGAAAACACAAGTCGGGCAATGCAGGTGACAGGCAGCTCTTCTGAGGCTTGAAAAATGCCATCTCACCTCTCGGGACCTTTGTTCTTTATTTGTAAATGGAGGGTGTCAGATATTCTGATATTCTCTTAGGGTAAGATAATAGCTTCCCTTGTCAGATCTCCTTTTGCTAATGAAGGGAAACACTGCATCTACTGAAGTCAAACTTTCCTTTTGGCCCCTGAAGCTAAGATTTCTCAGTTCTTTCCCTTTTCCTTTCCTTTCTTTCAAATAGATCCTGAATCTCTTCATTTCTTTGTGTGTCTTCTGTTACGATCCTGCCCCAAGTCATCATCCTCTCTTGCCTGGACAACTGCGTGAGCTGCCCGAGGGCCTCCTGACTTCCAGGAGACTGGGGAGCCCGGGCTGCATCCCGTTACTCTCCTGCTTGACCCCTGCTCCAAACCCTTCGACTCCTTCCTCTGCATTAAGAGCAGAATCCCCAGTGCATAACCATGACTTACACATCTCATACGGTCAGGTTTCTACTTGCTTCCCAGCTCCAGTGTCCATCCTTTTTGCTGTTTCTTGAATGTTTCTTTGTGCTCTCCGCCCCCAGGCCCCGAGGCCCTGGCAGTACAGTCCCCTGGCTTGCCGTGTGTGTCCCTGGTCCTTCCCAGTCAGATCTCAGCTGTCACAGCCTTCCCTAACAACTCTCTGGATAGGAGCGCCAGCTCAGGCACCCAAATTGAATTCCTTTTAAAAACTAGAAATTTTATTTTGTAAAGCATACTAAAATACCCACGTAGAGCAAAAAATACGTACACATAGACCTTAAGGGATTTAGGAGAGATGTGAAAAATAAGGAATTTAGGCAAGACATGAAGAATACTGAATGAATGAATATAGAGGCAGAAAATGCCATAGATCAAATATCCCAAAAGAAAGCAGTGCTTAGAGATGTCTCTGAAGGGTCTATTGGAAGGAAGGAAGGAAAAACAATGAAAGTAGAGGTGAAAAAAAAATCTGGGGAGACGGACAGACAGCAGGGCACAAGTAAAGAGCAGTAATTCTTGGAGAGGGACAGCTGCAGGTATTTTTACGAGCAGTATTTGTGATCTGTGATGATGGGTGGTAGAGGCCATTGCTTTGGATCTTACAAAGATTTATTATCTCAGCCTGGCATGTGAGTGATCAGAAGTGTTTGTTGAATGAAGGCCCAAAAGAATGAAATAATAAATTATTGAGCCGCTAAGAGCATTTTGCCTTTTTTTTTTAAATGGGCATGATAACATTCCCTTGATGCCAATATTTAGTCCGTGTTAGTAACAGCCATTCCAAATACACTGAGTGTGAAGAATGCTCCATGAAGCAGAATTCAGTTACTGCGCTAGGCATCTCCCTGAGAGCATTTCAGAATTTATTCCATCTTCAAGTAAATTGTTACAGTGACTCTCTAGAATGGCATACCGTGGTAGCGTATTAAAATGCTGATGGGAAAATGGAAACTAGAAAAATGTCTTATCTGTCAATTAAATGATGTAGCCTCTTAGGTCGATTACAGCAATTCGGGGGCTTTTTGTTTTCTGCCAATTGAGATTTGACAGCTGTTTATAAAATATTTACATTCTGATTTCAGTCACATTGACAACACTTTTAGGTCTTTGGAAGATGATAATTATATGTTAGGAAAATGTTTAAAAAATTTAAAGCTGATCTGCTGAGGGGAAAAAATATCTGGTTTTTTTCAAATGGTACGAAGGAAGGAAATCTACTTTATTAAAGGATGTATTTCTAATAAAAGTCAGAAATACTAGACATTTGTGAATCAAAGAAATATTGCATATAATATAAAGGAATATCTTTCTCTACCTTGCCTGTTCTGGGCATCTTATCTTTTCTCAGTCAGCTCTAGCTAGCTAGATATGTGTTTCTCACCTTTCTTTACTTACTATGCATACGTAATGTTTGTATGGCACATGGATGAATTAGACAGGACTTGAGAGCATCTATATGGAATTTTACGAAAAATAATTCAATACATATTCTTCGTATATGAAAGAAGAGAAAATAAAAAGTATTGAGGACAATACTAACTATTGAATTTATATAGAATTTTCAAATAAAATACTTTTAAGTGTTTTCACGAGAAGTGTAAATTTACAGATAGCTTTTCCTTTTCAGGTATCATGTTAGAAATAGAGACCCATAATTCTTGATCAGTGTCTGTCTAAAGTCTTCACAGTCACTGTCTGTGCGATGCTTTGGAAGAACAAGTAGATAACAGAAAATTTAAAACCTATTTTATAGTCATTCAAGAGTTTCCTGCAACTGAAATTATGCTTGAAGTACTGAACAGCTATAACCTTCTTTCACTGATGAATGTTATGTTGAAGTTTCTTAAGGTAAAGCAAACAATTTTGGAATCCAACCTAGCTTTTTATTATTAAGTATATCAAGTTTGTAGAGAGCATATATTCTTCTATAGCCATCACCCTACACATGGCTTGGACCCCACTAAAAGGGCATGTCAGTCACAAATGGGTACAAGTGGGCTTCAGGCTCTCTGTGGAACCAGGAGAAAAAGTGCACTTGGAGGTCCTGGACCCACCCCCTTCCCACCCCTGGGTCCCAGGGGCACCTAAGAATGCATCTGGTGAAGAAGCCACTTAAGCCCTAGAAGTGAGTAGACCTGAGCCTTTGCTGAGGGATTCTGGGGATCTGCAGAGATGAAGCCTGGTCTAGAAGACCCCCCAACTCCTTGTGGGCATTTCCCTTGCAGAGGGTCATGGCCAGAGGAAGTCCAGAGCAGACTCAGATACACTACAACACTAGCCTGTATACACCTATTGAAATACAGATTCTGATTCCGAAGGGCTGGGGTACACCAGGGCTTTGGCATTTCTAACATGCTCCCAGGTGAGGCTGATATTGACACTGACTGAACTCTGAGGAGCAAGATGGTGATGTGTAAGGTCAAGACACCTGGCTTGCAGGGCAATATGGGCACAAGTATCTGCTTTAGGTGAACACGGAGACATGAACCAGCCACAGACAGCTGTCCTCACCCCAAGGTTCCCCCTCCCAGCACAATTCTGTAGTGTGGCCCTTGGCGCCCGGTGCCACCAGCTGTCCCTCCATCAGGTCACAGCCCCTTGTCCACGTGGGCAGCAGCTCACTCTGGGGCTGGGCACTGAACTTGGCGTCCAGTTGGCAGAGCCCACCTTGACTGTGCTCAGAGCGTTGTGGGGCCAGGTGTTGCCAGCCTCCAGTGAGAGCTCAGACCAGACAGGGCCCAGCCACACCTGGCACCCCTGCCCCGCCCCCACTGGCCACACAGGGCGCTGAGGGCATCAGTGCCTATCTTACACCCCAGGGCACTTTGCCCAGCTTGTGGGAAGTCTTATCATTAGGTTCAAAAGGTACATTAGGGGGAAAGTGGTAAATCTAATAGTTTTCCAGCAAGAATATACTACATTACATGGTATTGGATTAAAAAGTTTTCAGAAGTGACCCAAATAAAAGCAGTGCATAAAAAAATGATTAAGTTTCAGAGGAACATTTCTGAAGGGAAAAGAAAATCCAAATTAGGAACAGAATAAAACAAAAGAAAAGAAACATTTGGGAAGCAAATATCTGTGTTATGCCATATGGAAAAGCAATAAAATGCCACCCACTGATTGATTAAATTATCAAACTATGTCACAGAATCCCATTAAAAAGTTTTTGTAATGTTTATTTGAAAGAGAATGAGCGTGAGCAGGGGAGGGTCAGAGAGAGAGGGGGAGAGGGAGATTCCCAAGCAGGCGAGAATCCCAAGGAGGCTCTGCACTCTCAGCAGCAAGCCCGATGCTGGGCTCAAAATCATGAACCATGAGATCATGACCTGAGCAGGAGTCAGACACTTACCCAACTGAGCCACCCAGGTGCCCCTCACAGAAGCCTATTTAAGGCAAACACACAAACATTATCGGGAGATGGGAATCAAAATTTAAATAATTTTGGGGTGCCTGGGTGGCTCAGTTAAGCGTCCGACTTCGGCTCAGGTCATGATCTCGTGGTTCGTGGGTTTGAGCCCCATGTCAGGCTCTGTGCTGACAGCTCAGAGCCTGGGGCCTGCTTCCGATTCTTTGTCTCACTGCCTTTCCCCCATTTGTGCTCTGTCTTATCTCTCAAAAATAAATAAACGTTAAAAATTTTTTTTAAAAAACCATAGAAAGGAACATTAAATGCAAGGCACAATCTTCACACCAAACAATGTACAGCATACATGCAAGTGTAAGATGAAATAAATTCAAAGCGCATATAAAGAGGACTTGGAAAGAAGAGATCTAATAATGTGATCAAAGGCAAAAGCTGTGGAAGTGCTATATTTACACTCTCGCATGTCAGAGGGGAGAAAAAAAGAAAATTCCATCTACACAGTTTCTTATTATTCTAAGATTGCAAACTTTATCAGGTTTTCTTTTCAGCAGAGGAGTTATTCAACTCCTGCTGGATGTTCCTAAGATAGAAATTTTAGATGATCTGCACCAATGCGTTAATACACAGGGTCTGTCCTTAAAGAACATGCGGTTCAGTTTGCACAGGAGGCTACACACATTTTTTTAATGTTACAAGTGTTAAATATAATACCCCATATTAGCGATGCAACTAAGTAGTTTAAGTACCAAACAGATCATTAACCTGCTGTGGTTGTGGGCTGTAGCCTTAGTGTGTGCTTTTTGCAGTGATAGACCTATGTGAGCTTTTAGAACACGGTGATGCAAAGGATGTGTTAATGACATGCCAAGTAGAATAAAAGGTAACATTTTTCATGGCTTCAAGGGCACAGAAACAACCCTCAATAAGAGGGGATGACATATATAGAGGCTGGAGAGAGGGTAGGATTTACCTGGGCAGAAAGAAACCAGAGGCCATTGCAAGGGATCACAGGGCACAATGCAGGTGGCATCTTTGTGGGGGTAGGGGGGGCGTGGACTCCTAGGATGGCGAGAGAAGGAGACGAGCAGAATGGGGAGGACTGTGTAATTCTAAAGCAAGCTTGCATTTTATCTGAAAGATCACGGAAAACCACTGAAAGAATATGCAGCAGGGGATAGCGTGAGAACGGTTAATTGGGCAACACTGTGTGGAGCCAGATGGAAAATGGGGAAAATATGTAGGAACCAGAACGTTGAAGGCTGAAGAGAAAGCTGCCCCCAAGGGGCGAGGAAAGCCTGGATTCAGAAAACAGCACAACAAAGTCTGCGTCTTCTTTCCAGGTCTGTTTGGGGCTTGCTGTCTCCTGTGTGTTCACACCTTTCAGTTCTTTTGATGATCTGCCTTTCATGTGTAAATGTAAAATGGGTTCAAATCATAAAGAAAAAGCAGACCCCCTACCCAGGTTCTCTTTTGATTGCTGTCTCTCCCTCCTTCTCTTCCTCCAAACTTCCAGTGACCCTAGTTCCTTCCTTGGGTTTCCTCCTCGATCCTCAACCCACGGCAGCCTGGCCGCTGGTGCCCCACCTCACTGGAACTGCTGTCACCAAACTGAGCGAAGATCTCCTGGTTGATGACCCCCAAGAGCTTTTGATCCATGACTTTCTTGACATCTCTGCAAGTGTTGTTGCCACTAGACTTTTTGAAAGTCTCTCTTTCCTTGGAATGCTAGGAGCCCCCTCTCCTAGAATCTCATTGTACCTCTTTCCCCTTCATTGCCATTTTCTCTTCCCTCCCTCCCTTCCTTCCCTCTCCCTCCCTCCCTTCCTTCCCTCCCTCCCTCCTTTTTTCACCTGCCTAAATGCAAACCCTCTCCTCTGCCCCCACAAAGCTCTGTTCAGAATTCTCCTTATTTCCCTTAACTTCCAGACTTAGACTATGACCTTTAGCCCAGTGCCTTGAATCTGTGCCTCTAGCTTAGACCCCTTTCCCTAGTCCACATCTGTCTGTATCTGTAGAGACAACTCAGAAACTAGACAAATCCTTTGTCTTTCTGAAGTGAAAATCTAACCTTAATTCAAAATGAGCCACGTCCTAGCTGTGTAACCTTCTACATTACTTAACTTCAACGGCTCTCAGTTTGCTTATCTATAAAATGGACAGAATAGTAGCACTTGCCTCCCAAAAATGCTGTGAAGAGAAGAAATGGCACACTGTAAGCCCTCAATACGTATCAGCTATTTCATTGTTTGAAATAATCAGACTCCGCATAGACGTGAAAAGAAAAAAAAAAAACTAGTTTTCTTAGCATGTAATTTGATTTTTGCCTAATTCTCAAACTTCCTTTCTCATCATTTCCCAACTTCCACCCTGCTCTCTACCCTTATAGAAGATACTCTAAGGTGCCATTCTCTGCCCACTACCTGCCAAGCTCATGAATGCCTCTTCCTAGTATTAGATCATGACTTAACCATGATAATTTCTACTGATCATCAAAGCATATGTGGGTAAGGGCGCCTGGGTGGCTCAGTTGGCTAAGCATCTGACTCTTGATTTCGGCTCAGGTCATGATCTTATAGTTCATGAGTTCCAGCCCCACGTTGCACTCTGTGCTGACAGCACAGAACCTGCCTGAGATTCTCTGTCTCCCTCTCTCTCTGCCCCTCCCTTGCCTACTTCGCTATATCTCTTAAAAATAAACAAATAAACTGTTTTTAAAGTGTATGGGGGTAGCTCTTCTTGCTATTTTCTCTTCAATCTCAACTCGTTTTCCTCAATGTGCTTCTGGAAAGCCATTGTCTTAGAGAATGTTCATTCTACATTGCCATTGAGTGCACATCTTCATCTCTGTACTATCAGCTTCTTGGTGGTAGAGGATGTCCTATTTACCTTTAGGCAGGAGTGGTTTTGAGAAGAAATATATCCAATAGGGTGTGGACAAAAGAGAATAACCATAGGATGCACCAATTGTATGCCTAGAAATGGCCCTAAATACAGGTGAGTTGGTCTTCGCCTCAGCAGAGTCTGAGATAACTGCAAAAGGGAAACTTTGAAGAGGAAAAGGTAAAAGAAATATAATGATGCTGATGAAAATTAAGTCAAAGATAATGAGGGGGAAAATGGAAGGCAGCTATAGATGGTTCACAGTGGTTGAGAGATCCGTGGGGCACAGTGGAAGGGGTGGCTGGTGAGAAAGGAGAGCTCATGCTGACCTGTGATAAATTTACATCTGCATAAAATCTTCTGGAAGAAGATTACAAAGAAGAGAGGCTTTCAGTCTCAAGAATGAGGAAAGGACAAGACATACATAAATTTGTGATATATAGGAAGGTGAGATATAACAATGACATATACACACAGTTTTAATGAGTCACCATATTTTTTGTTATGGTATTTGTGTATGTAGTGCCATGTATAATGCAGTGTCATTATAAATGTACATTTTTATATACAGTTGACCATTGAAAACACAGGGGTTAAGCGTGCTGACACCCCATGCAGTCAGAAATTCAGGTATAATTTTTGACTCCGCAAAAACTTAACTACTAATAGCCTACTGTTGACTGGAAGGCTTACCAATAACACAAGAGTCGATTAACACGTGTTTCATATGCTATATGTATCCTATACTGTGTTCTTACAATCAAGTGAGCTAGAGAAAAGAAAATGTTATTAAGGAAATCATAAGGCAGAGCAAATACATTTATAGTACTGAACTATAAAAGAATGCATGTTTGTGGGCCCCCACAGTTCAAATCCATGTGGGTCAAGAGTCAACCATATTTTGATTATAAGAGTAGTACAATGTTTTTTTTTTATAAATACTGGCAATCAGAGAAATCACAGCCTGATATGAAATGGGGTTAAAAATGGAGATGGAGGTGAGGAAGCAGGCGTGGGCAGTATAGACAACATCATAGGCAAGCTTGATCTCCCAAGGGAACAGAAACACGGTAGTGGTTGTGGCCCAGATGAAAGGGGCGCACCCGGGACCCAGCAGGGGCATTTGTAAACTCAGGGATATTAAAGCCTGTTTGTGAAATGGTGGACCTGACCGAGGAAGGGAGAATGAGAGAGGAGGAGCCCTAGCTGGAGGCCCTCAGCAGGAGCAGGGAGGGACGGCAGACATCCTGGGCAGAGGTACCAGCGAGCAGACAGACAATGGTGCTCCAAAAAGGAAACAATTCCCAAATTATTATCACTTTTCTTTTCTCCCAACCCAAAGAGACTGGGCAACAGGGCTCTGTGCCCCTGAGTTCAAGTGGGGTACAGATTTAAGCCTGCGATTTGGATGTAGAAGGGCAGCTCGGGAGAATGCCAGCCATGTGCCCAGCGACTGACCTCAGGGGGTTTGTTTTCAGGCAGTCCTCTGTGTCCTTCCTTCAGCTTCAGGGCCCTCGTCACAGCTGGTGCTGGTGATGACTGGACTGGGCTGGACTGGACTCTGGACTGGACTCCTATGCCGTAACCTCACCCATTACGATTGTCCCTGTCAACTAGGGCCAGGCACTTTGCCCTTTCCACCTCAGCACTCGTCATGCAACATGGCGATGAAAGCTGATCATCCTCAAGATGACCAACAAATCAGAACACTGCTGTAGGGGCTCGTGGGGCTCAGTCAGTGGAGTGTCCGACTTTGGCTCAAGTCATGAACGGAGTTCAAGCCCCATGTCGGGCTCTGTGCTGATAGCTCAGAGCCTGGAACCTGTTTCGGATTCTGCGTCTCCCTCTCTCTGCCCCTATCCTGTTTGCTATTTCTCTGTCTCTCTCTCTCTCAAAAATAAACATTAAAAAAAGTTTTTTAAGGGGCGCCTGGGTGACTCGGTTGAGCGTCTGACTTCAGCTCAGGTCATGATATCATGGTTCATGGGTTCGAGCTCTGTGCTGAAAGCTCAGAGCCTGGAGGCTGCTTCAGATTCTGTGTCTCCCTCTCTCTCTGACCCTCCCCTGCTCATGCTGTCTCTCTCTCTCTCTCAAAAATAAAGAAAAACATTTAAAAATTAAAAAAAAATTTTTTAAAGAACACCATAAAGTTTGCAGAACTGAGCCTCCTACATATATTTCCTACATGCCCTGCAGTGATCATATCACCTCTGTGAGCCTGTTTCCACGTGTAAAATGCAGTTCATAATACAGTGGTCACACATGAATGCTGTGAGAATAAAAAAGAAATCGCACATAAAATTCCCAGCACACCACAAGGGAGCGTAAAGAGGAAAGGAAACGTGAGTAAGTGTCAGAGATGTATCCCCCGGACAGTGGACACTGGTGGCTTCCTAACAAAGATGGGATGGATAGAAAGCGATTAATGGTTTAGGGGGCGCCTGGGTGGCTTAGTCGGTTAAGCGTCCGACTTTCGCTTAGGTCATGATCTCGCGGTTCGTGGGTTCGAGCCCCGCGTCGGGCTCTGTGCTGACTGCCAGCTCAGAGCCTGGAGCCTGTTTCAGTCTGTGACTCCCTCTCTCTCTGACCCTCCCTTGCTCACGCTGTCTCTCTCTCTCTCTCCTAGAAATAAATAAAAAAAAAACATTAAAAAAAAAAGAAAGCGATTAATGGTTTAAAGACATCAGTTTTAAAAACTTAATTTTTAACCAAATGGAAGCCAATCAAAGCCTGATGAGGTGGCCAAGGCTCAGGCTTTCTTTTGAAGCTGATAAGTTTAATAAAAATGTCTTCATTTTCACTTTGGTAAAGGCAAGGGGAGATTTCGTGTGTGCACAGGCACATTTCCGAACATGTATCTAAAGAGAGTACCGTAATGTGATGAGATTTTGTATTGGGAAGTGACATTAATTACCACATTATATCAGAGCATCATGCAAAACACTTAAAAGTCAGTAAACTAGCTATTTAATTAAAATATTCTTTTTTTTTAAATGTTTGTTTATTTTGACAGAGAAAGAGTGCTAGCTGGAGAGAGAGAGAGAGAGAGAGAGAGAGAGAGAGAATCCCAAGCCGGCTCCAAGCTGTCCATGCAGACCCCGACTTGGGGCTCGAACCCATGAATCGTGAGATCATGACCTGAGATAAGATCAAGAGTCAGATGCCCCACAGACCCAGGCGCCTGTAAAATACACTGTTTTTTAGCATCATGAATATAATATAAAAATAGTGTTAAAATGTATTTATTATGTGTCTTGATTTCCAAATGGAACCACCAGAGTCCAAAGGCAAATCTAGCACAGTGCCTGGGACATGGTAGCTACTAGACAATGACAGGTGAACACATGAACAGATAAAATATCTGTTTGCAACCTGTGTAGCTTATATTGGAGGTCTCCATCTTAGAAAAAAGTAGCCAACACATTCTATTAGATTCTTAACAAACAAATGTAATACAAAATTATGCTAAATGGTACAAAACACTATAATAAGGGGATTTTATATAAGTTGATGTATCAAATCAAAGAAAAAAGGTAGTGTATTCTAAAGTGCATACCATGAAAGTATAGATAGGACTGTGTTGCAGACAATTGGGGAAAGGTTATGGTACAAAATCATATCGTTGAGTATTACCTGAAAGAACGTTGTATGTGCTGCAAAATGAAACCATTTCTATGAGAGAACAAGGAAGGCAAGATTTTAATTTTTTTTTAAATTTACTTGAGAGGGAGAGAGAGCTGGGGAGGGGCAGAGAGGTGGGGGACAGAAGATGTAAAGTGGGCTCTGTGCTGACAGCAGAGATCCAGATGTGGGGCTCGAACTCATGAACCATGAGCTCATCATCTGAGCAGAAGTCAGATGCTCAACTGACTGAGCCACCCAGGTGCCCCAGGGAAGGCAAGATTTAAAGCTGCAGGTGATGTAACACAGCACAGGAACATTGAGGGGGTGTTCAGGGAAGCTTGAATAGTATGCCTGGCTAAGACAGAGTTGGGAATTCTCTGTCCTTCTTTCTTCCCCTTCCCCAGGCTAGTCCCCAGAATGAGAGCCTCAGTGACCTGAGTGACTAACTTTAGTACTTTCTGAGGGAAGTATATGGAAATTGACATTTTGGGGCACTTGGGTGGCTCAGTCTTTTAAGCAGCTGACATCAGCTCAGGTCATGATCTCGCGGTCTGTGAGTTTGAGCCCTGCATCAGGCTCTGTGCTGGGAGTTCAGAGCCTGGAGCCTGCTTCAGATTCTGTCTCCTTCTCTCTGCCCCTCCCCCATTGTACTCTGTCTCTCTTTCAAAAAACAAACATTAGAAAATATTTAAAAAGAAGGAAGGAAGGAAGGAAGGATAGAAGGAAGGAAGGAAGGAAAGAAGGAAGGAAGGAACGAACGAACGAACGAACGAAAGAACGAACGGGTACTTAAAGTGTGGTCCATGGATCACAAGCATCAGCATCACCTGGGAACTTAGTGCAGATGCTGAATCTCAGACCCGGTAGCAACGCTTTATTGAATCGGAATCTGCCGTTAAGTTCTCAAGGTACATGAGCTTCAATCTTAAAATATGAGAGAATTTGATCTAGAGATTAGAAATATGGGCTTTAATGCAAAGGGATCTGGGTTCAAGTCCTGATTCCTCCTCCGGCAGTCCAATTATATGATACTGTTTTTATAATCTGCCCTCTGCGCTTATAGGTACCTTATAAATACCATTATCTCCTGTAAATGAGAGAGGTACATGTAAAGGATGTGTGTACTACCTGCCTTTCAGTAAGCAATCAATAAACCTGAGCTATTTTTTTTTCAAATTTCCCTAATGCTGAGCAGGAGGAAAAGGAAATAGTGACAAAGTGTTCTCACTATGACCTTACTCTCTACTTTCCCAACCCTAGACTCCGCAGGAACTTACAAGCAGATACGATAGTTTCTCAGTTTCCTTCTGCCACCAAGTTTTTGTTTTCTATTTACATTCCTATGGACAAGTCACTTCACCTCTTGGAGCTTCATTGTCCTCTCCATTAGCATGGGATGGCCACATTAGCCTCTATCAGAGCTGTGGGAAAAAGAAGTGAAGTGGCCCATAATAAGACACTATAGTTTTCCTTGTTCAAAGAGCAAGTCTGGGGAAGGTAGCATAATGAATTTCACAATTAGAAAGAATCATCTTGGGTGCCTGGGTGGCTCAGTCGGTTAAGCGTCTGACTCTTGATCTCAGCTCAGGTCTAGAGCTCAGTGTCCTAAGTCCAAGCCCTGCATGGGGTTCCCCGCCCAGTGTGGAGCCTACTTAAAGAAAGAAAGAAAGAATCATATTACCATGAGAGGCTGAAATAACTGAAGGTGCTGAATTACATCATTTTATAGTAATGCATGGTGGAATGAATGACACACATTCCCTTTTGATAAGAAGAGAGCAGGTGGATTCTACTTGCAGATGGGGAGGAGAGGAAGTTAGTTCTGTTTTCAGAGACAGAGGCCTCTGAAGTTTGTTTTTGAAAAAATAATACAATAATAAGGATCATTCAAGAGATCCTTAAGTATTTTGCTCTTTAGCTATGTAGCAGCAGCAAAAGAGATACGTTTACTTAAAGAGCAAGACAAAATTAAGGAAGTAGGCATAGAGGCAAAGTTTCTAAAGAGGATGAGAGGAAGGAATGATTGCATCTAGTTGGGTCTCAGCAGAGCGTCTGAGAGAGATTTTTACAGTTGGCCTTGGGGGATGGAGAGAATCTTGAGAGGGAATTGCTATCTTATTGGAGGAAACAGCATGAGAAGAACGAGTCACAAAAGCTTGATGGTCATGAAGGAAAAGTGAAGAATCTAATTTAGAAGCTCCGGGTTGCCCAGGGTTGGAGAGGAAGAATCGGTTGTGAAGGTAGGTGTGGATCCGATTGTGAAGGACCCTGACTGTCCAGTTCCTAATTTCTGCATGATGGCTGGTCATATATTGTTTTTGGTTTGGGAACTGACCTGATCAGGGATGTGTTTCAGAACATTTATTTGGCATCCATGTGTGATGTGGCTTAAAGCCGGAATAAGTAGAGAGACTAAATCCGTATTCGAGTGGCTCAGGACAAGTAATCAGGCCCTGAGCTGGATTTGTGATGCTGGGAATGAAAAGGAAAGGACAGTTGGGAACAAATGCCTTTGTAACATGACTCTTCCTTGTCAGCAAGAAGCCTCAGTATCAGAGGAAAATAGAAATCACTCACCTCACAGTGAGCAATGCTCTCGCCAAGTTCCACGTTTCAATACATATTCTAAAGTTAGTGTGAGCAGAAGTGCAAATATACTAGCTATTTGCTCTATTTTTATGTCCCTGTGTAGGGAAAGAGAAAAAGGAAGAATTCTTTGGATGTGTCATACTCTGAGACTTATGGTAGTTTGCTAATTATAAGTTCTATTGTCTTGGTCTCAAAAGGCATTCAAGAGCTGAACCAAGTATAGTAAGGTCTCCCAGACCCCAGTGATTACACAGCTGCAAAAATTTGTAGCCAAAATGTCAGCCTGACTTAGTATTTTTGCAGGCCAAAAGGCCAAGCAAAGTAAAGTCAAACTGTTCCTTGTTTCTCACCAAAATTTGCAAGATCTAACAATAGAGCCCAAGACTGCATCAAAAAACTTTCATCCCTCCTTTGACCTCTTGGACGGTTGACTGAGCCGGGTTTTTTCCATCTGTTGAATGGGGGATAATCATACTTTTCATCTCTATCCCTGTCTTTCTAACAAAGGCTTTTTGAACGCCTTAGTTTCTAGATATTTTTGTAGAGTCCAAAATTAAACATACTTCGGATGTCCTCATATGCATGGTGCCAGGCCAGCTTTCTTTCATGGTGTAAATTCTTTAAACTGAAGATTGGCGATCTTCGTCCACTTACTGTCAGAGCTGGGTGATGGCCTGACTTCTCATTTCTTTAAAGTTCGTTTGTTCACCTATACAAGCAAGCTCGATCTTAGTGTCATCTTGAAATGTCTTTTCTGAGGGGCAGTCTTTCTAACGGCTTGCCAAATAATTTGAAATGAAACAATTAATTCCATCTCATTTTTCTTGTTGGTATTTTGTTTTTGGTAAAAGTCAAATTAAGAAAATGCAAAGAAAAAGAACCGCACATAAAAATATTGATATTGGGATTATAAGTGATTTGTAAAATGTTTTCACTTTTTCTTTTCAAATCTTTGTAATGAACAAACCATTTCTTTACTTGAGATATAATTGACATGCGAGTGATGTTAGTTTCTGGTGTGTAACATAAAGATTCAGCATTTGTATATGTTGTTAAATGATCACCATATTATGTCTAGTTAATGTCCATCATCAGACCCACTTACAGAACTTTTGTTTTCTTGTCATGAGAACTTTTAAGATTTACTCTCAGGAATGTTCATATATGCAGTATGGTATTATTAACTATTGTCACCATTCTGTATATTACATCCCGGGACCTACTTATTTTACAACTGGAAGTTTGCGCCTTTTGTCTACCTTCACCCATTTCATCCACCCTGTACCCCCACCTCTGGGGACCACAGTTTGTTCTCTATACTTAGGAGTTTAGTTTTGTTTGTGTGGTTTTTGTAAGCTTTTTCTGTTTTTTAGATTCCACATAGAACTGAGATCATATGGTATTTGTCTTTCCCCATCTTATTTCACTTAGCACTTGCCCTCAAGGCCCATCTGTAGTATCACAAATGGCAAGACTTTGTTCTTTTTTATAGCTGAGTAATATTTCATCATATATATGTGTGTGTGTGTGTATATATATATATATATATATACCTNAAAAGCTGTTTTCTAAGCATAGTCATCATACTTCATTTTTATAATTTTGATGTTTTCTTTTTTTTTCTTTTTGAGAGACAGAGAGAGAGTATGTGCTTCAGCGGGGGAGGGGAAGGGTAGAGGAAGAGAGAGAGAGAGAGAATCTTTTTTTTTCTTAAATAGTTTATTGTCAAGTTGGTTTCCATATAACACCCAGTGCTCATCCCAACAAGTGCCCTCTCCGTGCCCATCACCGCCCTTCCCCTCTCCCCCACCCCCATCAGCCCTCAGTTTGTTCTCAGCATTCAAGAGTCTAGAGAGAGACAATCTTTTTTTTTTTTTTTTTATGTTTTATTCATTTCTGAGAGAGAGAGAGAGAGACAGGGGAGGGTCAGAGAGAGAGAGAGAGAGAGAGAATCCAAAGCCAGCTCCAGGCTCCTGGCCAGCTGTCAGCACAGAGCCCGACACAGAGCCCAAACCCACAAACTGTGAGATCATGACCTGAGCCGAAGTCAGACGGCCAACCAACTGAGCCGCCCAGGCATCCCGAGAGAGAGACAGTCTTAAGGAGGCTCCACACTCAGCACAGAGCCCGATACGGGGCTCGATCCCCTGACCCTGGGATCATGACCTGAGCTGAAATCAAGAGCTGGATGTTTAACTGACTGAGCTGTCCAGGTCCCCCTTGATGTTTTATTTCTTAAAGACACATCCTTTGAAATGTTTTGGTGATTGTGCACATTAGAGTTATTTTCTTCCATAGAAATGGTTCTCAAATTTTAGGATTTCTGAATAGCTTAGGAGACCAATAGGGAATTACACATTTTTGGTTTTGAAAATGGAATAACATTTTAAAAGCAACTAATCTTATGCTTTTAATTTTTAAGAAAAGGAAAGGATATTTTAATATTATACTAATACAAAGGGCTTGGTCTAAAAACAAAAAGGACCCTTCACAAAAAGGGCCAATAAGTATATTTTTTTACAAACTTTTATGAGTGCTATATTAACATATGTATATACCATTTCAAATCCACTGAAATTCTACTTAACGACATTAGTGTGGGATAAAGTTATTTTGGAGACAGTCACTTTACAGTGAAACATAAAGAAGAGATGGAGTGCCTACAGTGTCTCAATTTCTCTCCGTGTTGTTGTGACTATAAAATTATTCAGCTCTCCACAAGATTATTGAAGAAAATGGAACAATACTCCATAATATTTATTGTGCTCAATTTGGAACGTTCCAGGTAAATTGAGAGATACCAAGTTACAACCGAACATCCTGCCAAAATTTTCCCCTTGAGGAGCCTGGAATTTCAGGGGTCAGGCGACTGGCTGACAAGGTGGCCTCAGCAGCTAAGGACTCTGCTGTTTCAGCACAGGAGAGTCAGCAGCTTACAGGAACGATTCATCAAGATTGGTATCGGCACAGGCATTTAAGAACCCTTCTTCTTTAGCGTCCTTTTTATACTCTGTTGTTTTCCCCCCGAAATATAGATTTCCTGTCCGAAATCTATTTTAGATACTAAATCTCATGAGAAAGCCATCTTAACTCTAGCTAGATTCTGCGATTTGAAGTATGGACAGGTACATCACTGACCCTCAAAAAAAAATTCACGTTGGTAGGTTGCTTTTTAAAATAAAGCAAAATCCCATTAAGAATAACATCTGTCTCCACTGCCCTTCGTGGCTTTGTCCTTTATAGGACTAATATGTCTATATCCTTCCCTCTGCGTTCCTCAGAGAGAAATTACAAGATTTATCTTATTACCCTGACAGCTGTGTTATTGCATAAGTACCGAAAAACTGAGAACAATGCAGTATACTTCATTGGGTTATTCTTAAGTGGTCTAGGATGTGCCCCTTTGTTAATATTAATTTCCAGTTCTTAGTATGTTTTGTGTATGGTTCTTTCAAATAAGGAAAAGTCCCTGATTAGGGGTTAAATGTCTACTAGAGCTGAGACCAGCTGTTGAGATCTACTTTTTTATTTCAAGTGAATGATGACCTCTTTGAATTTTTAATAATGAGATGAGTTTATTTTTGGAAAAAGAAGCTGTAGCTTCAGCAAGGGCTTCCTTTGTGTGACTCACTACACAATTCTGATATTATTTGTCCTAGATTTACAAATAATTTTTAGTTCTCATACTAAGTGGCAGATTCAATAATGGCTATTATGGGGCGCCTGAGGGCTCAGTTGGTTAAGCATCTGACTCTTGATTTCAGCTCAGATCATGATCTCACAGGTTCGTGAGATCACGCCCTGCATCAGGCTCTGTGCTGGCAGCTCTTTGAATCCTCTGTCTACCTCTGTCTCTGCCCCTCCCCTACTTGTTCTTTCCCTCTATCTCTCTCTCAAAATAAATACATAAACAGGGGCGCCTGGGTGGCTTAGTCGGTTAAACGTCCGACTTTCGCTTAGGTCATGATCTCGCGATTCATGGGTTCGAGCCCCACGTCGGGCTCTGTGCTGACTGCCAGCTCAGAGCCTGGAGCCTGTTTCAGTCTGTGACTCCCTCTCTCTCTGACCCTCCCCTGCTCACGCTGTCTCTCTCTCTCCTAGAAATAAATAAAAATATTTAAATAAATAAATAAATAAATACATAAACATTTTTAAAAGGTTTTTTTTAAAACAATGGGTATTTTGTTGAAAGGTATCCTGAGACTTCTTTGGGCCCAACCAGAAGGAATATCAAGACGAATACACACTGTCTACCAAGGGACAGGAAATAAGAGGTGCACCCGAGTGGCAGAGTGTTCCCATGCCCAATTTGGGATAGCATTTTCAAGCCATACTCTAAAATTTAGTATCTGTTTATATTGTTCTCTAAGCTTCTTCTGTAAATCCAGACTTTTCAATTTTGTTGTAAGTTTGCCCAGAACACCTGGTATGTTAGGACCCAGTAAACAATAATAATTGATTGGTTGCTTCATGGATTTACAAATTGGCAAATATTTGGCACCTAAAAGCTGCCAAATTGTACAGCGTATGTGTGCATTCTCGTAGCTTCTTCAAAATAATTATACAATTTTGCTTTTCAATAAGTACATTTATTCCGTGTTCCCTGTGTGTAAACACTAACACGGTCTAACTCTTTTGTCCTTGGTGATGGTTTTTACCTTTGCTCAAGGTTAACAGGTGTGAGTTCTGGGGCACCTGGGCAGCTCAGTTGGTTAAGCGTTTGACTTTGGCTCGAGTCATGATTGCACTGTTCATGGGTGCAGAGTCCCGCATCAGGCTCTGGGCTGACCGCTCAGAGCCTGGAGCCTGCTTCAGATTCTGTGTCTCCCTCTCTCTTTTTTCCCCTCCCCTGCTTACACTGTGCTCCTTCTCTCAAAAATAAATAAACATTAAAAAAGCTTTTAAAACAGGTGTGAGTTCTGCATCTTTTATTTCAAACTCTCTGTTTTTGTACATGCTGTCTGCTCCTTATGTCTCTGGAGCGAAGGGGCTTCCTCTCCATCACCTCTAAGTATATACCTGCTCTGCCATTAACTTCTCCTGCCACTCCTGTGATCTTGGATGTCAATTGTTCCCAAGATTTGTAGTAACCGCCCTGTCTTTCTCTTCTCTGGAGGCTTTTCCCCTCCTTAAAGATCTACTAGTCTGTCTATTTCGGTATAAACTTCACCTCACTTGGCTCTCTGTCCCTCCCCTCCAGGTACCATCTCATTTCTGTCCACCTACAGGTGCCTGTCTGGCCCCCTGACCTTTCACTTGAGGCACATCCTACAGTGACAGAAACGTTCTGCGCCTGTGCCATCCAGGCCAGCAGCCACTCAGCACTTGCAGTTCTCGAACAGTTGAGATGTGTAACCTGAAGAAATGAACTGCTAATTCTTCGCATCTAATTTAAATTGAAAGCAGTCACACAGAGCAAAGGGCTGTAATATGGGACAACGGGCAGACTTTCTAAGCCAGAGTCCCTCACGTAGCCATGCAACACAGAAAATTACTTAAATATATCTTCTCCGTTCTCCAAGGGATGGTACATAGTGGGTATTATCCCAAGATGCAAAGGAGTTAAATCAGCACATGCAGTGGGTGCTTGGGTGCATCAGGACTTCGTTCTCTCTGCCTAGGTAACTGAAGTCTTCCTTTCCAGCCCCTTGAAAGAGGAAGTTCAACTTCAGTAAATACCATTTGCAAAGGTCATCAGCATCTCTAAAAGCGGTCCAGTGCAAGTTTCTCAATCCTGGCTCCTAATTCTCTGCTTTAATGTAACTCAGCACTAGCCTCCAAATGCTAATGTTACTTTCCAACTTTTCAGCCTCGTATTTTGCTTTATTCTCAGACTGTTAGATTCTGCCTCCTCTCTGTGCTTACCAAACTATATAGATTCTTGGACGCTCACATCTTGTTTTTTTTCTAAAAAAAATGAAGCCTATGAAAAATTGGAATCCTTCAGTCTTTTAAAGAATATCTATTGAAGTTTTACTTCAATTCCATGCAAGCATCTCTCCCTTTCCCTCCCCCTCCTCCTCCTTTTTCCCTCTTCTGTCAGATACCTCATGTGGATTCATGTGTTTGGGGAGCAGAAGGTCCTGATTCCGTAGCTGGGCTGTCATGGTGCGGGGACATCTATCAAGTTGGACCTGAGGAGGGGTATCTGTCCTGTTTGCTTCATCAAGGCTTTCAATCTCACCTCTTTTGCTCTTCCTTTGTCTTCTCCCCTCTTTCTTTTTCTTAAAATTTTTAATCTTTATTTATTTTTGAAAGAGAGACAGAGTGTGAGCTGGGGAAGGGAGACACAGAATCTGAAGCAGGCTCCAGGCTCTGAGCTGTCAGCACAGAGCCCAACACAGGGCTTGAACCCATGAACCACAAGATCATGACCTGAGTCAAAATCAGTCACTTAACTGACTGAGTCACCCAGGCATCCCCTCCCCTCTTTCAATACAGAGGGTCATTAGAGCTGTGACTTTTATCTTAACACAGTAACAAGGATATCAAAAGAATGAACATACCGAATTTTGTCAACCGGATGCCAAACTCCTGGACTGCGTATCATTCACTTTCAACATGCTCACATTTCTTTTCTGTGCTGTACATGCCCGGGAGAAGGAAACACGAATGCCTTCTTGAGGCAAATATGCTGGAGGTGATCTCATCACATACCAATGTCATAACAGTCAATGGAGTGGAACCATAAGAGAAAGGAAACGTATACAGTAAATTCACTTCTCCGTCTCATTTTCTGCCTAATTATCTTTAAGCCTATATATATTTTTGAGGATGCTAAATAAATAACACTAAAGCCATACATACTGGGTCTCCAAATGAAACGACAGCTAGTCTTCTATCTGGGATGGGAGTTGAGCAATACCAATTTACTCTCAAATTTTGTACAATGCCGGGGCTCCTAAGCGGCTCAGTCAATTGAATGTCTGACTTCAGCTCAGGTCGTGATCTCACACTTCATGGGTTTGAGCCCTGTGTCAGGCTCTGTGCTGACAGCTCAAAGCTTGGAGCCTGTTTCGGCTTCTGTGTCTCTCTCTGCCCCTCTCCTGTTTGCGCTCTCTCTCTCTGTCTCTGTCTCTGTCTCTGTCTCTCAATAATAAATAAGCATTTAAAAAATTGTACAATGCCAATCAAAATATATTTATTTTGAAGCTTATTAATTATAGCCAGTCCTTACCAGCAGAAAACTCTTTCAGGATTCCTTTAGAGACTTTTTTATAAAAATACATATTCCTGGGGCCTGCTCCCAGTACCTTGAATCAAGAGTCTCTAAGCATGGTACCTAGAAATCTTTCCTTTTCAAGAAATCTCTTCTCTGGAGTGTCAGGGTGGCTCAACTGGTTAAGCATTGGACTCTTGATTTCAGCTCAGGCCATGATCTCATGATTTGTGCTGATAGTGCAGAGCCTGCTTAGGATTCTCTCTCTCCCTCTGCTCCTCCCCAGCTCAGGCTCTCTCCCTCTCTCTCAAAATAAATAAACTTTAAAAAAGAAAGAAATAAAGAGGGAAATAGAGAGAGGGAGAGAAGGAAGGAAGGAAGGAAGGAAGGAAGGAAGGAGCAATCTCTTTTTTAAAAGGAATTTTGATGATTTCATCAGGTTAGGGAGCCAGTGGCATACAATCTTGGGTGGTAAGTGAAAACCACTTCAATATCAAAAACTTTTAAAATATGTGTAACACTTTAAAAAATTCGCTGATATTTTCTTAGCTGTGAACCCAAGTTTTACAAACATGATGGTCAGGTTTACCCTCTGGGTGTCTCTTCTGGCTCCCATGAAGAATTGAAAGCTACCAAAATCCTAATGTAGTCTTCCTTCAAAAAATATTTTCATGACACCAGAAAGCAATAGATGACTCGTCACTTGTCCAAGAACTCTCTTTGCCTATAAATATTTACAGCATTCTTTCTTTCTGAGCATAAAGCAGTATCTTCAAGGAAGTCATCCTACTTAACCCAGTTCTGGTAGCTCATGCCTGTAGTTTGGGAGGCAAAGTGGCTTGGAGTCCATGTTTGGTTTATCCCTGATCGAACAGTATCAAAAGTATTTTTTAAATTCTTGCATGTGTGGGGGGCCCTGTTCTTTGGGCTCTACGGTGAAAGTCACAAGCACACTGGTACTTGCTTTCGAAGAACAAATTGGGCGTCCTACGTATATCCAGATACTTTTCACACATGCTCACGTTTTATTCCATGAGATGGAGAAGACAATTGTTCTTTTTCCTTGGGCTGAGAGACCAGTACAGTTTTAAAAGTTTATTTTGGGGGCACCTGGGTGGCTCAATCAGTTAAGCGTCCAACTTTGGTTCAGGTCATGATCTTACGTTTGTGGGTTCAAGCCTCACACAGGGCTCTGTGCCGACAGCTAGCTCTGAGCCTGGAGCCTGCTTCTGATTCTGTGTCTCCCTCTCTGACCCTCCCTTGCTCATGCTGTCTCTCTCTCAAAAAAATAAAAGAAAGAAAGAAAGAAAAAAAAAGTTTATTTTGTTCTCCTGTACCCCTTATCTTCAGAATCTCTCCTCATGAGAAGATTGTAGGTCTTTTTCTTCCTCAGAATCTCCCGTGAAGACTCTCTGTGGGTCCCCATCAGACNCCTGACCCTCCCTTGCTCATGCTGTCTCTCTCTCAAAAAAAAAAAAGAAAGAAAGAAAGAAAAAAAAAGTTTATTTTGTTCTCCTGTACCCCTTATCTTCAGAATCTCTCCTCATGAGAAGATTGTAGGTCTTTTTCTTCCTCAGAATCTCCCGTGAAGACTCTCTGTGGGTCCCCATCAGACTATGCAGGTGCCTCGTGCAGCCCGCTCCCCCCTCTCTCACCCTCCAGCCTCTTTCCCTCCCCTTCCCACTACCCCCCTACCCCTGCACTGGGGCTTCTCCTGTCACCCTCCTTGAAGCTTTTCTCATGTTTCTCTCTAATGTCTCTCTGGCTTGAGACATTACTGGAAATTCCCACAAGCCTTGTAGACAAGGCCTGTCATAAATGTGGGTCTGCCCACCGTCCATAATGGCCGAGTCTACTCTTCACCGTGGCTTTTCCAGTTCTCCTTCACTCTTTGCCCCAGTCTTACACATTGCCCTTACAACCTGAGTTCTCTTGGAATGGGATACCCCATCACCTGCTGACTGAGAAACCCAGAGCTCCCACATCTGCCCTCCAGGCATCTTCAATATGTCTGTCCCTTATTCAGTTCTTGTCTCATGACTCCCTCTGTCTCTGGACAAGTGTCCCTTCAACTAAGATATCCTTGTTTCAACCTGGACTCTGCATCCTGTCTCTCTGGTCCTTGACATCTGCCCTTTTAGCCTATTACTGATTTCTAATCCTCCTATTTTAAGCATTAAAAATTAAAATTTTGTCCTTAAAAGATTTAAAATGTGTGTTGGCCTCACCTCCCTGTTTTTTCTCGCTCATTCAAAAAGGCTGAGTGCCCTAGTGCATGGCCGGTGCTGTCTCCAGGAGCATGCGTTTCCCTACTTCCCCTTGACCTCTGGACTGCACGGCGTCACCTGCCCCTCCCAATCCCCTCCCTTCTTTAGCTCACTGCCGTCTGGCTTCTCCTCCTCCATTATCTCAAAACATTGGTCTTAAAGGTTTTCAATAAACCCTTCTCTTTCCTAACCTATTTTTCTCAGCTTTTCTACCTGAAAACTTTTCAGAAGTTGGCGATTATTACCTATTTTTTGACATTGCCATCAGTAATATCTGTGAATCCTTGTGTTTTTCCACTTTCTCTGGTTGGCTCCTGGGTTTTGGCTGGAGTCTTCTTTTCCACCTCCTGCCCTCCTAAAATAGTTATTCCCTAAGACTGACTCTGCCTCTCCTGTCTTACACATGTTTCTTTCTATTCTATGTGCCTCTGTTCACATAACTCTCCCAGCTTTGGGGCAGGTAGGTCGTCTTTATGTTTTAATCTTTAAACTATCTCTGCAAGGCTTAATTCTTGTGTTTTTAATTGTTTAAATGGCTGAATGAGTCAAAATCAGCACTTCTGAAACACAGAACTATTTACCACTTCTCTTGAAATTTAGACACACAAACACACACACACACATTTCTTCTCCCTTTTTTATCAAAGGAATTGCAATTTTCCTAGTAACTTGGCCTTATCAAAATATGTGAATAGTCTCCTTTTACTTTTATATCCGGTCGGTTGAGAAGTTGCTGTGTTGATCTCTGCCTGAGCGAGTGACCTGGGCCCCTCCCTCCTGTAGCGAGCCCCCCTTGACATTTCCCAACCAGAGCCAGTGTTGGGGCTGGACCAGCCTTTGCGGTTCTTCTAATTTCAAACCACATCTCAGCAACAACATCAGGGAACTTTGAGGAAGAAGATTCATTCCTCATAGGTTCTGGAAGGTGTAAGGCACACCCAAGGGCCACACAGTGAGGTCACAGGTAGAGAGAGAGGGAGGGAGCATGACCTGAGGCTCGGCCTTTTTTGAAGTCCAGGGTCTAGGGGGTTCAGTATTCATAAGTTGAAAACATAAGAGTGGGAATTAGGATGTAGGACAAGAAGAGCGGGGGTCACCCAAGCTGTCAGTTACCTAAGTTCCCCGGGGCTTTCTGGACGGGGAACTTCACGCGTGGGAGAGGCCTGGTTCCTTATTTCATGGTTTTATTAGCAGCTCTGTCACACAACAAGCACTATGGTGACTTGAGATGGGTGTCTATGAAATGGATGCCTCATCAAAAGCTTCCAGTCAGGCACTTGCACTACCGAAGTCTAGTCAGCTGTGTCCTTCATGAGGTCCTCTGGTATATTCTGTCGCTCATATTCCACCCCAGCCTCAGTGTCTGCATCAGTTGCTGTATGCCTAGACTCTTGGCATCATCCTCCAGACTCTACCGAGGCCTCATTCTTCCTCAAGATCCCCGGTCTGAATGACCTCATCATGACTCTGGCTCACCTCTCTGTAACAGATTGATTATCATTCAGCTTTTTGATGTGTCTTCTGTGTGAATACAAGCCAGAAAAACAGAGAGCTCCATGAGGAGACTGAAGCCCAGAGGGAATGTTCTCAGAGAAACATCGCTTCATTCTTTCCTTTGGCCTCTGCCACCTACCAGAAGTATAGATGCACCAGGCAGGCTACCTGCCATGTTCCCTGTGCAGCCTGTTGTTCTCTGCACCCCAGTCCCCATGTCTTCCTATCAAAACCCTACCCGACCTTACAAGATGCAACACAGATCTCCCATTGCCCTCTTATGCCCGATGAGAATGGAACGCATCCTTCTCTGTTTTCCTATAGCTTTGTAATTCCGTTACGAACCCTGTTGTCTTCCTCCCACAATATGCAGTCAGTGTTTTGTGTTGAATTGCTCTGAAATTCGACAATATATGCAGACTTGAAGCACCTAATTTTATTGGAAGTTTACTGCCACTTAGAAATGTTCTTCCTTCGTCACTTAAAGATATACTTTCTGAATTTAATTTGGCCTCTGCTTCCTTTGTCCTCTGTCCCTTTGTATCTACTCAACATTGCTTATAGATCTTTTTTCACAGAAAGACCATCTCTAGCACATCAACCTTCTACTCAAAACATTCAGTGACTCTGCTTTCCTCTCAGGATAAAGCACAAACTCTTAGTGACCAGCATTCAAGACTTTCCCCAGTCTGGCTCCAGCGTAATTTCCTATAAATCAGCTCAGTGTTATTCTCCCCTCGGTCCCACAGTATATCATCTTGATTCTTGATTTTGAGCCTTTTTTCGTATTGTCCACCCCCCACCCTACAATCCCTGAACCACTTCCCTCCTCTGTTATTTTATGAAATACACTCAGAATTTAAGATTTAGCTTATCTCCGGCAAAGCATTTCCTTCTTTTTAGTTTATTCTTTATGAAATCTACGCCTTTCCCATAGCACCACAGAACTCACTGCCAATAACACTGAGCACCACATTAGAAGATGGATGGATGCATAGATGATAGATAAATAGATAGATAGATAGATCGATAGATCCACACCGTATACACATTATATGCATGTATATGTGACTTTCTGTCATTTTCCCAACATGATTACCCTTTTGCCCAAAAGATCATGTAACCTTCCCAAAGGCAATGATGATGATTTACACTCCTTTATATTCCACAGAGACACTAGATCCTGGTGTATCATACTCTCTACCTGAGGTTTTTTTAAAAATAGTTAAATATAGACCATCTTGGAAAAGAAACACATGTGATGTCTCTATGCTAAAACTTTTTCTGATCCTTGTTCTCTATAGTCAGACTCTTTCTCTTGGACTCCTTTAAGCTCCTATTACTAAGGTGAAACATTTTACAGAAGACAAAGTCAAATTTATTTTAAAAATTGTGTCTACAGGAAAATTAAAGCCCCCAAATAATGGGATTATGCATTGCTTCTGTACAGCCTGCACTCTTAAACATCCTGGTGCCTGATTGTTCTAGTTCAACAGTAAGAACAATTCCCAGTTCATCCATAATGTGTTGGCTTCTGGAAAAGAGAATTCTAATTTATCACATCAGAGTGTGATCACAGAAGCTTATGTTCTTTGTTGGTAATTCGTACATGTTTTTTGTGTCCATTGTTGCTCATTAGAAAAACAGTTTGGGGTCTTATTCACGGAAAGAACGGGTAGTTCTAGAGATAATAAGATCAAGCAGGAAATGCCATATCCTATTTTATACAACACTGAGAAACTGAAAGGGACATTAATTTCTCTAAAGGGCATCCCTGCCTACATAGTTGAACACCACCTTCTACATTGTTCATCAATTTCTATTCTGACTGACCTCATCCTGAGCCTCAATCTCACTGGAAAATTCAGGAGGCTGTGTCAGCATGGAGCCTGTTCATACCCGTGTCAGTCAGGAAGGGGCTTACCACTTCCGGACCCAAACCCCACTCATGTGATGGCGAGCCTGCAGCCAGCACTCCCCGAAGTTAGCAAGCATTCCAATGCCTTAAAAGGGAAAAGTAGGATAAAAACAATGAAGTCCAATTTCCATTTCCTTCTTTTAAAATTTTTTAACTTTTATTTATTTTTTGAGAGACACAGAGAGACAGAGCGCAAGCAGCGGCGGGGCAGAGAGAGAGGGAGACACAGAATCTGAAGCAGGCTGCAGGCTCCAATCTGTCAGCACAGAGCTCGAACACGGGGCTCGAACCCACGAACCGTGAGATCATGACCTGAGCCGAAGTTGGAAACTTAACTGACTGAGCCACCCGGGCGGCCCTAGATGTTTAAAACATTTTAAATAAAAACTACAGGCTGACCCAAATTCAGGCAGAACATAACCGACCCCCTGTACTCACCACCTAGCTTCAGTAATTAGCAGCATGTGGCCAGCTTGTTTCTTCTAGATGGCCCTGTTTTCCAAAAAATACTGGATTATTTATTTATTTATTTATTTATTTATTTTATTAGAGAGTGAGTGTGGGAGAGGAGCAAAGGGAGAGAGAGAGAATCTTAAGCAAGCTCAACGCTCAGTGCAGAGTTGGACACAGGGCTCTATCCCATGATCATGGGATCATGACCTGAGCCAACATCAAGAGTCAGAGGTTCAACTGACTAAGCCACCAGGGTGCCCCAGCACTGGATTACTTTAAAAGAAATGCAAGATATGCATATTTCCTGGTGTCTTGAAATTGATATTTTCATATTAAAAATTACTTTGAAAAATAAAATATTCAATCTTTAAGAGATCATCTCTGATATTATATAAGAAGTCAGAAGCCAGGTAAGGTTCTGTTTAATGAACTATAGTGAGGTATAATGTATGTACAATACTAAGCACCCATTTCAAATGTATATTTGGATGAGGGTAAACAAATTCACTTACCATGTTACTACCAGTAAATCGAATCTTATAGCGCACTTCCATCACTACACCTGGTTCCCTTGATGCCCCTTTGTTTGTTGACCATGTCCTCCCCCCATCTTAAGCCCCAGTTGATCACTGCTCTGCTTTCTCTACCATAGATTAGATTTCCTTGTTCCAGAGTTTTCTAACAATGGAATCCTATGATATATATTTTTGTGTCTGCCTTCTATTGCTCAGGGTATATTTTTGAGGTTTCTACATGGTATTGTGAATATGAGCAGCTCATTCCTTTTTATTACATTTTTTATTCCATTGTATGAGAGTATCTAGATTTGCTTCTCTATGTCATCTGGTGGACATCTGCTTTCCCAGTTTGGTGTAATTGTGAACGAAGTTACTCTGAACATTGGTGTGAAAGTCTCTGTATTGATATATGTTTTTATTTCTCCTAGGAAATTAACTAGGAGTATAATCGCACAGCCATGTACGAAACAGGTTTAACTATACAGTAAACTGCAAAACTGTTTTCCAAAGTGGTCGCACCACGTTACATTCCCATCAGCCATGTATTATGATGGCAGTAGCTTCGCATCCTGGCCTGGCCAGCACGAGTAGAGTCAGTTGTTTTAATGTGAGCCATTCTTGTGGGTGTGTGGTGACTTCTCATGGAGGTTTCATTTTGCATTTCCTGATAACTAATGGTGTTGAGCATCTCACTCGTCACATTACTGGACACCTCAGACTTGGGTCATCACTTTCTCAATTCAGTGAAGCAACCACATTCTGCCCACTTCCTCAGTCCACTTTCCAGAAATCTCTTCCAAACAGGGAGCCCAGATATTTCTCTTCTCTCATTGGTTTCCCTTCTCTCAATGATCATAGTCCTGTGTACCTCTTGTCTGGTTCCTAAAAACAGTTATTTCATTTATTTTGCACAGTCTTCTAAGGTTCTTTTTTGGGGGGTAAGGGAAGGCAGGTGTCATGTGCAAACGATTTAGGTTACTCGCCATCCTTGTTACTCTGTCATGGTTATAAATAGAAGTTTGGGTTATTTTTGGTAATTTTCTATATTCTCTTTTGAGTTTATCAAGGGTCAAGCCCAGAAAACTCAAGTCATATTATATGGAAAAAAAACTTATTACTTCTGGGTTCACTCTCTGATGGTAAAAGAACATGACGCTAAGAAAGAGAAGGGAAAACATGCCCCTTTGCTGAGCCTGCGGAACTCTGCCAAACGGGAATGACGGTGGCAGGGAGGAAAGTGATGCTGAAGAATGTGTGCCTGCCAACGTTCTTTCTTGGAGTTTTACCCCAGAAAAAGAGAGGTGTGTCAGTGAAAATGAGGTGTGCACAAGACAGGGAACTATTTCAGATGCAGCCTTGTGCAGATCCTAGTGAACCCGGCAGTTCAGCCTCCTAGGTCACAGGGAGGCCTTGCGGCCCTGAGAGAGCCAGAGAACTTGTCACTGGGGCTGATGTTCCATCACATGGGTGAGAGTGCTTCTGACCTGATGGCTACAGCACTCCAGAGCTGAGTGTGCATCACAGCCACACCCCAGAAGAGGCCTCATGTCAACAAGAAGCAAAATGAGTTAAACAGAGATGTCTCCCAACCGTAGCTGGTCAAGAAAAAGCAGATGGCGTACCTACCAGTAGTGAATTGAACTATAATGTCAGCAAATCCGAAAGCACTCAAATGGATAAGGAGCCCGGCCACATAGGTCAGAGCAAATAGAAGAAGTCAGGTGTGGAGACAGAGACCCTTTTCTAGGTTTCCAAATTTATTCTTTTGCTGTTATTCTTTTTTCAGTAATCTCTACACCCAGTGGGGGTCTTAAGAACCCTGAGATCTTGAGTTTAGTTGTGGGAACTCAAGACCCTGAAATCAAGAGTTGCCTCCTGTACTGACTGAGCCAGTCAGGTGTCTCTGTTCCTGAATTTATTGAAGGCACACCTCTTTCCATTACGCATCACACACACACACACACACACACACGCGCGCGCGCACACACACACACACACTTTAGGGGAAAAAAATAGAGAAAGCTAATGGAGATGCTAGCCTGTCCAAAAAAGATTGAGTGTTACCTGAATTACACTTAATTTTGTGTTTCTTTTTATATACAAACGCATAAATACAATGCAGGCANGGCTCGAACCCACGAACCGTGAGATCATGACCTGAGCCGAAGTTGGAAACTTAACTGACTGAGCCACCCGGGCGGCCCTAGATGTTTAAAACATTTTAAATAAAAACTACAGGCTGACCCAAATTCAGGCAGAACATAACCGACCCCCTGTACTCACCACCTAGCTTCAGTAATTAGCAGCATGTGGCCAGCTTGTTTCTTCTAGATGGCCCTGTTTTCCAAAAAATACTGGATTATTTATTTATTTATTTATTTATTTATTTTATTAGAGAGTGAGTGTGGGAGAGGAGCAAAGGGAGAGAGAGAGAATCTTAAGCAAGCTCAACGCTCAGTGCAGAGTTGGACACAGGGCTCTATCCCATGATCATGGGATCATGACCTGAGCCAACATCAAGAGTCAGAGGTTCAACTGACTAAGCCACCAGGGTGCCCCAGCACTGGATTACTTTAAAAGAAATGCAAGATANATCACACACACACACACACACACACACACACGCGCACACACACACACACTTTAGGGGAAAAAAATAGAGAAAGCTAATGGAGATGCTAGCCTGTCCAAAAAAGATTGAGTGTTACCTGAATTACACTTAATTTTGTGTTTCTTTTTATATACAAACGCATAAATACAATGCAGGCAGAGGGACAGCGATGTGGGTTGTGAATTTCTAATGATCTGTAAGATTTATACACTTATGAGGCACCTTTGCTTTCCAAGAACTGTTGACATGAGACGGATAATAGTTTCTCTGCTTTCTAGAAGACAAGGAGTGTGTTAGAGCAGCAAATGCTAGCACTTTACCACCTCGAATCAAGAATGAGACCAAGAGTGGACAGGGATGAATCTGACACCATCTTAAGCACTTGCTTGCTCACCCTTCGTCTTCTACGAGGCAGAAGCAAGCACCAAAGACTAGCTTTGTTTCTTCAAATGCTCCTTCTTCTTGCCTCGCCAAAGGCAAAATGTCTTCCCAGAGATGAGGAGACCTTGCTGGGGCCAAGGGTGATGTCTTAGAGCAGAAAACGAAACAATGGGAGAATTCTGCAGCCCACCTACTTTCCTTAGAACATGGGATGGAAGCAATGTGAGAAGATGAAAGCCCTGATACATAGTGGGAAAGACTATTGGTCATAGGTCCATTTCAAATCATATACACTAGCAACTAGGTCAACAAATCTTCCTATCATAATTTCATCTTAATTTCCAAAGGCTGCCATAATATTAAAAACATTCGTTTACACCATTATGTTAAAATATGTGTATTTTGTCTCAGCATCATACAAACCATACGTCCTTCCCTCTTCCTCCAATATCAAATAGTTAATGGTTTAACAAAATAATATCATATATGCGGAAATCATTTAACCATATAAACACATACTCCAACTGTATTGTGTTTGTGGGTCTATATTTCAATTCAGTGAATACTTTAAATGAGTACAGTTTTAAATTATATGGTAAGAAGGGGATTAGGATTTCTTAAATGTATTCATTCCTGCTGTATTCCTAGCACAACTATTTTCTTTTTTCTGGTCACTAGCTAGTATTTACTCACATAGTTTGTTCCTACTTATAATCAGAACATGCAATTTTATATACAGCTTTCTTTATCATTCTCTATATTGCAACTTAATGGAGTTAATCTAGCAACATTTTTTTAGAATCTCCCCTGTTGGATACACAAGTGGTTTCCATTATTCACCATAATGAATAAGGCTGCAATGAGCATTTTCTTAAGTATGCCATTTTCTAATTTTGAATTATTCCCTTGGGATAATTTGTAAGATTTATAGTCCAAAGACATGAATATATTTAGGGACTCTTAATATAGATATGGATCAGATTGGGGAGTCCATGGGCTGTATATGTCTATAGTACCACTAGAAATATGTGAATTTATCATTTGTTTTCCCAGTAGCCTCATCTGGATTTATATTTTCTTGGTTATAATTTAGTTAACATAATATGTGTCGCTTTTTAAATTTATTTGTATTTCTTTAACTGCCATTCAGATTTTGAAAGTTTACATATTGCTTTACATACACCTTACTATTAGTGAAGCTTAATCAGGGAAATCACTGAAGTAGAATTCAATCATGGGTTCAAGTTCCAACTCTGAATTAGTCTCTCAAAGAAATCATTTCTTCAGGTATGACTTAGTGATAATGATGCCTGCTTCACAAAGTTGTTGAAATGGTTTGATGAATTAATCTGTGTCTCATGAGTTAGCAGCACACAGGGATTTATTACCTCTTTCTCGGTATCTGCCTCCCTCATCTCATCTACCAACCCTCCTGCCCTTGACTACTTCTCATGTGGAATATCCATTCAAGCTATCTTGGTACACAGTTTTATAGTATCTGTTTTGTCCTTAAAGAGTTTATATCCATGGGAGCTCTTTGTCGGCGTTCTCTGGAGAACTGACCTCTGACTCGCCAGCAAGTGCTGAGTTATACTGCAAATCCCTGAGGTCAGATCTGTTGGACCTTGTGTGAACCAACTGAGTGTTCACACAAACAAATGGGTAATACACTCAACATAAATGTCTTTCCATAAATTACTCATTTTAGGATTCTGCGTAAGGTCCAATTTCTACTGAAATATCTCTTCTCCAAGTTTCCTTTTACATTAGGTTTCTCAGAGATATTTTGATTTGCTTATTTTCCTCTTTGTGCTGGCCTTGGGTAATACTTTAGCTTCATCTTCCATCTATTGTGTCCCGCCTGAGAACAAGCATACTTCTCCTGGTAACAAGTGCAGTCAATCAAGCAGTTGTAAAGCCAGACAACTGCTAGACATTGCATTCTAGATGATACTGTCATCTGGACTTTGTCTGTCTTACATCTAGTGTGTTTTCCTGGCATTATTGCCAATCGGTTGCCTAGAATTGCTTTCTATCTTGAGGACCTTTGTAGCAGGAGCTGCCTTTTCAAACAATCATTCTCCCTTAAAGCAAGAATAATTCCCAATACTTCATAAGGTGTGAGAAAGCCTGTTAACAAGCACATGGTTTCTCGTTGGAAAAGCATCGAAATTGTAAATTTCTATCCTTTTCCATGAGGGCCAGGCCGTGTGGGGTCTACCAGAAGATCTTCTGATCTCTCACCTTCACGACAAGAAATTGAACTAAGATGTATTCTAAGCAGTTCCAATTTGGGTTTTTAAAAAGAGCAAAAGGGGAGGAGGAAGAAGAAGGAAAAAATGTTCTTTACAGTCTTTTCCAGCCTCAACGACTGTATTTCTCATCCTCTGGAGAACGGCTCCTTTTGACTTTTTATTTCTTACATAAGCCTTCTCTTTATGTGTCACAGGCAAGACTTCTTCAGTTTTGCATTGCTAAACCTGCTTTCCCCCAACTCCGTGCCCACTCTCCCCATTTTTAGATGTTACACATGAGTGCTGGCCTCTTTTCCTATCTGAGTAGACGCAACAGTTCTACCTTCTTACCCACATCAAAGCCCTTCATCCACACATTGCACCAGCAAATATTCAAGTACTGATGATTTCCACCAAGCCTGGGAGAGGCCCCTGTGTAATAGTTAAATCCTCAGAGGGAATTCGAGGGTCAGAGCTGGGTTTAGACAGAATGACCAGTTTTTCCAATGTTGATGAGCCGTCCACCACAGCCACCATGCCTACAATATGCCTGCACAGAGACATCTTGCATTGAAAATATCCAAAGTCACAAGGTGAAAAAAAGTGCACTTATAATCACAATCTTGTCTTTCTGCCCACCTTTGCATTCGTGAAGCTGGGAATAGAAAAAGGGTGATGTTAGAAATGGTATAGTTGTGCCCAGAGCCCAACTTGCACACAGCAAGAAAGACATTGACATGAAATAGGACAGTGACTGTAATGGCCACACCACGTTCATCACTGTATCACACACACTTCTTCATGAGCCCTGGCATCCTGAGCCCCTCCCTGTGGCCGAAGGAGGACTGACCCCAGCTTAACCCTCATTCTGCATGACTCACTTTGTGGTTTGGGCAAGCCCCCTTCACCACAGTTTCCCCTAACACACAATGCAGGTAAGGTCACACTGTCCTGCAGAGAGGTCATGAAGCCAGAATGAGATAATGCATACACAGGATTTTGGAACAGGGTTCAAATTCTCTACAGTTACCAGGGTAGGTGTTTTTGTTAGCACTGTTAGGCTGATTTACAGTAACTTACATCTGTAAAAAGATGTTCTGCCACTTGTTTGTGTATGTTCTACTTTCCTCACCCTATTGTATGCCGTTTAAGGCGGCTTTCAGAACATGCCATTCTCCCTCACAGCTTCCTGCGTTTGAATATGCTGCTTGAATATCCTTCTCCCCCCCTCCACCCCCATGTCCCTTTGTCTGTCTGCCCCGTTCCTACTCAGCATTCAAGACTCAGCTTAAAGACCTCCTGCCTGGTGATGCCCACCTCTGTACCCCCTCTGTACCATAGTCGGGCAATTACTTGCCTGCATTGGGATGATCTGCATCCAGTGTGGTCTCTTCCATTTGACTGGACTCAGGCGTGTCAAAGACAGGACCAAATCTTATTCAGTTTTCAACCCAATATCTGGTTCATGTTATTCACTCAATAAATGTTGATCAGAACGATGAGTGAATGTCAAATACTTGTTGCCATGAAATCAATTGTATTACTCAGATGTGGGGCGCCTGGGTGACTCAGTCGGTTGGGCATCTGACTTTGGCACAGGTCATGATCTCACGGTTCGTGGGTTCGAGCCCCGTATCAGGCTCCGTGCTGACAGCTAGCTCAGAACCTGGCACCTGCCTCTGATTCTGTTTCTCCCTCTCTGACTCTCCCCTGTTCACGCTCTCTGTCTCAGAAATAAATAAAACATTTAAAAAAATTTTTTAATCAGGTGAGTGACTCTTTGCTATAAATTTATGAAGGAAACTCATCACTCACCTTTCTATAAGTAGTACACACACACACACACACACACACACACGCATTATGTGTACATATTAAAGGGGAAAGCTAATAAAATACTCCCGGGGCACCTGGGTGGCTCACTCGGTTAAGCATCCAACTCTTGATTCCAGCTCATGTCATGATCTCATAGTTCAAGAGTTCTAGCCCCACATGGTGCTCCATGTGGTGGAGCCTGCATGGGATTCTCTCTGCCTCTCTCTCTGCCCCTTTCCTGCTCATGCGTTCTCTCTCTCTCTCTCTCTCTCTTTCTCTCTCTCTCCCTCCTTCTCCCCCATCCTTCTCTCAAAAAATTTAAAAAAAAACGTCAAACAATACTCCCAATTATTGGAAGTTTCACACTAAGGACATGTGACCATGTGACAGAGACCATAAGATGTGATATTTGTGTGGAGAGACAAGTTATACAAGCTCATTGTTTCCTCAGTCACTGCCATGAGTCACTCATTCAGCAAGATGTATTACAGAAGAAAAGGGTTTCTTGATGAACATTTGGAAAATTCTGAGATAAATCTCTATTCATAAAATGTATCATTTAATTAAAATGTCATCTCTGGAGGAGTAGGAGAAGGGTGGTCAAAAGGTAACAACCTTCCAGTTACGAGATAAAAAATACTAGGGACCTAATGTACAGCATAATGACTGTGGATAATATTGCCATAAGATGTATATGAAAATAGTTAATAAATTCTAAGAATTCTCATCACAAGGAGAAAGAAACTGTTTTTCTTTTCTGCTTTGTTTTTATTGTATCTGCATGAGATGATGGATGCTAACTACATTTTAATAGCAATAATGATTTCACAATATATGTAAATTAAATTTGCTATGCTGTACACCTCAAACTTACACAGTGATATATGTCAACTATATCTCAATAGAACTGGAAACAAATAAAATGCCATCTCACAATTTTGCTTTCCGGGTATCGCACATCATCTTTTATTTTGGTTTAGATTAATTTCCCCCTCCTTTATTTTGTTCAATTTTCAGCTTTCACGGTAACATGGCACCTGTTTTCTTTCTACAAGAGAAACTCAGCACACAGCAGCATCCTTGATAAATTGGTTTGATGATCCTACTTGGAATAGGTATGTAAAACTTCAATATTTTCTTACCAGTTGTTTTGAATCCTTTTTATGATTCAACAGAAATCATTCCTGTTGTTCTTATTGCTCACTGAGAATGGAATTTGTTCTGAGGAGTAAAATTTACGGGTCAGAGATGACCTTTGTCTTTTCTGCTTAGAAGGATGTGTTTATAGTATGACTTACAAGACTCCGGAAGATGCCTTTCTTTGCTTTCTCATATGATAAATACACATTAGGAATATAGTCATTCCAGGAGACAGGGGAAATCCTTGCTTGTGTGATTCTGAAAATAATATTTATCTGCAACTCTTTGAACATCAAGTATATGAAATATGACTGATCCTCTGGTATGTTTATGAGTATAATATCTGTAGTTTAATATTCCAATGGAAACATACAAACTTCTTCTTTCCCAAAATTAGGCCAGGCTTAGACAAAACTGAATGCTAAATTATGGGCTAAATAATTACACATGTGAATTAATTAATCATCGCTTGATCCTGAGGTTTTGTGATAATTACTCCCTTGGTATATCATGATATAAATATGGCATAAAAAACACAAAATACAGTATCTGACAGTTTTTCTATATGAAGAATTCTTTTGAAGGAAATGTTCTAAAATTAGATTCTTATAAGGTATGAGCCTTGTAACTCTTGATTTGATCCAATTCAGACTACTTGGATAACTACTGTGTGTGTGTGTGTGTGTGTGTGTGTGTGTGTGTGTGTGTGTCTGTGGTATGTTATCACTAAGGGATATTTTATTACAATATTCATTGGTTTCTTGTATTCAACTTTTAAAATATTAAGAATATGGTAGGCTTGTTGAGATGCAGGTAAAAATTTAGGAAGGTGTCCCATCTATATTGTATTTTCAAAAGTATAACTTGGTAACAACTCCCCTGTGCCCCCACCCCTCAAAAAAGTGCTGAAAACCACATTTGGGAAGCAGCACAGACTTGAGAGTGAATCAGACATGAGGACCTAGCTTTACTGCTTAACCCACTACTCTGGGAGAATCTTTTATGTTTCCTTAGGAAGAGTGTTATTACTTAATTTGGATGGGAGGAAGAAGATAAATTAATTCACAGTTACAATATATGAAGTCCACGAGGTCACCTTTATTCTTAATGAAGTATCAGGTAATTAATGATTGTGTTTCCAAGAGTCTCCAAAGAATTTCACGCCTATGTTCTGTGAGAGTCTGGAATCCATAATTAGAGTTTAACTCCCTGATTTAAACAGAATTTGCAAGTGGTCACCTACATGTTAGATCTGTTTTTATTTGTTTATTTTTATAGGCTTTCGGTTTGATTTTTGGCCCCCACAAAATTGATACATATGTGTTTTAAACAGTTACCTGTTTAAATCAGAAAACCTGGGAGAGTTCACATAAAAATCTGGCCTCACAGTCTTCTCTTTCTCGGTCAAGGACACTACAATTAAACCAGTTACTTATTTAAGAAATCTAGTTGCCATATAAGAGATACCCCTTTTCTTAACCTCTCCACATCTACCCCACCCACTTCTCCAAGTTCAGCCCGACTCAGTGGTTCTCAGCCCTCCTGGTGAAAAGATGCTGGTTCCCAGGTTGCACCCAGAAAAGGAAGTCGGAATTTTAATGAGCTCCTCAAAAGATTCATCTGTGCAGTTGGGGTTTGGAGCCACTGCTCCAAACTCGTCAGTTGTGTCTATGTCAAATGCCACCCTCCCCGCCCCATGCAAGTGAGACTTCTGTGTCACCAGTGGCCTGCAGTGCTCCTGAAATCACATTCTCGCTTCTATGCTGGTCCTCATTCAACCCATCCCCCTGCCCAACAGTCATAATGATTGTTTATAAGTAGTAAAATATCTGGTCCATGCTGCTTCCGCCTCTTCAGTAAAAAGAGCAATAATGAAGATCACTGATTTATGCTTTGCTGGGATGAAGTTCAGGTTTGTTGAAAAACCAAGCCACTGAGGCCATGAATTTCAGGAGCAAATGGGGGAAAGGGCATAAAAGGTAGAGCTGAAAACACCAATGCAGTTTTAGTCCATCCTCATATCAGGACTCTGGCCTAATCTCCCGCTAGCCTGCTTGTCAAGACAGTGACCCAGACACCAAAAGTATGGCCGACCTTTCCCACAAATTGCCACCGAACCCATGTCCTAGTCTCCCACGACCATCAGGAAGAGCAAAGGGATTGCATAATTTGTCAGTGACGCTATTATAAGATTAATTTCATGATATGGCCACCAAAGTTTATTAAATGCCACTCCTTCAGATCCACCTAGCAAAATACGATGATGTTGGTAAGGAGTTAGGGGAGGGTGTTTATTGTGGGAGGGGGTTACAGCCAGATCTTCTCTCTTATAGCTCAGATTTCACTAATAAATTATGTAAATCCAGTTATTTATTTGAGCTGCAGTGGAGACATTTTTTTCTCATGTGACTGCATCAGGATTTTATAGACCACTGTTTCAGTCACTGAAATCTTTCCTTTAGATTCCAAGCACTGCATGACTATAGATGTTGCACTTCCCACTGGGAGGGCAGAAGATAAGGTTTTCATCAAAAAGGACACCCTTTGAGGTATAGTGATGCCACTTTCATCAGAGTTTTAAAAGATATCAGTAAATGCAAATGGCTTTGGTGCTAAATGGAAACGTACATCCGTATCGGCACCCCATGCACACGACATAATCAACTTTTATTCCGTGCTTTTATTTCATGCTGTCTTACACATAGAACCTACTGCAGTTCACCATTTCCATAATTAAAAAGTTCAAGGAGCTGCTTTAAGAACCTGACAAAAAAATGTGCATTTGACATTCAGGTAATGGAGACCAGTAAAGAGCTGATAAATGCAGTTACCTAGGTGTTGAATTAATGCCTTGGGCATGGCTACCTTTACCCTATATTATTTTCATCAGTGAAGCTAAAGTGTGTTTGGGGACCTCATTTACCCAAATAATATGCCTGTGCAGAGTTATCCTTCATTTAAGAAAACAGTTGATACTTTAAGCTGTCTCCTAAAGGTTTAATTTGGAGAAAAATGGAAAACGAAATACACAGAGAGAAGCGCGCGCACACACACACACACACACACACACACACACAGAGTATCCCAAGAGACACTGGACAGGACCCTGCTTACTGATGAGATGTCCGTGCGTTTCTTTTTGGGATCAAGGTGGATTGGTCTTATATGGAATTCTTTGTGGTGAATAGAGCTTTAATAAGGCCACAGATTCTTTTCATGCTGTTTTAGGAATTTCTTTGAAAGGATTCAGGCAGTGACACCCCTTGTGTTTTAGAGTTTTACATTAGTACAGGCAAAGCTTTTCAAATAATATAAAGCCATTTTTCTAAATTCCTTATATCTCCGAGTCTCTGGGTTCTGGACAGAAGAAGATTAAAATCTCTATAAAATCTACCATATTGCGACCACATGAACCAGCTATTGAGAAAGAAATTAATAGCCTTGGAAATGAATCTTGAGTTAAGCTTCCTTCACTTTGCATTTTCTACTACTTTGTTCATGTGTTATTAGGTCTCTTTAATCATAGAACTCCTGGGCGGAAATGGTGGGGGAAAGGGAGAGAGGCAAACCATGAGAGACTCTTGAATGCTGACAAAAACTGAGGACTGATGGATGTGGGGGGGAGGGGGGGATGGGCATGGAGGAGGACACTTGTGGGGATGAGCACTGAGNAAAAAAAATTAAAATTAAAATTAAAATTAAAAAAAAATCATAGAACTCCCTAAAACTGACATACTGTTGATTCAGATTAATTTTAAAAATCTAATATAAAAGGTAAATATATACTGTGCTTTTTAAAGGGCAAACACACTATGGATGCTTGTGAATACTGAGTTCATTCTGAATATTCATATTATCTTATGTTAACACATCAAATGGCTCCAAAAATATACATGTTTCTCACAGATATTTACTACTGCATCAGACTTTTTCTTATTGCAGTCATTCCTCTTGCATCCCAGTTTAACTCATTTTGGGGGGATTCCCTTTTTTTAAACTTCACTTCTAGTTAGTAAACATACAGTGCAATATTGGTTTCAGAAGTAGAATTCAGTGATTCATCACTTACATACACAACACCCACTGCTCATCACAAGCGCCCTCCTTAGTACCCATCGCCCATCTAGCTCAGCACCCACCCTCCTCCCTCCATCAACCCATAGTTTGTTCTCTATCATTAAGGGTCTCTTATGGTTTGTTTCCCTCTCTTCTCTTTTTCACCCCCTTCCCATATGGTCATCTGTTTTGTTTCTTAAATTCCAGATATGAGAGAAATCATGGTATCATATGGTATTTGTCTTTCTCTGATTGACTTACTTAGCCTAACATAATACATTCTAGCTCCATCCATGTCTTTGCAAATGGCAAGATTTCATTCTTTTTGATGGCTGAGTAATATTCCATTGTGTATATATACCACATCTTCTTTATCCATTTATCAGTCAGTGGACATTTGGGCTCTCTCCAGTTTGGCTGTTGTTGATAATGCTGCAATAAATATTGGTGTGCATGTTCCCTTTTGAATCTTTATTTTTGTGTCCTTTGGGTAAATACCTAATATTGCAACTTCTAGATCATAGGATAGTTCTGTTTGTGGTTTCTTGAGGAACCTTCATACTGTTCTGCATAGTGGCTGTACCAGTTTGTATTTCCAACAGTGCAAGAGGGTTCCCCTTTCTCGACATCCTCGACAATGCCTGTTGTTTCTTGTGTTGTTATTTTTATCCATTCTGACAGGTGTAAAGTGGTATCTCATCATGGCTTTGATTTGTATTTCCCTGATGATGAGTGATACTGAGTAACTTTTCAGGTGTCTCTCAGCATCTTACTGTCTTCTTTAGAAAAGTGTCTATTCGTGTCTTCTGCCCATTTCTTAACTAGGTCATTTGATTTTTGGGTATTGAGTTTGATAAGTTCTTAATAGATTTTGGATATTAACCTTTTATCAAATATGTCATTTGCAATTATCTTCTATTCCATTGGTTGCCTTTTAGTTTTGTTGATTGTTTCCTTCACTGTGCGGTTGTTTATCTTGATGAATCCCAATAGTTCATTTTTGTTTTTGCTTCCCTTGCCTTTGGTGACATGTCTAGTAAGACATTGCTGTGGCAGAGGTCAAAGAGGTTGCTGCCTCTGTTTTCCTCTAGGGTTTTGATGCTTTCCTATCTCACATACATGCCTTTCATCCATTTTGAACTTATTTCTGTGTATGGAGTAAGAAAGTGGTCCACGTTCATTCTTCTGCATCTAGCCATCCAGTTTTCCCAGCACCATTTGTTGAAGAGACTGACTTTTTTCCAGCAGATATTTTTTCCTGCTTTGTTGAAGATGAGTTGACCATTTAGTTGTGGGTCCATTTCTGAGTTTTCTGTTCTATTCCATTGATATATGTGTCTGTTTTTGTGCCAGTACCATACTGTCGTGATGACTACAGCTTTGTAATATAGCTTCAAATCCAGAATCATGATGCTTCCAGTTTTGTTTCTCTTTTTCAGGATTGCTTTGGCTATCTGGGGTCTCTTGTGGTTCCGTACAAACTTTAGGATTGTTTGTTCAGCTCTGTGGAAAATGCTGGTGGTATTTTGATAAGGATTGCATTAAATGTATAGATTGCTTTGGGTAGTATAGACATTTTAACAATATTTGTTCCTCCAATCCATGAGAATGAGATGTTATTCTATTTCTTTGTGTCCTCTTCAGTTTCTTTCATAAGTGCTCTATAGTTTTCAGAGTATAGATCTTTTAACCTCTTTAGTTAGGTTTATTCCTAGATACCTTATTGTTTTTGGTTACAAATGGGGATTCCTTGATTTTTTTTCTGCTCCTTCATTATTGGTATGTAGAAATGCAACAGATTTCTGCACATTAATTTTGTATTCTGCAACTTTCAGAATTCATGTATCAGTTCTAGCAATTTTTTGGTGGAGTTTTTGTTTTTTCTACATAGAAAAATAATGTCATCTGCAAACAGTGAAAGTTTGACTTCTTTCCTGATGATTTGGATGCTTTTCATTTCTTTTTGTTGTCTGATTGCTGAGGCTAAGACTTCCAGTACTATGTTAAATAGCAATAGAGAGAGTGGACACACTTGTTTTTTCCTCATTGAGGATATATTAGCTGTGGGTCTTTTGTATGTGTCCTTTATGATGTTGAGGTATGTTCCATCTATCCCTACTTTGTTGAGGGTTTTTATCAAGAATGAATGCTGTATTTTGTCAGATGCTTTTTCTGCATCTATTGAGAGGATTATATGATTCTTATCCTTTCTTTTATTAATGTGGTGTGTCATGCTGATTGATTTGTGAATATTGAACCAGCCCCGAAGCCCAAGAATAAATCCCACTGGGTCATAGTGAATAATAATGTTGACTCTTGAGAGTGACTATTTTGGAATGAAACATATAGTTTTCCAGCATCCTCCATGCTTGGACTCCACATTAGATTTCAGTAAATATTTGTGGAATTTGTGGAATGAATAATTCAAATGCATTTTAATTTTAGACACAAGCAGATGAGATACCAAAGCTGGGAACTGACTTGACCAGTGAACTACATACATAAAATAATGAGCAATGATAATGGTAATTCATCAGATCAGAGACTATATCTGATATGCTCAGCTGAAGCAGAGAGATGGACATCATTTTTAAAGGATTTGGACAAAGTCAAAAAGCCAAGAAAGCTAATATTTTGGCTACAAAATCATCCTGACTTTATTAAGTCCATGGCCATTTACTTCCTTCTTCACCAATATTTTCATTTTTAGATGTTCTAGTCTAAAAATTCATAACTGGGGTTCCTTATCTTTTGAAGCTTTCCTAGAGTCATGTGCACAAACTTTGAAATGTAAAGTACTACATAGTGGCTAAAAATACTAGTCTGGTAGAGAAATAGCTGTACTAGTGAATAGTTTGGTGGCTTCTAATGCTGTCCAGGTAAACTCTAGGAAGTACTTGGATCCCTTCCACATCTCCACCTAGCTATCTGTTAAATCTCTGACTTTTCTTGGCAAAGTACAAACTCAATTAAAGATGATAGGCTTTATATTACTTCTCTTTTGCGTTTTTGAAAAAGAGTAGACGGTCCAAATGAATATAATGGTCTTCACAATACTATCAGTCCTTCCCACATAAAGTAACTTTTCTCAATAGTAGTGAAATTTCACTTCAAAATTAGATTGCATTCATAGTGTAACAACACACAGTGCTTTGGGAAAGAAGTAATTTCATGTATTTAAGGTTCCTAAGCCATATCCTCATATTTGAAAGAATTTAAAACAAACCGTTTTTTCTTTATCAGAATAGTAATAATACGATCAATGATAACTTTAATTTTAAGTATTTTGAAATAAAGAACTTCCATCTTTAACTTGGCCTTGTAAAGATTCATAGTTTTCTTTACATTATTAATATTCTAAAACATTTCATCTACTCTTTATTTGTTTTTACTTGTGTATCTCTACTATGCTTTTTTTTAACCAAAAAAATAAAAAAGATTTTAGATGGGTTAGCACAAAAATAAAATAGAATTATTATAAATGAAATAGAAAATTAGGGGAGAGGATCCGGGGTGGCGCAGTCAGTTAAGCATCAGAGTCTTGATTTGGCTCAGGTCATGATTTCATCGTTGGTGGGATCAAGCCCCACTTTGGGCTCTGCGCTTACAGCTTGCTTGCAATTCTCTCTCCCCCCTCCCCTCGCAGTCTCTCTCTCTCTTTCTCTTTCAAAAATAAGTAAATGAACAGTTTTTAAAAAAGAAAATTAGGGGAAGAAAAAATGAAATTAAAACCAGGGACCAAGAAAGAAAGAAATATCAGTCACAGTTAGGCAGACACTAGGGACCAGAAGTTGATACTGTTGGTCTTTAAGCTTGACTCTGAGTTTCCCGACAGCAAACTATAGTTAGGCAATTTTGTTATCTGAAAGAAAAAAGGCTCACGAAAAGCAAGTACTGTACTGCCTAATATTATCATATTCGTTCTGTAAAAAGAGAAATTGCACACCTGATGGGAATGGAAGTGTTTATGATGCTGTGGGACCATTGACCTCATATTAAAGCATCAGTAACAGGAACGAGATATAGCCATCCTGAACCATGTGTATCTGTCATCAGCGTCTGTTTATTTATATCTGTAGTCATGTCTCAGCTAATGGGAGAATGAAATCCATTGAAGTCAGGAATTTGTATATTGAATTCCATTGGCCTTTTAACCTCAGTGGACATGGAGGTCTTGACTGTATCTTCTGTTCTCTACCACCATCGGCATTAAGATTTCTTTTTACGATTTTATTTTTAAGTGACCTCTATACCTATTTTGAGGCTCAAACCCACAACCCAGAGATCAAGAGTCACATGCTCCACTGACTGGGCCACCAGGCGCCCCTGTCGGCATTAAGTTTTGAATGATGGTTTATGGAATCAAGTTGAAGCTATAGTTTCAAAATTACCATCTAGATTCCCACAAAAGTGGGTGTACTTTTATTGTTTCATTCTTCAGTTTATTTCATTTGGCATAAAACTACATGGTTGCCTAACACTGTTTATATTAGGTTGGCTAATACCAGACATACATATTTTTAATTTTGTTACAAATTGTTGTTAAAAAGCTTACAGAGCTTTTGGGGGGGGGATGAATGAGGCTTTAAATTGTTTTGATTAGGATCATTGAACAAAGAGTAGTAAACTGCTATATATTTTCCTAAACAGCAACTTCTTGTATTAATGGCACAAACTTTTACATCACTGTCCTGCTCTCAAAATCCACCCCATTTAAAATCTTCTGTCAGATCCATTGCAGTATGAAACTTGTTGTGATTAATTCTCATAAAAGCATGGCACACAACTGTATCATTTAAAAAAAAAAAGGGAATCACATATTATGTTAGCAACACGGTATTATATAGAGTTGGGAATCCCTACCAAGAATTCTGGGCTTAGAAGATTGAAAAGGCTACTTTCAATGGGGGAAAAACAATGGAAATGATAATGAATTGTCAGTAAGACACGCCTCTTCTATGTTAACATAGAGTTTATTTCCAAATACTGCATTATAACCTACACAGAATAGAATTAAATACTGAGTGGCCAAAATTTCAAATTTATATTCTTCCACTAGTTACCTATGACTTTGAACATGTTCTGGTTTTTCTAACACCCTTTTTTTTCTTTTTTTCTTTTTTTTTTTTTTTTACTTTCAGCATATTTTTAACTTGTGGCTGCAATATGGGTTCTTCTTATTTAGAATAAAAGATTAACTTGAAAGTTTGTCTTCAAGTATTAAACAAAATGTCAAGATGGTGGTACTGAAAGCTGTTTTTCTTGGACATTTTTTCAACTTACAAAATTTATTTTAAATTAAATTGATTACTTGGGGGGGCACCTAGGTGGCTCAGTCAGTTAAGCGTCTGACTTCAACTCAGGTCAAGATCTCGAGGTTCGTGAGTTCAAGCCCTGCGTTGGGATCTGTGCTGACAGCTTGGAGCCTACAGCCTGTTTCAGATTCTGTGTCTCCCTCTCTCTCTCCCTGCCCCTCCACTACTCTCTGTCTGTCTGTCTCTCTCTCTCTCTCAAAAATAAACATTAAATTTTTTTTATTAAATTGATTATTTTTACTGCAGAGTGGTTAAAACTGGAGTAATATCATTAATCTGCTCAACTGTTTCCCATTTACCAGACGCTGCTGCCATCTAGTCCCTGGGTGGGAACCCAAACACATACCATTACTTCAAACGATCTGATTTCAGAGCAGCCCTGTGCGATAGGTAATATCATTCTCATTCCACACGTAACAAAGAAAGTGTATTACAGGAAAGTTATGTCATGAGTAATTCCCACCCCCTTACAAAGAAGGATAACCCAAGAAAACCAGAACTTTTTCTCTCTCAGCGCAAAATCCTTATCCTCTACATCAGCGCTTTTCAACCAGGGTGATGTTGCCCCCTGTGGGACATTGGGCAATTCCTGAAGCCATGTTTGGTTGTCAGCAGGGAACATTCCTGGCATCTAGTGGTCAGAGGCTAGCGATGATGCAAACTTCCTGCAACGCACAGGACACCCATACCCCCCAACAAGGAATTACCCAGACCAAAATGTCCACAGCGCTGAGGCAGAGAAGCCCTGCTCTAAAAAATGTGCCTTGTGAGGGGTGCATGAGCGGCTCAGTCGGTTAAGCATTCAACTTCAACTCAGGTCATGATCTCACAGTTCGTGGGTTCGAGCCCCACGTGGGGCTCTGTGCTGACAGCTCAGAGCCTGGATCCTGTTTCAGATTCTGTGTCTGCCTCTCTCTGCCCCTCCTCTGCTCATGCTCTGTCTCTGTCTCTCAAAAATGTATAAACATTAAAAAATAAATAATCAAACAAACAAATAAATCAATAAAAATTAAAAAGTGCCTTGTAGAGGGAGAGCATTGAGTAGTTAGTGAAAGGTTATAGATGTGCATAAGAAAGGAAAGTGTGCAGGGAGTGTGAGCATTCTGACAGGGACACTGAGGAGAGTGAGCCTGGAGGCTGAGGGGGAGCATCAGGGATGGGAAGGCTTTGCAGATGGAGCCCAGAGACACGTGGAAACGTGTGAAAGGGAGCTTTTCTCGTTCTTTTTATTTTTTATTATTTTTTAAAGTTTATCTATTTTGAGAGAGACAGCATGAGTAGTGGAGGGACAGAGAGAGAGGAAAAGAGAGAGAAGCCCAAGCAGGGTCCACACTCGCAGTGCAGAGCCCATTGTGGGGCTTGAACTCACAAAACTGTGAGATCATGACCGGAGCTGAAACCAAGAGTTTGAAGCTTAACTGACTGAACCGCCCAGGCGCCCCCTCTCTTTCCTTTCAATTATAGGACATGCTGTCCCTGTCATGTTCACGCTCCAGCCTCGCCCAGCATTTTGCTGGACTTTCCTACCCTTTTCCCTGTGCCTCCTCATTCTGATTCCCCAGGGCATGTAAGCTCTAAGAAGTGACATGGCTCTTATTCCAAATCTGCATTTCTGTTGTACCTTGCATACAACCCCAGCCGGGAACTGGAAGGCTGTATATAATATGAGGGAAGATACTAGCTTCCCCGAGCTTCCATCTCTTTATCTGTAAAAATGGAAATAGTAGTATTTTCTTCCTGGGATTGTTGTAAAGAATAAGAGAGTATCGACTACAAAGCAAGTTCTTCCTAAATAGCCTATTAGTTCCTCAGTTAAGTGACATTTCTTTTGCTTTCTCAAAGAAACAAGTTTAAAAAAAAGTTGTAACCACTGGTGCTCTGTAGTCTGCCATTCTCATCCCCAAACAGTACAAACAAAAGCAAAAACAAAAACTTGCTGCTCTGCTTCCCACATAGTCTGGGCCCTGCCAGATCTCAGAACTGTGTTCCATCGTTGACTTCTCCCATTGGCCTGCATGTCCTCATCATTCAACTGAAAGACTCTTGAGTCTTCTTTTTTTTTTTAATTTTTAATATTTATTTGTTTTTGAGAGAGAAAGACACAGAGTGTGAGTAGGGGAGGGACAGAGAAAGGGAGACACAGAATCGGAAGCAGGCTCCAGGCTCTGAGCTGTCAGCACAGAGCCTGATGTGGGGCTGGAACCCACAAACTGTGAGATCATGACCTGAGCCGAAGCCAAACACTCAACAGACTGAGCCACCCAGGCGCCCCTCAAGTCCTCTTTAATAATTTCCTCAGTTATCTCTCTGCAACCAGTTGTACCTCACTCCAGTCCTTCCTCAGTACTGATTCCAGAATAATCTATATGTTTTTAAATGGGCCACATAAGGTCACCCTTCTGCCTTAAAAACTGTCAGATTTGGGGCGCCTGGGTGGCTCAGTCGGTTGGGCGTCCGACTCTGGCTCAGGTCATGTTCTCATGGTCCCTCCCTTCCATCGATCCTACGTAAGCTCTACCACTCCGGTGTCTTTCTATTTGCTGGGAATTTTCCAAACACTGCTTGCACACGGTGCCCATTCTGCCTGCTGTGCGCTGAACCCCCTTTCCTGCCACGCGTGTATTCATCTCAAGACCCTGATTACATCTTGCTTGCTCATCGATGCCTCTGCACATGCCTGGCTCATCCTCCCCAAGCAGAGTTAAGTTCTCCATGCTGTGTCCCCAGAACTCTTCCTTCATCGTTACCCAGCACTTAGCACCTTGTATTGTAACTTACTGATTTCCTCAACCATTTCCCTGGGACCACCTTCATATTCATCATAGTATTCCTAGCGGCAGTACCTAATGGCCACTAAATACATGCTTTATTGTTGAATAAATGCTAAGTGATCCGTGAATCCCTGTTGATTTATCATTCTCTTGCAGCTAGGGAAATGGTGCAATAAATTAATTTGCCCAACATTCTGGAGCATCCAAAAAGATTAGCAGTGAGTTTCATTAACTTCAGCTTTTACCATTTTTCAGTTGGGAAGAAGTTCGGATAGAGAAAAATGTACTGTACCTACCTCTTAAGACTTTTGTAAGATGTAGTGTCATTCAGTTTCTTTCAAAATTATTAGCATAAATACTTAGGAAACGCTTAAGGTATTAAAATGCTCTCTCAGGAAAAAAAGCTATCACTTAAGGTCAGATGTCATTTCATTTATTCAACGGATTTGTGTTGATTGTTGAATATATGCCAGATTGAACATTATTATTCTATTAATACTATATTTTAATAATAATAGTACAATTTTTGGAAAATTAATGAGATGTGGAGCACCTGGGTGGCTCAGTCAGTTAAGCGCTAACTTCAGCGCAGGTCATGATCTCACAGTTTGTGAGTTTAAGTCCCGCATGGGGCTCCATGCTGACAATTCAGAGCCTGGAGGCTGCTTCAGATTCTGTGTCTCCCTTTCTCTCTGCCCCTCCCCAACTCATGCTCTGTCTCTCTTGCTCTCTCAAAAATAAATATTTTTTAAAACACGTAATGAGATGTAAAATGTGTGCTCTAATGCCCAAGAATAATTAACTGACTCACTTGTGCTAAGAAGATATCTACAAGTTTTATATTTGATCTAGGACTTAAATTTATTTTTAATAAACTCCTTCTAATGGAAACTGATATTACCTATAATCTTGGTGCTGGGTTCAGAGATTATTCATCACTCTGCTTTACGAGTGGGAATATTCCAGAAGAACATCATGTGGTATTGTTACAAAATGTCTTTCCAAATTAGGTCATATTGATACTTAGATAAACTTTTTAAAAATTATCTCACTGCAGAGGTGCCTGGGTGGCCTGGTTGAGTGTCCGACTTCAGTTCAGGTCATAATATCATGGTTCATGAGTTCAAGCTCTATATTGGTCTCTTTGCCAACAGCTCGGAGCCTGGAGCCTGCTTCAGATTCTGTGTCTCCCCTCTCTCTCTGCCCCTCCCCTGCTCATGCTCTATCTCTCTCTGTCTCTCAAAAATAAATAAACATTAAAAATTTTTTTAATTAGTTCACTGCATAGTTAAAGCCATTCCTTTTACATTCCATTGAAATAATTTAACAAGTTTGTGGTCTTCGTATCACAAAATCATAAAAGCCTGCCTGTACTGATATAAATGTGATATGTTTATACACTTAAGAAGCATAAGCATTTGAGTATATAACTATATTCTGATCACTACCAAATGCTACTGTCATTAACGCATCATGCCATACCAGATGTTTACACTGATACACAAAACTCTCTTCTCTTGGGGCGCATGGGTGGTTTAGTCAGTTAAGCATCTGACTCTTGATTTCAGCTCAGGTCGTGATCTCACAATCGTGGAATCAGAGTCTCTCTCTCTCTCTCAAAATAAACTTAAAAAACATTCTCTGCTCTTAAGGTAGTTGTGAGTCTCAAAAAAAAGTGAGGAGTTTTGGTACCTTCCTTTACTTTTTCTTGTAATATATCACAGTGTTTTTCATTGATTTATTTGCAGAAAGCACTAATACAAATATATTAGTGTATAACTGATAGTGAATATAATCATGTTATTTTATAGAATATTGAATACTTTTATATATATGCATTTCCCACTAACTTGGAAGCATTGTCTTGTTTTTTTTTCCCCAAAAAAAGTATTTTACCATACTGGTTTTCAACACCAATTTAATGACTATTAACTTTATTCAAACTGCATTATACATACAAACTTTTAATGGTTTATATGCCCTGCATTTTGCTAAGATTATTCAAGCCCACTATTGCATATTTGTACATATTTATTTGTACACACACCCATCTAAGACTAACAATATTGTATGTCAATGTAACAGCGATTTAAAAAGTACTTCCATATAAGTAGTAAGTAGCACAGTGTAGCGATTATGGGCATAAACTTTGCACCCAGCAGCTCTGAGTTCAAGTCCTGCATCAAAACCCATCAATGGAGTTTCCTGACTTAACTCAGCCTCCGCTTCCCTATTTTGCCAAGAAGCATCATCAGGCCCATTTTACAGACAGACCATGGATAGGATTCCACGAGATGAGGTATATAAAGATAAACGGATTTCTCTGTGCCTGTGTGGTTAGAGTGCAAAGAATAGTGATTTTAATTTAGACTTCACAAAGGCCTTTAATAGTTCAATTTTGTCAAAGGGAGAGTTAGAGGGAAAAAGCCATGTCCACAGCGATGGGAAGTATTTGACTCCAGGCCACTCGGCTTTGGGGTGCCCGAATGCTGTCTTGCCTCATGCCCGCTCTGCCTCCAACTCTGAGCTCCTGGTGGGCTGGATGGATCTTCGCATCCTCAGTGTTCTGAAACACAGTAAGCACTCCAGAAATGCTGGGTAATAATGCATTTAAAGAAAATTTTGACAATTTAGTGATTGTTAAGAATGCCTATGGGAAATTAAGGTTAGGAATGAGTCTTTGAGCCACACTAGTATAGCAGAAGGTAGTCTTTTTGCTAAGGTTCTCTGACATCACATCCCAAGGGCAAGAATCCTGTCTTAATTGATGTAAGAGAGTGCCTGGTATAGACAGACGCTCAATATCTATTTGTTTCATAACTGAGTGAGCAAATGGATGAACTTGAATAACTAGAAGTAAGTGTTAATAAAAACAGTTTCAAGTTTTGAAAAAGAATTTATTATCATTCTTACTGTTGTTTTGCCACTAACATTTTGGAAAGAATATATGCCTTTGGGTGGTTTTTTTACCCGTAGGTCTTCTTGTGTTCCTCTTTTCTATGTGCAATCTAAAGTTCTTCCTTTGTTTTGTTTTTTTCCTTTACTTGTTTTGCTTATAAACAACTGAACTTTGTTTTCTCAATATTTTAAAAATATTTCTTTTTTTCTTAAGACTTTTATTGAAACAATATAAAACTTTGTTGATGTGTACTAAATGAATAAAAATCGAGACATTTGTAAGACTTTGAATTTTAGATGAAGCTTTTGGAAGATTTTGAGCAAAGGAGTGACATAATGTAAGGATTTTTATGGAAGGATCATTCTGTCTTTTCTGTGAACAAGACTAGCTGGGGAAGGGGTTGCAGTCCATCGGTAATATATGGGAGTGTGAGGAGTAGCTGTGAGCATTTCTCCTTGCGCAACCACACCCAGCTGCAAAGAAGGTCTCCATGTGACCAGCTGAGAGCCAGGGGCTTATTACAAGAACGAGGAGAATGGATGAAAGTGTGCAAAGAGCATTTTCAGTGTCATTCACAGAGGTAGCACAGGGGGTAGAAGGACCACGTTTGTGGAGAGGAGGTCATGAGTTAGGGCTTGTGCATGAAAAATACGAGGTGATCAGGTGAAGTCCAGTGGAATATTTGGGAGGGGCACAAAGGAGTTGTTTGGTTGGAAGAGATTCTTTTGTATTGTGATATGTCAATTGGAAGCCTGGAACTAAGAGCATATAAAGTGAGAGACAAGAACCCTAGGGATGTCCCTGCTTCTAAACATGGTTTGAGAACATATTCTAAGAGTCGGGACACCTTTGAGGGAGAGCAGGTGCTTGAGGGTAGACTTCTCTTTTTCCTCAGAGTCTGCACATTTCCTTTTGCCCTAACACCCAGAAAGCCATGGGTTCCCATTCCAATTTCTCTCTCCAACTCAATGTGAGCACAAGCTTTTGGATATATAATACTTGAAATTCCTAAGATGATCCCAGCAAGGCAAAATAATCACCAAAAGAAGGGGTTGTGTTAACATAAATTGAACATATTTCATGCAAAATTACTTTCTCATCGGGGGGGGGGGGTCACTTAAAAATAGGGCTGCTTTTCTCAAAAATTTCCATATAAGGAAAATTCACAGTATATTATTTTCTGTCTGCTTTGAGAAAGGATCATCATTTTAAAAAGTTGTATATGGTTGTTTGCATTAGTAGTCCTAAAAATTCATAATGTTTATGTGACATGTAGTAAATGGTAATTTTTAAGTATATATATATATATATACACACACACACACACACATATATATGTGTGTATTTTCGTATAAGCAAATGAAGAAAATGTATATTTAGGTATTTTTATATATATCTCTTGGATTACTATTATAAATATATAGTTATATAAATATACATTTATACCTAAGTATTTTATAGGTATTTTGTTATAAGCAGATGAAATATGCATATATATACCTAGATAGATAATTACTGAGGTATTTATAAGATAAGTATGCATAAGATATATGCATATACATGTATATATTTTGGATTACTATATATAGTTATATAAATATATATACTTAACTATTTTACGGGTATTTCATTATAAGCAGATGAGATTTGCTTATATTTACTTAGATATGTACTTAAGTATATATCTAAGTTATATTTACATAGATATATACTTAGGTATTTATAAGCATATATATAAGAAATACTTATACGTATCTCTTGGATTACGATATGTATAGTTACATAACTATATATATATGCATACTTAAGTATTTTATATCTAAGTGTATATGTTATATAACTATATAGAGAGAGAATGCAAGAGAAAGGAATCCAGCTAATGAGAAGCTGTAAAGTACCCAAAGTTGAAGTAATTATGACATTTGCATACCAGCTAAGAGCAGCAGGAAGCAGAAACCTGGGCAGGGAGAGGCTTTAAGGGATGACTCAGGTCCTCAGGAAAAGTTGGATTTCATTTTAAACCTGTGGGAAGAGCTCGTTAGTCTTTTAAATTTTTTTTAATGTTTTTTATTTATTTCTAGGAGAGAGANGCTCCAGGCTCTGAGCTGGCAGTCAGCACAGAGCCCAACGCGGGGCTCGAACCCACGAACCTCGAGATCATGACCTGAGCGAAAGTCGGACGCTCAACCGACTAAGCCACCCAGGCGCCCCTCATTAGTCTTTTAAAGCGAGGCATGGGTAAATGCGATTAAGAACTTTCTTAGAAGGCTTGATTCTAAGAGTAACTTTTAAAAATGTTTTGGATATGTCTTGTGTTGTTCAAAGAATTTTACCTTACTCAACATGTTAGAAAATTTTCCTGACTCTTATAAAAAAAAGAAAGAAAGAAAGAAAGGAAAAAGGAAATATTTTAAAGGTCAGAGGCTACAAGCTTTTCATCGTTTAGCCAAGAGACATAGATAATATAGTCCATGTATTCGGTTTAATTTAAATAAAATGTCAACTTGAGGGAGTAACAACGAAGCAATTATCTGAAGATAGATTAGAGTGACATTAAGCCGTGTCCCTCATGTCCACCTGGGGATCTCATCATATAGTAATTCATCCATTTTACATTTTAAATATTGTTCCTAGGGAGAAAATAGTCCATCATAATTTAAAATGAACTCTAAACGGTTTACGTTGTATTCGCCTTTTCTGTTCAGTCATGCTGATGTCTCCCAATTTAGATGTGCATATGAATAGTGGATTAAATGGCTCTCTCCATATTTTGTTGTGGAATAGAATGTTCACTTTTAGACTCTGGGCTTACAACTCCCCAAGGCACATCATTTGAGGATTTCCCCCCAAGACCAAGTGTCGGGAAAGCTCAGTCATGAAGTAATGAAATCAAAGAGAACTTATTTCAATGTTTTGACAAGGATCCTAAGGCATGAAACCTCACAGGACAAAAGTATCTCAAAATAGGGGTGTCTGGGTGGCTCAGTCGGTGAAGCATCCAGCTTCGGCTCAGGTCATGATCTCACGGTTCGTGGGTTCGAGCCCCGTGTCGGGCTCTGTGCTGACAGCTAGCTCAGAACCTGGAGGCTGCTTCAGATTCTGTATCTCCCTCTCTCTCTGACCTCCCCTGCTCATGCTGTCTCTCTCTCTTTCTCTCTCTCTCTCAGAAATAAATAAAACATTTTTTAAAAAGTAAAAAAAAAAAAGTATCTCAAATTGAATTATCGTCTTTAGATGTCACCAGTATCGTGTTCATTCTCTCTAGGCTAGTTTCCCAGAATCTGTTCCGGGTCCTTTCTCTTGAGTCGGAAAGGTGGTCTCTTAGGCATCCTGAGCAAAACACATATATCTTTGAGATAAATGTTCAGAGGCTAGAATCAGTCAGGCAAGGAAAAAAGAATGTCTTTTGAGGAAATCTGCCTTGATGATGGGGACAGAGCATTTTGCATGTACTGAGGCCAAGTGACTCTGTAGGGGGCAGTGTGTCTATGGAGTTGAAGAGAAATTAAGGTTCCAGAATCAACACTCTTGAAATTTAAACTCTAGTTAGAGGTGATTTGCATGTCAAAATAATGGAAAGCCTAGAGTTAGTTGCAATTTTGAAAGACAAAGTAAGACCCCCAAAAAAGACAAAATAAGAAATAGCAGTTGAGGTGAGGTAAGGACCCGTTGTGCTGTTTGGAAATGTTGCCAGCCAGTATCCTGCTGTCGTGCGCACCGCTGAGGAGACCCTCATGAATGTATTGGTCCCATAACTCCAGAGGAGCGTGGAGATTTTGAAAAGGCTTTAAAGGATAATCACAAAGATGAGCAACAGAACAAAAAGCATGAAAAGTTAAGAAAAACAAAGAACTTCTGTAGAAGGACCTGAGTGATCTTTATACTCACGAACAGCTCCTTGAGAGGAGATGGAGGTCCCATCTGCGTTCTTTCTGCAGGACCAAACGGACAGCAAGTAGGGACAGCAAGCGCTTTTACACTGCAGGACAAAACCGGTTTCTTGACCGTGAAACTTGGAAACAGCAGGAGTGGGAACCAAAAGATTGTAAAGTTTAATTGTTTAAAGCATTAGAGTGTAGAGAAAATGTGCTTTCGTCCATTTGTTTTGGCTTTGGGAAGTCCTGTCCTTAGTCTTTTCTAAGCATTGCTATGAATTTCGTCATTGCTCCAGAGAAGGCCATCTCAAGTGCATTTACGGGTAGGAAATCAGATCGCCAGAGGGTGCACAGCTCTAGCATCACTGCCCTGAATTCGTGTATGCCTCTGTTTGCCCCATTTTCTTCACACTGGTGTTTAAGAAAAGTATCGTGATTGCTACCCTCAGCTCGCTACACATTCATGGCCCAATAGTTCAAAACAGATGCCTCTTCCTTTTTTCTCCACTAAGTTGCGATAGTTTTTTGACTTTCCAGAGCACTGTGAATTGAATTGTGTGCCCCCAAACCCATATGTTGGAGCCTTAAGCCCCAATGCACTCTTAATTGGAAATAGGGCTTTTAGGAGGTAGTTAGGTTACATGAGATCCTAAAGATGGGCCCTAATCCCATAAGATTGGTGGCCTTATAAAAAGAACCAGGAACCAAATCTGCCTGAACTTTCATCTTGGACTTTTTTCACACCCAGAAAGAACCATGAGCCATCTGTATTTTTGAGCCATCCAGTCTATAGCCTTTGGTTATGGTAACCTGAGTAAACTAATAAGAGGAAAGTTTGCTGCTTGACTATCATAATCTCATTTGTCTGAAGCTGGCTTTAATTAGCAGAAACCTTAGAGATTAGACGTGGTTTCTCTCAAATGTATCTTCATAGAGGTGAGGGGCAGGGGTGAGTTGTGGTTGTGGAGAGAAGAGGAGAGGGATAAGAGAAGAAAGGCTTAGGGCATGACCACCTTTGACCGTTTCTCATTAGAGCAAAAAAATCAGGTTATTTATGCCATACATGGGAAGTGCCAGAACATCCTTTAAATCAGACCCATTTATGCTTTGGTGAACGATCAGAAGATAAACTTACAGGGTTTCCTTTGATTTAATACACAGTGAGAATTATTCTTCCATTATGAATAAAAGACGGGCTAACCTCTGACCAATATATAAATGACAGACAACCACGTTTCAGAAAGAGGATTTTCAATTCCTTTTCGCATAGCAATAATATATATAATAAATACTGTGTATTGGGGTGCAGTGAGCTTTACACTAGTTGTATGGTATGCAAGTTTCAGGCCTTTAAATATTTATGAAGTATAAGAGAATTAAGAACCAAAGTCAATACTCGGAAATTCAAAATACATTGAGCCAAGAATTGCATATCAAAAACAATTAAGACGGTAGTTGGCAGTTAAAGATTTTGATCCGATACCTCCTCCCAGTACAATAGGAATTCAGCCAAGAAAGGCATGGTTACGAAGATAACTCCAAGATATGGAACTTAGGCATGTTTTCTTCCAGGACATCATCACCGTCTAAGACTTTTTGTTCTTACATTTGTAGATGCATATGGATGACAACAGTTGCTAATTAATATCTTGCCTGAAGGAGTGAATGCTCAGAATGAAAGACTGACGTGAGGCATAGACATTAATCTAAGCACTGACTCACAGATTTGCTATAGAAGCTTGTAATTAAATGTAGTCTTCATGATACTTGTTGGGTTCAGAATGATCTGGCAAATCAGAGAAGCCTCAGGCCTGGCATACACTGAGCCATAGACGTTTCAAGGGGTTTTGCAATTATTAATTTCTCGTTTCCTCTTAGTGCTCTTCTTTAAGGTGAGTGTTATGATCATCACGCCCATTTTTCAGAGAGGGTAGTTAAGACTAAAAATACTGTTTGCGCACAACTCAGGATAGGGGCTGGTCCATAGTGCTGGGTCCATAGTGCTCTAGACTGTATACTGTCTGTCAGCAGTTCTGGTCCACATGCACTTCGTACTGCTTTACCCATGCGTTTCTCCACCTCTCAAATTTGTGCTGATCATAAAGAATTAGATCAGTATGGAACCAAAAACTTACAGTTACAACGAAGATAACTAAACATCATCTTAAGATGTGAAGAAACATAATGAATGCACCATCTGCTTCATTTTCCACCAGGGCATAGGGGAGCTCCCCTGGGTCAGAAAGAACAAGGCCCAAATCATTTGTCACAGCTTATAGGAAGGGAGCTCAGTCAAGTCAGGCATATGACCATGTCTCTGCCACCACATACCTTATGTAAATGGGCCATTCAAGTTCTGAGTCTTTCAAAGGAGCTTAGATGTTCCAAGAAATAAGAAAAAGTCTTTGGCATTACTGGGCAAATGCCAGTGCCTATGGAATGTAAATTTGTTCTTGCGTGATGGTAAGTTAAATATTGTATTTTCTGGGTGGTGTTAGAATAGTAGAGACTGCCCTCTCTCTGTAATAAAAATATTTTCTTTTATTTCATTTTTACCTTGAGACTCTGACCTTAAAAATCAAAAGAATTAAAACGTTCCACTCTCTTACACATTAATAAGCATATAAAAATGATACTGAAGAAAAATTCTGAGTCATCTTCTGTATTTTAATACAGATTTAACATCCTAAAATTATCATGCTAA
>NW_027527933.1:540884-735005 GCF_008692635.1 Crocuta crocuta
TTTTAAATTTTTTTTAATGTTTTTTATTTATTTCTAGGAGAGAGAGAGAGAGAGAGAGGGACAGCGTGAGCAGGAGAGGGTCAGGGAGAGAGGGAGACACAGACTCAGAAACAGGCTCCAGGCTCTGAGCTGGCAGTCAGCACAGAGCCCAACGCGGGGCTCGAACCCACGAACCTCGAGATCATGACCTGAGCGAAAGTCGGACGCTCAACCGACTAAGCCACCCAGGCGCCCCTCATTAGTCTTTTAAAGCGAGGCATGGGTAAATGCGATTAAGAACTTTCTTAGAAGGCTTGATTCTAAGAGTAACTTTTAAAAATGTTTTGGATATGTCTTGTGTTGTTCAAAGAATTTTACCTTACTCAACATGTTAGAAAATTTTCCTGACTCTTATAAAAAAAAGAAAGAAAGAAAGAAAGGAAAAAGGAAATATTTTAAAGGTCAGAGGCTACAAGCTTTTCATCGTTTAGCCAAGAGACATAGATAATATAGTCCATGTATTCGGTTTAATTTAAATAAAATGTCAACTTGAGGGAGTAACAACGAAGCAATTATCTGAAGATAGATTAGAGTGACATTAAGCCGTGTCCCTCATGTCCACCTGGGGATCTCATCATATAGTAATTCATCCATTTTACATTTTAAATATTGTTCCTAGGGAGAAAATAGTCCATCATAATTTAAAATGAACTCTAAACGGTTTACGTTGTATTCGCCTTTTCTGTTCAGTCATGCTGATGTCTCCCAATTTAGATGTGCATATGAATAGTGGATTAAATGGCTCTCTCCATATTTTGTTGTGGAATAGAATGTTCACTTTTAGACTCTGGGCTTACAACTCCCCAAGGCACATCATTTGAGGATTTCCCCCCAAGACCAAGTGTCGGGAAAGCTCAGTCATGAAGTAATGAAATCAAAGAGAACTTATTTCAATGTTTTGACAAGGATCCTAAGGCATGAAACCTCACAGGACAAAAGTATCTCAAAATAGGGGTGTCTGGGTGGCTCAGTCGGTGAAGCATCCAGCTTCGGCTCAGGTCATGATCTCACGGTTCGTGGGTTCGAGCCCCGTGTCGGGCTCTGTGCTGACAGCTAGCTCAGAACCTGGAGGCTGCTTCAGATTCTGTATCTCCCTCTCTCTCTGACCTCCCCTGCTCATGCTGTCTCTCTCTCTTTCTCTCTCTCTCTCAGAAATAAATAAAACATTTTTTAAAAAGTAAAAAAAAAAAAGTATCTCAAATTGAATTATCGTCTTTAGATGTCACCAGTATCGTGTTCATTCTCTCTAGGCTAGTTTCCCAGAATCTGTTCCGGGTCCTTTCTCTTGAGTCGGAAAGGTGGTCTCTTAGGCATCCTGAGCAAAACACATATATCTTTGAGATAAATGTTCAGAGGCTAGAATCAGTCAGGCAAGGAAAAAAGAATGTCTTTTGAGGAAATCTGCCTTGATGATGGGGACAGAGCATTTTGCATGTACTGAGGCCAAGTGACTCTGTAGGGGGCAGTGTGTCTATGGAGTTGAAGAGAAATTAAGGTTCCAGAATCAACACTCTTGAAATTTAAACTCTAGTTAGAGGTGATTTGCATGTCAAAATAATGGAAAGCCTAGAGTTAGTTGCAATTTTGAAAGACAAAGTAAGACCCCCAAAAAAGACAAAATAAGAAATAGCAGTTGAGGTGAGGTAAGGACCCGTTGTGCTGTTTGGAAATGTTGCCAGCCAGTATCCTGCTGTCGTGCGCACCGCTGAGGAGACCCTCATGAATGTATTGGTCCCATAACTCCAGAGGAGCGTGGAGATTTTGAAAAGGCTTTAAAGGATAATCACAAAGATGAGCAACAGAACAAAAAGCATGAAAAGTTAAGAAAAACAAAGAACTTCTGTAGAAGGACCTGAGTGATCTTTATACTCACGAACAGCTCCTTGAGAGGAGATGGAGGTCCCATTTGCGTTCTTTCTGCAGGACCAAACGGACAGCAAGTAGGGACAGCAAGCGCTTTTACACTGCAGGACAAAACCGGTTTCTTGACCGTGAAACTTGGAAACAGCAGGAGTGGGAACCAAAAGATTGTAAAGTTTAATTGTTTAAAGCATTAGAGTGTAGAGAAAATGTGCTTTCGTCCATTTGTTTTGGCTTTGGGAAGTCCTGTCCTTAGTCTTTTCTAAGCATTGCTATGAATTTCGTCATTGCTCCAGAGAAGGCCATCTCAAGTGCATTTACGGGTAGGAAATCAGATCGCCAGAGGGTGCACAGCTCTAGCATCACTGCCCTGAATTCGTGTATGCCTCTGTTTGCCCCATTTTCTTCACACTGGTGTTTAAGAAAAGTATCGTGATTGCTACCCTCAGCTCGCTACACATTCATGGCCCAATAGTTCAAAACAGATGCCTCTTCCTTTTTTCTCCACTAAGTTGCGATAGTTTTTTGACTTTCCAGAGCACTGTGAATTGAATTGTGTGCCCCCAAACCCATATGTTGGAGCCTTAAGCCCCAATGCACTCTTAATTGGAAATAGGGCTTTTAGGAGGTAGTTAGGTTACATGAGATCCTAAAGATGGGCCCTAATCCCATAAGATTGGTGGCCTTATAAAAAGAACCAGGAACCAAATCTGCCTGAACTTTCATCTTGGACTTTTTTCACACCCAGAAAGAACCATGAGCCATCTGTATTTTTGAGCCATCCAGTCTATAGCCTTTGGTTATGGTAACCTGAGTAAACTAATAAGAGGAAAGTTTGCTGCTTGACTATCATAATCTCATTTGTCTGAAGCTGGCTTTAATTAGCAGAAACCTTAGAGATTAGACGTGGTTTCTCTCAAATGTATCTTCATAGAGGTGAGGGGCAGGGGTGAGTTGTGGTTGTGGAGAGAAGAGGAGAGGGATAAGAGAAGAAAGGCTTAGGGCATGACCACCTTTGACCGTTTCTCATTAGAGCAAAAAAATCAGGTTATTTATGCCATACATGGGAAGTGCCAGAACATCCTTTAAATCAGACCCATTTATGCTTTGGTGAACGATCAGAAGATAAACTTACAGGGTTTCCTTTGATTTAATACACAGTGAGAATTATTCTTCCATTATGAATAAAAGACGGGCTAACCTCTGACCAATATATAAATGACAGACAACCACGTTTCAGAAAGAGGATTTTCAATTCCTTTTCGCATAGCAATAATATATATAATAAATACTGTGTATTGGGGTGCAGTGAGCTTTACACTAGTTGTATGGTATGCAAGTTTCAGGCCTTTAAATATTTATGAAGTATAAGAGAATTAAGAACCAAAGTCAATACTCGGAAATTCAAAATACATTGAGCCAAGAATTGCATATCAAAAACAATTAAGACGGTAGTTGGCAGTTAAAGATTTTGATCCGATACCTCCTCCCAGTACAATAGGAATTCAGCCAAGAAAGGCATGGTTACGAAGATAACTCCAAGATATGGAACTTAGGCATGTTTTCTTCCAGGACATCATCACCGTCTAAGACTTTTTGTTCTTACATTTGTAGATGCATATGGATGACAACAGTTGCTAATTAATATCTTGCCTGAAGGAGTGAATGCTCAGAATGAAAGACTGACGTGAGGCATAGACATTAATCTAAGCACTGACTCACAGATTTGCTATAGAAGCTTGTAATTAAATGTAGTCTTCATGATACTTGTTGGGTTCAGAATGATCTGGCAAATCAGAGAAGCCTCAGGCCTGGCATACACTGAGCCATAGACGTTTCAAGGGGTTTTGCAATTATTAATTTCTCGTTTCCTCTTAGTGCTCTTCTTTAAGGTGAGTGTTATGATCATCACGCCCATTTTTCAGAGAGGGTAGTTAAGACTAAAAATACTGTTTGCGCACAACTCAGGATAGGGGCTGGTCCATAGTGCTGGGTCCATAGTGCTCTAGACTGTATACTGTCTGTCAGCAGTTCTGGTCCACATGCACTTCGTACTGCTTTACCCATGCGTTTCTCCACCTCTCAAATTTGTGCTGATCATAAAGAATTAGATCAGTATGGAACCAAAAACTTACAGTTACAACGAAGATAACTAAACATCATCTTAAGATGTGAAGAAACATAATGAATGCACCATCTGCTTCATTTTCCACCAGGGCATAGGGGAGCTCCCCTGGGTCAGAGAGAACAAGGCCCAAATCATTTGTCACAGCTTATAGGAAGGGAGCTCAGTCAAGTCAGGCATATGACCATGTCTCTGCCACCACATACCTTATGTAAATGGGCCATTCAAGTTCTGAGTCTTTCAAAGGAGCTTAGATGTTCCAAGAAATAAGAAAAAGTCTTTGGCATTACTGGGCAAATGCCAGTGCCTATGGAATGTAAATTTGTTCTTGCGTGATGGTAAGTTAAATATTGTATTTTCTGGGTGGTGTTAGAATAGTAGAGACTGCCCTCTCTCTGTAATAAAAATATTTTCTTTTATTTCATTTTTACCTTGAGACTCTGACCTTAAAAATCAAAAGAATTAAAACGTTCCACTCTCTTACACATTAATAAGCATATAAAAATGATACTGAAGAAAAATTCTGAGTCATCTTCTGTATTTTAATACAGATTTAACATCCTAAAATTATCATGCTAACCTGGATCTGCATAATCAATGTATAAAAAAGGATATCTTTTATTAATATGTATAGCTAATTTTAATAAAAACTACTTTCACTTTCAGACTTTTTTACCTTTTAGAGTTATATATTGATTTAAAATTTTTTTTAATGTTTACTTATTTTTGTGAGAGAGAGAGAGAGAACACACAAGTAGGGGAGGGTCAGAGAGAGAAGGAGACAGAATCTGAAGCAAGCTCCAGCCTCTGAGTTGTCAGCCCAGAGCCGAACGCGGGGTTTGAACTCACGGGCTGTGAGAACATGACCTAAGCCGAAGTCAGATGCTTAACTGACTGAGACACCCAGGTACCCCTATAGATTGATTTTTCATTGATGTCTATGTAACGGAACAAAAACATACCCCAGACACACACACAAAAAAAATTGCAATAGAAATGACGCAGGTAAAATTGGAGTTGGTTATTAAAGAATGCTTCTATTTTACTTAGATTATAGATATAGATACTTATATTTTGTATATCTTACCTTATATATAGCACTAACAAAGTACATTACTATTGTTTTAGATTGTTGTTGGGAAATTTTAGTTTACTGCTTTGACGTGTCGGCACATTGTTATTACTCACATATTTATTTTTCTCACTTTCACAAGAAATTCGGAAGATCTTGAGGGACCAGAGACTAAAACCACTACGCTAAGTTCAGCTACAGTCATTACGTGCAAAATTACATCTAAAACAATAAAGACTTTAGTGCACGTTGTAAGCTTTAGTGATCAAAATTCAAACTTAGGCTCTAAGAATTTTTAAGCTATTATGATAGTTATATGAAATGACCTTTTCCCTCAGAGTAGTCATAGGGGAAATGAAAGGGAAAGAAAACTCATCTAGAAAATTATTTTTAAGAAGTAGAGGAAGAATTTTCATTACCATTGAATTATTTCAAATTTGCTGTTCTTTAATTAGATTTTGAACTAGACTCACACAATTATTTAAATTCAGTTGTGTGGGGAATATGCTAGAGAATACACACAACTCAAGTGCCCTTATAACCTCAAAATTATTTATCTTGATTTCTGTTTTCTTTTCTAATGAAAGGATTACCTCTGTAGTTATCATAATATATGTGCTACCTCCAAACCAAACATCTTCTCCATACTTTCCATATATGCACTAACATTCTCTCTTAAGATTTTCACAATACAGAGAAGGTGTGGACCATCTTTATGAAGTAATGTACTTGAAAATACATATCTGAATTTGAAGCCAAAAGATACAATTGTTGGTTAGCCCTGACTTTGCTATTTGTTAAAATGTCTTGCCTTGAGGAAGACACTTAACTTCCTTAAATCCCAGGTTCTGCCCTATTAAAATAGAGATAATAATACCTGCCCTACAGCTTGAATGAAAACCTTATGTCAAAATAAGTGCTATATCTTATAAACTGTAAAGTGCTACAAAAATACAAGCTTTTATAAAAAGAACAGGGGTGCCTGGGTGGCTCAGTCGGTTAAGCATCTGACTTCAGCTCAGGTCATGATCACACAGTTCATGGGTTTGAGCCCCGCGTTGGGCTCTGTGCTGACAGCTCAGAGCCTGGAGCCTGTTTTGGATTCTGGATCTCCTTCTCTCTCTGACCCTCCCCTTCTCATACTGTCTCTCTCTCTCTCTCAGAAATAAATAAAACATTAAAAAAAATTTCTTTAGGAGCCTAAGTGTCCATCAACAGGCGAATGGATCAAGAAGATGTGGTTTATCTATACCATGGAATACTACATGGCAATGAGNCAGAGAAGGCTCAAATTAACAAAATCAGACATGAAAGAGGAGAAATAACAACCAACTCCACATAAACACAAAAGATTATAAGATATTATATAAAATATATAACCTTCCAAAACCAAGAATCAAAATCAGAAAGAAATAGAAAACTTGAACAGATTGATTATCAGCAGTGAAATTGAATCAGTAATCAAAAAACTCCTAACAAACAAAAGTTCAAGACCAGACAGCTTCACAGGTGATTTCTACCAAACATTTAAAGAAGAGGTAATACTATTCTACTCAAACTATTCCAAAAAAGTAGAAAAGGAAGGAAACCTTCCAAATCCTTTCTGTGAGATCAGCATTACCCTGTTATTTAAACCAGATAAAGACCCTACAAAAACGAGAACTACAGGTCAATACCTTTGATGAACATAGGTGCAAAAAGCCTCAACAAAATATCAGTAAGCCAAATCCAATAATACATTTAAAACACCATTCACCACACTCAAGTGGGATCCAAGGTGGTTCACTATTTTCAAATCAATCAATGTGATACATCAGCATCAATAAGAGAAACGATGAAAACCATATGATCATCTCAATAGATCCAAAAAAAAGCATTTGACAAAGTTTGGCACCCATTCATGATAAAAACCCTCAACAAAATAAGTTTAGAGGGAACATATCTCAACATCGTAAAGGCCACATATAGAAAACCCACATTTAGGGGCACCTGTGTGGCTCTGTCGGTTGAGCATCTGACTTCAGCTCAGGTCACAATCTCACAGTTTGTGTATTTGAACCCCTCATCAGGCTCACTGCTATCAGTGCAGAGCCTGTTTTGGATCCTCTGACCCTCTCTCTCTGCCCCTTCCCCACTCATGCTCTCTCTCAAAAATGAATAAACATTAGGAAGGAAGGAAGGAAGAAGGAAGGCGGGGAAGGGGGAGAGAGAGAGGAAGGAAGGAAGGAAGGAAGGAAGGAAGGAAGGAAGGAAGGAAGGAAGGAAGGAAGGAAGGAAGGAAGGAAGGGAAAGAGAGAGAGAGAGAGAGAGAAGGAAGGAAGGAAGGAAAAGAGAGAGAAATAGAGCCCACATCTAACATCATACTCAATGATGAAAAACTAAGAGCTTTTCCTCTTAGATCAAGACAAGAATGTCCACTCTCACCACTTTTATTCAACATAGTACTCCAAGTCCTAGTCACAGCAGTCATATAACAAAGAGAAATAAAAGGAATCCATAATGGCACAGAAGTAAAACTTTTACTATTTTCAGATGACATGATACTATATAGAGAAAATCCAGATGATTCCCTCAAAAACTACTAGAACTGATAAATGAATTTATTAACATTGCAGATACAAAATTAATATATAGAAATCCATTGCATTTATATATACTAATATTGGAGTAGCAAAAAGAGAAATTAAGAAAATAATCCCATTTAAAGTTGCACCAAAAATAGTATAATATCTAGGAATAAACTTAACCAAGGAGATGAAAAACCTGTACTCCGAGAACAATAAAACACCGATGAAGTAAACTGACAACAACTTAAAAAAATGGAAAGATATTCTATGGCCATGGACTATATAAGAACTAATATTGTTAAAATGTCCATACTATCAAAAGCAATCTACAGATTTAATGCAATCCCTGTCAAAATATCAGTAGTGTTTTTTGTGGAACCAGACCAAATAATCCTAAAATTTGTATGGAACCATTAAAGTCTCCAAATAGCCATAGCAATCTTGAAAAATAAAACTAAAACTGGTGGTATCACAATCTCAGATTTCAAGACATACCACAAAACTATAGTCATCAAAAGAGTATGGTACTGGCATTAAAAAAAAGACACATAGATCAATGGAACAGAATAGAGAGCTCAGAAATAAACCCACAATTATGTGGTCAATTAATCTTCATAAAGAATTCATACTGAGAAAAAGAGAGTCTCTTCAACAAATGGTGCTGGGAAACCTGGACAAGCTACATGCAAAAGAATGAAACTGGACCACTTTCTTACACCATACACAAAAATAAGCTAAAAGTGAATTAAGAACCTTAATGTGAGATCTAAAACAATAAAAATCCTTAAAGAGAGCAGAGACAGTAATTTCTCTGACGTCAGCCAGAGCAACTTTTTTCAGATGTCTCCTGAGGCAACAGGAGGAAACAAAAAGCAAAATTAAATTGTTAGGACTACATCAAAATAAAAAGCGTCTGCTGATAGCAAAGGAAACAGTCAGTAAAACGAAAAAAGAGTGCTTACTCAGTGGGAGAAGATATTTGCAAAGGACATACCTGATAATGGGTAGGTATTCAAAATAAATAAAGAACTTCTACAACTGAACACCCAAAAAACAAACTATTTAAATTGGGCAGAAGACAAGACCAGACATCTCTACAAAGAAGACATACAGATGGCCAACAGAAACATGAAGAAATGATCATTGTCACTCATCATCAGGAAAATGCAAATCAAAACGACAAGGAGATACCACCTCAAACCTATCAGAATGACAAAAATCAAAAACAGAAGAAAAGACAGGTGTTAGTGAGGATGTAGAGAAAAAGGAACCCTGTGAGCCATTGGTGGGAATGTAAACTGGTGTAGACATGGGTAAAAACAGTATGGAACTTCCTCAAAAAAATTATAAATACTCTACCAGCAGGGATGTCACCATCACCACATGGAGGGCGTCAAAGAGTTAACACCTATAAACCATTTTCCATGGCTCAGTCAGTTAAATGCCTGACTCTTGAATTCAGCTCAGGTCATGATCTCACAGTTGAGATCGAGCTCCGCATCAGGCTCTGTGCTGAGAATCCCTACTTGGGATTCTCCCTGCCCCTCCCCTACTCTCTCGCTCTCTCTTGAAATAAAAATTTAAAAATAAAAAAATAATTAAAACTCTTTCCAGTGTTTTCTCAAAAAAAAATAAATAAAATAGGAAAAGAAAAGAAAACTAAGTCCTCTGAGTCATTCCCTTCATACTTACGACATCAGACCCGTTGTCCTTGGTGGATGGGGAGGGGGAAAATGGCAGCAGAGAGAAGCCGGAAGAGAAGGTGACTAAATTTGACATCTCTGGCTTTGTGCACACAGAACTGTAGAATTATTCTTACATAGGGGCAATTAAGAAAAAAGATTCTAAGAAAGGAATGACACACCAAGTTTGTCAAATTCGTTTTCTGAAAACAGGCATTAAGAGGTAATTATTATTTTGTGAAACTGCACCATGACAGGCATTAAGAATGCTACGACGTCTACACTTGACATTACTACATAATTAGGAAAAGATTATTGCAGATCTCGAGAAATCACTCTCCCATTTCTTCCTCAAAGGTCATTATTTCTAAGTCATTAATCTAAAATGAAATTTAAGGTACTTCAATAGCATATAGGAAAATAGCTTAAGAGTATAAAGCAGATTTATTCTTCCCATGCTGTGGTAATTTAATTTATGGTTGTGGACCCCTCAAAGGGCAGAATCATGCCTCTCTGATAGGTCTCATATTCAGGAATTCTACTCACTATTTCAGAGACAATGAAGGATGTGAATCAATTGCATTTGTTTGGGTCTTTTTGTTTTGGAAATAAAATATGTATTGTTATGAGGCTACTAAATTGTTCAACAATTTACATAGGATTTAAACAATGTGAACAATTGTACATAGAATTTAAAACACAATAAATGGGTGGCTCAGCCAGTTAAGGCACCTGACACTTGATTTCAGCTCACGTCGTGATCTTAAGGAAGTGAGAGCCAGCCCCAAGTCGGGCTCTGCACTGGGCACAGGGCCTGCTTGAGGCTCTCTGTCTCTCCTTCTCCCTCTGCCCCTGCCTCACCCTCTCTCTCTCTCTAAAAAAAAATAAAAATAAAAACACAATGGGGTGCCTGGGTGGTTCAGTTGGTTAAGCATCTGACTTCGGCTTAGGTCATGATCTCACAGTCTGTGGGTTCAAACCCCGTGTCAGGTTCTGTGCTGACAGCTCGGAACCTGGAACCTGCTTCGGATTCTGTATGCCCTCTCTCTGCCCCTCCCCAGCTCATACTCCATCTCCCTCTGTCCCTCAAAAGTAAATAAATGTTAAAAAACAAAAGCTTTTTTAAATGAAAAATAAAAAACCCTCAATAAATATACTGTACTTCCAGTTAAGTATACAGTTAACTGGCAGAATTTAATTCTTCCAAATAGAAAAGCTAATTAACTACTACACGGACCCTTGGTTGGAGGAGTCACCCTTATTTCCCATGGTCCTTACGGTCAGCTGCTATCTGACTGCATAACAGTGAGTTCAGTAAACAGTTACTAAGGGTCAACTCTGTGTCCAGTGGGCTCGGATCGCAGTGTGGGGGCCCGTTATCTCCAGGTGGCCAGGGTCCTGGTCCTCTGGTCTTTCTTGCCTCTCAGGGCCATTTATATAACAAAGGTAGTAGTCTCTCAATCCTGTTCTTGATGAGCTGGTTAGCGGACATATTCCTGCAAACTTAATTCTTCCAGCACAGTGTTAAAGTTGTATATGTTTCTTTCTTGAACATGGAAAATAAAAAGGTTTAAGAAAAGAAAGGAAAAAAGAAACACCATTCATTAGTCTGACCACACTAAACCAACCACCGCTAACATGTTGATACTTTCCTTTGAAGATTTTTTTCTAGGTCTAAGGTTTTCTCACTGTGGTTTTAGTAATATTATATAATTTCTGAATCCTCTTTTTTATTTACTCTATCAAAAGTATGTTTCACGTTATTACATAGTTTGGGAAAACTCATCATTGAGTGGTGTGATGTACTGAATGTTTGTGTCTTTCCCCAAATGCGTATGTTGGAGCCCAAGCCCTGAGTGTGATGGTATTTGGAGGTGGGGGTTCTGGGAGATATTGGGGTAAAAGGGTATTGTGAGAGTGGGGTGCTGGTCTGAAAAGTTCACTGCTCTTAGGAGAAGAAACACCAGAGAGGTCTTTCTCCATGCCAATATAAAGAGGAGGTCATGTGAAGACACAGTGAGAAGATGGTCATCTAAAATCGAAGAGAAAAGAGCCCTCACCAGCCTGAATTGGTGGGAACCTTGATCTTGGACTTCCCAGCCTTCAGAGCCTTGAGAGAGAAATTTCCATTGCCTGAGCCTCCTAGTATGTGGTATTTCATTATAGCATCCTGAGCTGACTAGAACATGTGACTACATCATATATTGTTTGATATTTTTCTAATTATTCATAGGCAGCTCCTGTCACTGTGGTGTACATCTTTGTGCATAAAATATTTTCCTGTAGTTCACATTGCTTCCTTTGTGCAAATTCTCAGAAGTGGAATTATCTGATCAAAGATAAGAATACTTATTAAGTGTTTATAAACTGACTGTACCGATTCACATAGCCAGAAAGAATACGGAAAAAAAACATATTCAGCCTGGCAGCACTGAACAGAAATGCATGACAGAAATCCCCAAAATATTAGTTAGAATATCAGAACCATGATTGGAACCAGCCTTAGGAAAATAGGGAAGAAATTTAAGTTTATTTTCTTCTGTCTTTCTCTTTTCCTATGCCTCCCTTTCAGCGAGATTGTGTTCTCCTTCATTCTGGAAGGAAAAAGAATCGTGGGTCCTGTGCCTTCAGATTTTTAATTTGTTCTTTCACGTGGAAATATGGTGTCTGATAAACAAAGGCTTATGAAAAAAATGCTGGACAAAAACTCTGGGCTCGTGACTCCCTGACTCCTTTACCTTTCTGTCAAGGGACCAGTGTTCTTTTCCATTCTCTCCCACCTGAGACCTCGATGTCATACAGTGTTAGAATTTTAGATTTGCAAAGGACCTCAGAGGCTGTCATCCCAACATCCCATCTACTATGTGTTATTCCCTCTATCACATCCTCTCCAAGTGTTCATTTAAGCTCTGTGTGAGTCTCTTCAGTGACCGGAAACTCGTCATCTCCCTGGTCAGTCTCATTTGCTGATACCCATCCTCCGAAGGGATCACAAATGAATCTAATTCCACTTTGACTTGAAAGCCTTTAGAAATTTGAAAAGAGCTGTCAAATAAACCTTCTCCTGGATAAATCTTATCAGCCCCATGGGCGATATGGCTTTGAGTCCTGTTAGCAGCCTCTCAGAATGTTCTCCATTGTGGGCATGTTCCTATTAAAGCAGATATCATAAACCCATAGCCTGCAGGCTGGCTTTTGATCCTTGAGTATTTGGGAGGAGAAAAAAAAAGTAAGATCTGAGGGGCTTTGTTTCTTTAGTTTGGCATGTTCCTCCCAATTTTCTTAACTTCTTAAAGTTAACTAACTAACTCATCTAAGTTACCTGCCAACTTTTGGATGCTTTTCTTTTTGTGACCTCTGTCTTAAAAGAAAGGTCCTTCAGCTGCACACAGTACTGTAGGTCTGATTTGAATTGCTTGGAGGAAAAGAGAGCTGTCGTCTCCCTCACTGTAATGACATTCCCCGAATGGGTTAAAATCAGTGTCATGCTTGTATCAGCCATTTATATACTTGGCTTTTGCTTACGCTCCATTTTCTTAATAACTAAAGTTCCTGAGACATTTTTCCACTATTTGATGTCCTGTTAAGTCCTTTCTCTGCCTTTACTTGTGCAGTTGGTTTTCTGAATAGAAGCATAGGACTTCGTACTCATGACCAGTGAGCATGTCTTCCTGGAGTTCGTCCACCAAAGCAGAATATTGACAACTTTTGTGTCTTGGTTTGGTCAGTCCCTTGCAGGACCGTGTTGTCTCCGTCATGTCCTGGTGCAGGGTGAGTGGGACCCGACTGAGGAGAGACCCACCAGCAGGGTGCTCTGCCCTTTCCTCTTCCCGGGGCTTCAGCACGCTCCTTGCTCTTCTCTGTGTCTGTCATCCTTCCCCAAAGCTCGTCACCAAGATGGGGGAGGACTGACTTCAGAATGACCATGGGGTTGTGCCCTTTATTCTCATGGTTGAGAGCTGTCCGTCATCAAATTAGGCTGAGAGTTTTGCCAGCGATTACCTACCTCATTTGGCTAGCTGGCTTTTACTCTGAATTTCAGTTCACCTTCCGTGGTATTGCCTGATAATTTTCCTAAAATATCACATTCATCATGTCTGTTCTGCTCTTGATATTTTAATAGACTGTAATTAGAAATGCACACCCTTCTGGGCACCTGGGTGGCTCAGTCAGTTGGGTATTCAACTTTGGCTCAGGTCATGATTTCGCAGTTCATGGGTTTGAGCCCCACGTCGGGGTTTGTGCTGACAGCTCAGAGCCTGGAGCCTGCTTTGGATTCTCTGTTTCCTCTCTCTGTGCCCTTCCCCTGCTTGTGCTCTGTCTCTCTCTCTCTCTCTCTCTCTCTCTCTCTCAAAAATAAGCATTAAAAAAAGTTTTAAGAAATGCACACTATTCCTGGTGGGTAGTGTGGCCTCAGTGACCCCATTCCTTTCTGACCCACCCAGAGTCCTAGGCAGCCTGGACTCTTATAGCCTTAAAAATGTTTGCTCTTTCCTGTTCCATTTTTTGCTTATACTATTTCTTTCACCTGGAATATTCTTCAGACTCTTTACCAACTATCCAAATCTTATCCATTTTTTAAAAGCCAGATTTAGCCCCATTTCCTTTATGTAATTTATTTGCTCTGTTCCACAGTATTTTTTTAATGTTTATTTATTTTTGAGAGAGAGAAAGAGCACAATTGGGGGAGGGGCAGAGAGAGAAGGAGACACAGAATCCCATCCAAGCTCCAAACTGTCAGCACAGAGCCCTACGGGGGGCTCGAACTCACAAACTGTGAGATGATAACCTGAGCCTAAGCTGGATGCTTAACTGAGACACCTGGGCGCCCTACACTGATCAACCTTAAGTCAACTCCTAATGATTCTACTATCACTTCCTTAATGCTTCCAGTTATGGTTATTTTCCTCCTTCTGGGCTGAAGGGTAAGTGCCTTGAGGAGGCATGTCCATTAATGCTTTGTCTAAACACTTTTCTTGAAATAGTATTAAACATAACGATGGATGCCTGGGGAATGTTGCTCTCAGGTTGATATAGTTACACTTAAAGGAATGTGGTCCTTAAACTTATCACTGATCCATTGTACAATTAATTTGATTGATTGTGGAATTTCAGATTGAGGACAGGATTTGGGGGCAATTTCTATCTGATCCTTCTAAGAAGATTTCTGAAGAGCCTTCTGTGTGTCCTGTAGACATGGCTGTCTCAGATTCAATCCTCAGATTCAATTCAATTTCTCTACTGTCAAAGTAGGTAGTTCTTGTTTTAAATACTTTGTACACAGATGTTTCCCTTTGCTGAACAAGAGATGCTACCCCGAGCTAACATTCACAGATGTCCTTCACGGTATATCACATGTGTTTTCACTTGGTGTCTAAAAAAGTAAGCACAGTCTTTCTCTTTATTCTCTATATTTTTCATTTTAACTTCAGAAAGGAATGCAAAAGAAAAACTTTAGTATTGTAAAGTGTTGTAGAAATTCCTTGTCTTACCTATTAAATCAGTCTCACTTTTGCAAAAATAAAATTCGCCTCATTTGCTACATAGTAACTTAAAATGTGAATTCAGTCCACGGAGCTCCTATGGAGACCTGAATCTCGATTCCAAAAAAGTGGCATGCAGCAGGTACCTTACTTTGTTCATCCTGATTTTCAGTGTTTGTATTTCAGCTTGGCTTATAGTCCTCAATAAATATCATCTGATAGCATTGTAAACTCCTTTTCAAAATTTCACAGCTTGAGTGTTATCCCATCGCCCCGTATCCTGTGTTGTTGTAATTAATTCAAAGTTGTATCACCATGGCAGAAATATATTGAGTAAGCCCCTCATTAGGCATGGCACTGGGCTCAATGCTCAATAAAGGATAAGCCATATTTTTGCTCTCCTGGGAAACTCTATTTTGCTTGATTCTCTTACAAGTTGACATCAGTTCCTGGTTCCTCAGGTGACAGAGGAAGTTTCTACATTGTCTGGAGGTTATGTAACCCCACGTACAGAAATCCCTTTAGCTAGATGAGTTAGTTTTCCGTGCTCCTGTGCCTTTGGACTAAAAGTAAAAGGGGAGTCGGGTTTCAGTCATATTTGGGAAGTGTCCAGTGTTAAGGAAAACAGAATGATGGATACTTATTAATATGGTGGTCTTTATTGTTTGGGGTAGAAGTGTGAGAAATGACTACAGTACAAATCAAGAAATTCATAAAGGCACCCAACTAACGACTATTACCTGACAATCTGTCCTTTTCTTTTTACCCCCAGATATACATCCTCTTATTCAACTTAAAGCAAGGAAAGTCAAAGTCGTATGGCTTTTGTGAGAAGAGAACATAATAAGCAGTACATTGAACCTGTCCCAACTTTGATACACTGTCCTCAAAGCTTTAGGCCAGAAATGGTTTGATCAAATCAAATGCAAATTGATAGATGTAGGTATCACTTTAATAAGTGATGATGTCATCTTGTAAGCATTAGTTGGTGAATCCACTTAATATTTGTATTTGAGTCCCTTCTATTCAGAATGTATTTGTTTATTAATTAATGCTAGAACAACTCATTTTTGCATCATATTTGACATTTCAGCTGGAAAGAAATGGAATAACTTGGGGGGAGTACTTCTTCGGCTAATAAGCATTTAACCTTTAGGCTTTTCATGAAGATCACAGAATCTTTATCCAGCTTTGTTCATTTTCTAAAATTTTTAAATGTTTATTTATTTTTGAAAGAGAGAGACAGAGTGCAAGCGGGAGAGGGGCAGAGAAAGAAGGAAACACAGAATCCATAGCAGGATCCAGGCTGTTAGCTGTCAGCACAGACCTGATGCAGCGCTGGAATCCACGGACCGCAAGATCATGACCTGAGCTGAAGCTGGATGCCTAACTGACTGAGCCACCCAGGCCCCCTCCAGTTTTGTTCACTTTGAAGAAGAAATGCCGGGGTAAAATTTTTGGAAATGCACTTCCACAACTTTCTGGAAAATATTCTATAATTAAGGATGATTTCTGCATAAATAACTTTGAAGATAAATAATTACTCAAGAAGAGCAGAGGTAGATGGACACGCAAACCAAAAGCATCTGCAAGTGTCGAGGCACGTCTGCATCCGGTACCCGTTGAGAGGTGTGGGATGTAACGAGTAATGAAGTGCTGGCTATGGAAATTATGAATGAACTTGCAGTCCTTTCTTCCATTGAACTGATGAATCAGTTGAAGAAGACCTTTCAGCAGAACTGTGACTTGAATTTTTGTATTGATTACAAACAGGAAAAAATTTGGAACACCATATCCAGGAAGAAGATACAGCATGAAAGAACATTGAGAAGAGAATAAACAATCAGAAGTATATTTCAGCTTCTTTTCACAGAAGCAGAAACACAATTCACCACAACCTTTTCCCAAGTCGCTGGGCTTCTCTTGTGCAATTCAGGTAACAAACATGACGTACATTCTCTGTGCAGAGCACTGTGACCAGAATCATGAACAGTACCAGAAGGAGGAAGAGGTAGTCCTTGCCCCAAAGGACTTGGTTTATTTATTAGAGGAAGATATGTATACAAGTAACAACAAAGCAAGGTAGAATTTATTAATATTTGTAATAAAGATACAAATAAAGTGTTACTGGGAGTTTGGAGGAAATAACTTTAGGCCAGCTAGAGATTTTTCAGAATGTACGGTGGAAATCGTCTTCGGGCTAATTGTAAATGATAATGAGGAATTGTCTAGGCACATATGAAATAAAGAAATTTTGAAAAAGGAGAAGTATGGAATAGTGCTGGGAAAAACAAATCCCCCTCTTTGACTGCAGCCCGAGTTACCACTTTACTAGGACCACTGTAACAAAGTACCACAGCCTGAGGGGCTCAAACAACACAAATGTATGGTCTTGGCATTCTGGAGGCTGAAATCTGCAATCACAGTGCTGGTAGGGTTGGTTACTTCTGAGAGCTGAAAGGGAGAGTCTGTTCTGTGCCCATCTCCCAGCTTTGGTCCCTGCCAGCAATCTCTGGCGTTGCTCAGCCTGTAGATGTGTCGTTTCCAATCTCTTCACCTTCGCATGGCCTTCTCTCATGTGTTTGTGTTCAAGTTCCCACTTTCTGTAGGGACACCAGTCACGTTGGATTAGAACCTACCCTGATGACCTTGTTTTTAGTCAGTTACCTCTGTTAAGATCCTATGTCCAAATAAGATCACATTCTGAGGTCCTGAGGTGTACGCATATTTCAGGAAGGGCACAAATCAACCCACACAAGTATCTAAAGGAGGGGATAGGACAGACTGAGAGATTCACTATATGTATCCAGTGGCCCTGATTTTCAAAATAAGAAATATAGATATTATTCTAAGCATTGGAGCTCTGAAGGCAATATGTGCAAGGTGTTTAAATGAGGTTGAGATACTAAATAAACTTTCGTACACAAGTAGGATGCAAAGTTGTGAAACAAATGATGGTGGTAGATGATATTGGAGATAAAAAAGAAATCGCAATTAAATATTTTACATCTGAGAAGAGGGGTTTGAATGTCAAGGACGGTGGCTAATTTATAGAGATGGAAGGAATATTAACTGAGGGAAGGAACACCTTCACTCAACTTCCAAGAAGTGTTAAAGGCACCGAACACTGCTAGGACATCCCATGACCCAGTGTGCAGATCATCTTTCCACTCCAAATTATAAGATACCCGAAGCTCTGTTATCAGGTACCATCTCCTGGGTCCTGCGTTAGATCGTCAGTCTCCTTGTGGGTTTCGAAGGGGTAGAATTTGTTAGCCATGAAGCATGATTCAGAGAGATTTCCACTACTTCATGAAACTTGACATCTAGAAAAAGTTTTTTGCTCCCTTTCTGCTTCACACATCACCTCCATACGTGTGCTTGCACACACACGCAAAGGTGTACACACATGTATAAGTGTGATGTTGGGAAATACTAAGGAGGTACTACAAAAACTTGATTTATTATCAAGTGCAATTTCCAGGGAAATGTGAAAAATAGAATGCTATTTTTCAATTTGTATGAGAAAAGTGAGGTCAGGGTAGAAGAAAGAGCAAAGACTTGGAGTCTTGGGACACCTTGGTGTCTCAGCCGGCTAAGTGTCTGACTCTTGGTTTTGGCTAAAGTTGTGATCTCACAGTTTGTGAGTTCGAGCCCAGCATCGGGCTCTGCACTGACAGTGCGATGCCTGTTGGGGATTCTCTCTCTCCCCCTCTCTTTCCCTCTCTCTCTCTCTCTCTCCCCCTCCTACCCTTCCTCCCTCTCAAAACAAATAAATAAACTTAAAAGAAAAAAGGCTTTGAGTCTGGCAGGCAGCCTTGTACATGAGCTCCATCAACATTTTCCGGGTGGTGGTGGACATAGGAACGAATCTTACAAACTTTGGTTAACATGCCATGTAAGAGGGGGATAAATATGTCATATAGTCACTTGGGCAATTAGATGAAATGAGCTATATGAAGGATACAGTAAGTGTCATATATTTCTTTCATTATTTATGAATTCTAATTTTCATAACCAAAAGATTCCAGACATTTTCTCCCTATGGATTTAAACACACGCATATGCACAGGCTGATTTGTTGTTTTGTTCATAAGTTGAAAATAAACTAGCTGGACAATAAAAAACTAAACCTGAATCTCCAATGAAAAACCCCATAGCGGGGCGCCTGGGTGGCTTAGTCGGTTAAGCGTCCGACTTTCACTTAGGTCATGATCTCGCGGTTCATGGGTTCGAGCCCCGCGTCGGGCTCTGTGCTGACTGCCAGCTCAAAGCCTGGAGCCTGTTTCAGTCTGTGACTCCCTCTCTCTCTGACCCTCCCCTGCTCACGCTGTCTCTCTCTCTCTCTCTCTCCTAGAAATAAATAAAAATATTAAAAAAAAGAAAAGAAAAACCCCATAGCTACTGTAGGACTGTGGTGATTCTCAGCAAAACTGGTAACTATTGCTTCTGCCAGGTTTCCTTCTGTTGGTTTAGTTTTGCAAACATAGATGTTCTGAATAATGAGATACTTGTTTTAGAAGTAAATAAAAAGTAAATAAAATTTTCAAATGAATACACCAACATGTGTTGGAGGAGAACTTAAGGGACGATTTTAAACTTTTCACGCAGATGCGAGATCTTGGTCCCACAGACATTAATAACACAGAGGCACTGGTTTTGAAAAAGGATGTAAATAAACATCCTCCTTTTTTTCATTGCTTTTGTATTTTTTTTGTACTCAATAATTCCAACAGACATATTCTGGGCAACAGAGTTTGTCAGCAATTACTCTGTTGAGAATGCAAAAGAGAAAACGGTAATTAAATACCTTCACTTAGCCTACTTTATCCTTGACTCTGTGGCTACACTTAAGCATGGATTGAAAATAAACATACCTTAGGCTAACTTAATATAGAAAAGTACTGGGCATCTTTGGTCTTGGAGAAATTTTTTATACACTTATAGACACGAAATGCCTTTATCTACACTATTTTAGCTATTTCCTTCGACCTGTCTCTACCCTGCTAGATAAATACTATGGAATATTTCATTAAGCGAAATACCTACTCATCTCCTTAAAAAAGACTGTATCAGTATCTGAATGTAGTAATTCCGCAACATAGGAGAAGATATGGCCTGCGGGGTGTCTAAGTCTATGTAATAGAGGTGGATGGGAAATGGGTGAAGTAGGTGATGGGGATTAAGGAATGCACTTGTCGTAATGAGCACAGGGTGATGTATGGAATTGTAGAGTCGCTGTGTTGCACACCTGAAACTAACATTACCCTGTATGTTAACTAGTTGGAATTAAAATAAAAACTAAAAAAAGAAACATAACCAGAAGATGAAACAAAATCTGATGCTAACAATGTAACACTATATAATTTTATTAGAAAATAGAAAAATTACTCATAATTTCACTTGGCTATTAACATGGTTATCCTTTTTCCTATTTACAACAGATTATGTATACAAGTTTACATACATTTTACAAACCTTAATTAAACTTCTCATAATACTGGGCTTTTATGTTGCTTCATTGGATTCATGATTCTCATTTTGTCGGATCTATAATATTTCATAAAATAGTCTTTCATCTAGTAGAAAATGTTTCTATTGTTGGGCATTTATAACAATCTCAGTGTTTCAAGATTTTCAACATAAGTGACCGTGCAGTGAGCTCCCTCTTAAATAGCTAAGAATTCACTGTCTCTGAAATGCCTTAAAGTGCCCTTCCTGAGGTTGGAATTTTTAGGTTTTCACTTCTCAGGACCAAGAAAGAAACTATATTTCAACCGATATAAATGTCATGGTAGAGTTACTATGAATGTGTGTGGATTTTTGAGGAACTGACATCCCTACAATGTCAGCATTAAACATTCTGTGAAGAAATCACAAAATTAATTTTCTGAGAAATGAGGATATCCAAATGGATATTGCTTTGTGGGCCTAAGCCAGAAGAGGCTGAGAAAGTTTTTTTTTCTTCCATCCTGAAAACGGTGTTCATGAATGAGTAAGATACATATTTCAATATGTATCTTATGTCAGGTATGCTTACAACAGGTAGCTTAAGACGGCAATTCAGAGACAAGGCTAGAATGGTTAATTAATGAAGGAACTTTTACGAGTGTCCAACTTGTCCCTCAAGTTGTGTGTAAAAATGGTTTCCAATCCTGATGGGTAAAGGTAGAATTGAAGTTATTTATCTGTATCTTTCATGGGGCTATTAAATTGTTTCATTCATAGTAGTTTGTTCTTTGGGTCCCATAACAAGTTCAACAATGTTCACCAGCCTTCAAGGTCCACGTTGGCAAAAAGACCTTGCCATTAAAAACAAAAGAGCTTTCCCAAACAGAAGTCTTTTCTATCCAGTCCTGCCTGGATATGATTTACATATCCTGAGAAACATAATGGTTTCTTTTGCTTCCTATTTTCTGCATCTAAGCTCAGTATTTATCAAAGATTTTATCAAACACACGTTGATCTTCTTGCAGCTTCTTGAATACACCAAGTTCGTTCCCAACCCAGGCCTTTGTTCTCTGTGTTCCAACTTCTAAATTTTTTTAACGTTTATTTTTTAGAGAGAGAGAGTGTGTGTGTGTGTGAGAGAAAGAGACTGAGAGAGAATGAGCAAGGAAAGGGCAGAGAGAGAGGGATACTCAGAATCTGAAGCAGCTTCCAGGCTCTGTGTTGTCGGTGCAGCGACTGACACAGGCATCAACCCACCAACCATGAGATCATGACCTGAGCCGAAGTCAGATGCTTAACCTAGCAAGCCACCCAGGTGCCCCTATGCTCTTGCTGGGTTGTAGAGATTGTATTTGTTGAAATAATGAATGAGTGAGTTAGTGAATGAGTGAGTGAGTGAATGAGTGAGTGAGTGAATGAATGAATGAATGAAAGAAAGAAATCCTTCTTATAGACATGGAAGTGCTGAAAGGAATGTACAAGTCCTTCTATCCTGTTCAGTGCTTGCTTTTGGAAATAATGTTGTCTGAGACAGGCTTTAAGAGTCCTCCGTGAGGCAGTTTCTGCAATTTATTATTTGTTGTGAAATTGTATTAAGTAGCTAAATTCCAGATAAGCGTAAAGAGATAACCATTGGTATACCTGAATTCTTCACTACTATCAAACATTGCTTGATAGCTAAGTGACCTTGTTTTGCCTTATCTTGAAGCCTAAGTGTTATTAAAAAGTTGCTATGATATATCAAAACAATATCCACATCCACATAAGTTAGAAATGATTTTAATTGGCATTTGGCATGAAATGTCATTGTATCATGAGGTACTAATAAAAGAAACTGCAGTGCTATGATACCCTGATCAGATAAGAAAGGCACTGATTGTAAAGCTTGTAATGGCGATTTTTTTTTTTTTTGCCAACATTGACCTTGAAGGCTGGTTAATATTGTTGAGCTCAGAAACCCAAGCAGGCTCCATGCTGTCAGCACAGAGCCCCCATGCAGAGTTCAAACTCACAAACCGTGAGGTCATGACCCAAGACAAAATCAAGAGTTGGATGCTTAAGCAACTGAGCCGCCCAGGGGCCCTTATACAACTATATATTCATATCAAGATCAATCATTGAAAAATTCCTTGATCTAAGTTAGGCAGACATTTCATAAAGTTATAGTAATTTCATATCAATAGGTAAGGCTGATAGTGCAAGAAAATACATTGTGACAGTCCAAGGAATAAGATAACATTCTACATGACTAAGATTGCTAAAACTGCAGAGGTAGACGTCCTCTGGGTCTGTGTGTGTGACATGAGGGGAGGGAGATGTGAAGAGGGGGCTCAGGTTCACTCAGACACAAGCTTCAATTGAGCAGGCAAATTAAAATGATTTACTGAGTATTATTCTACCAGGTATAGTACAGAGAATCGGATGACTGTAATTGAATACCAAGTTTGGGTTAAGTCACTTAATAAATTTTTCCTATGTCTCATTCTGGAGAAATCGCTTCTTCCTAAGCATCGGGACAGTAAACAGAGCCTTTAAGTACTGCCTCTGAGTACTCCTCAACCATGTACCCAGCACCTTTCACTGTCCCCCAAATGACTGGTGGGTGTTCCTGGCCAACTTTATTCATGCTGTATCTTTGCTTGGAAAGCTCTTCCTCTTTGTTTCCAGTTTTGTTTGGCTTCATTTGAGGAAAAATTGAAGGGTTACAGTCCTGAGTTCTCTAAATTATTTGGCCACTAATGCTCATCCTGCAATATTTACCAAAAATGTCACCTCCTTGGTGCCACCTCCCTGATTCTAAGATAGGATAAAAGAGCCCTTCTCTGAGGTCCCACTATGTTGTGTAGACACAGCCATGTGGCACAGGTGACATTAGTGGGGTTTTACTCATTGCTTGCCCCTCTGCCTTTCTCTCCACACCATGAGGCATTGGGGTCGTGCATGGATTCTCTCTACTACCCTGATGGTTACGGTGGGGTTTTCCTGCTCTTCTGAGATTTGGTAGGCAGTATTTACTGCATCCAACTTTGCATCCTCCTACGGTCCAGAGTTCTCTCTACAAGTCCTGGAATTTATTCAACGGTTTCTTTCTTTCTTTCTTTTTTTGTTTGTTTGTGAGAGAGAGAGAGAGAGGGAGGGAGAACATGAGCAGGGAGAGGGCAGAGAGCGAGGGAGACAAAGAACTCCAAACAGACTCCATGCTGTCAGCACAAAATGTGACTGGGGACTCAGTCTCACGAACCATGAGATCATGAACTGAGCCGAAATCACGAGTCAGACGCTTCACTTACTGAACCACCCATGTACCCCAAGAATTTATTTCTTTGTATCACTGGTGTCATCGTTCCTACCTCCATGCATCTAGTAATGATCCAGTGCCCAGACCCACTACTCAGTCCCTTCACGATTTTCTAGGAAAATAGTATTAACTTTCTCTGGAAGTTAATGAACTAATTAATGGTTTATCAGAGATGTGAGGGGTTTCCCGGAGAGGATCCTCAAACAAAACACAACAAACCTCCTTCCACCCAATCCTGAGTTACCTGCCTGTCCCCCTCTGCCTCTTATCGTTTTTTCCCCTTTTCCCCTTACAGCCATATGCCTCCCCAGACCTCACTCAAGGCAGCTCCTCTTAGGCAGAGACTCCACATTATCTCAGCTTTTATCCCTAGCAAGCTTGTTCCAAAATGCCCCCCCCAAAATGTCATCCCTTTAAGAGAAACTTTCAGACAACCCATGAATAAAATAATTCCTTTCATCTCAATTATAGATCTTATTCATCTTTGTCATGACCATAGGATCAAGATTTTTGTAGATTTAAAAAAAACAACTTTTATTGATTGTTATTGTCTCAGTTAACTCAGTCCCTGATCAATTTCAGGTAATTTTGAAAGCCTTCTATTTTAGTTATCCTTGCTTGTGATTTGAATGACTTCATTGATTGGTAAGCTATTTTAATTTACTTTTGTCCTTTACAGAATTCTTCTCAGATCAGAAGAGAAAAAAGATGGTGTGAAAACCATCTCTTACTTAGGAAATATTTCCCTAAAATAAGTATATTATTCTGAAAAATGGAAAATATCAAAATTCACCTTTAAGTTTATTACTAGGATCTTATACTAATAGAACTCAGTCATTGGAATGAATGAAAACCCAAAGGTCTTTGTAACTGGAGGTCGAGGGCAGTTTGACTACCAAAAACACTCAATATTGTAATGAGTTCCTCTTGCCAGCATTTAGGAGAATGTAGAATGGTGGCACATTGCCTTTAACACCCTAATTGCAATCTCAAAAATGATTTCCCTTAAGAACCTGAAAACAGAGATAGGTCTATTTTGTAAAAAAAAGACTGAAGAGGAACCCCAGAGCACCAGTAAATTAGAATTCATCTGGGGGCACCTGGGTGGCTCAGCCGGTTAAGCATCTGACTTTGGCTCAAGTCATGATCTCGCAGCTCATGAGTTCAAGCCCCACATCAAGCTCTGTGCTGACAGCTCAGATCCTGGAGCCTGCTTCAGATTCTGTGTCTCCCTCTCTCTCTCTCTGCCCCTCCCCTGCTCATGCTTTGTCTCTCTCTCTCTCAAAAATAAACATTTAAAAAAACAGAATTCATCTGTTAACTGCAAGGTTGAAATATTTCCTGGACAAGTCTGGGAGAAATACCCACGTTTTGTGTGGTGGAGATGGTGCCTTATGACTGGAGTGACCACAGCTGGACTATTTCATTGCACTCGCATGAAATTTGACATATTTTTGCCCTTTTAATTTACCCAGGATTTAAGCACAGGTATGGTACAGTGACAAGCCAATCAGAGATTGTGTGTTTGACATTTTAAAGCCCCTTAAGTCTCTGTCGCAGGGCCAGTTCTTGGTGCCTAAAAAGGAAGTCTTCACAGATACCACAAAAACTGCCCGCTGCACGTGGGCACAGTCTTCCTCTGCAAAGGAAGAATGATAAGACTGTGTGAATGTTCTTTACGGGCATTTCTGTGTGGTGGCGGACCAGGTCGTAAAATACTTTGAGGTGTGCCGTCTCCATTTTTGGAGGCAGCTTAGCAAAATGAACTGATCTCTGACCTGGAAGTCAGAGATCTGATTCACAGTTCCAGCTGTGCAAATTATTATCTGCATTTCTGGGCTCTGGGTGCCGGTATCTTCATCTGTAAATATGGGCAACACTACTTGCTTTGTTTTTAATGTTTATTTTGAGAGAGACAGAGAGTACGCGAACAGGTAAGGAACAGAGAGAGAAGACCCCAAGCAGGCTTTGCACTGTCAGCACAGAACTGGACACAGGGCTCCATCTCATGAATCATGAGGTCATGACCTGAGCCAAAACCAAGAGTGGGTTGCTTAACCGACTGAGTCACCCAGGCACCCAATACTACTTGCTTTCCTGTTCTTCTTTCCCATCGGTAGTTGTGCCAGGCCCAGTGCAGAGTAAATGCTTTCAGAGGAACCTGGGATTATTGCAGGAGGTTATCAAATAACATGACAAACAGCATAAGCTCTGGATGAAACACAGAACGATCAATGCGATTATATTACCCATGATGGCTTTTGCAGGTACATTCCTAACTCTACAGCTTGCACAAAGCCAGCATCACATTACAAGAAACTCTCTTCTGTGATGGACTTGGTCATTCTGTGACTGCAGTGACATTTCACCATGGATAGAGAATTTTGCATTGACCCATTTTGTTAGGCTCTGTCAACTAAAGCCAGGGCCACCATGTCTCCCAATTGTCTGGACATCTTCACAGTTTACCTCTGTTGTCCTGGCATAATTATTAATACCACCACCTGTCACTGACGAACATGCCCAAGTTTGAATAATAAACTATTCTATTGCCCTATGTGAGCATATATCATGATATTCCATCATATTTTGTATGAAGGAGAAACCAAGCATAAAACTAGAAAAATGTGGGGCTCCTGGGTGGCTTAGTCGGTTGAGCGTCCAACTTTCGCTTAGGTCATGATCTCGTGGTTCATGGGTTCGAGCCCCGCGTCATGCTCTGTGCTGACTGCCAGCCCAGAGCCTGGAGCCTGTTTCAGAGTCTGTGACTCCCTCTCTCTCTGACCCTCCCCTGCTCATGCTATCTCTCTCTCTCTCTCTCTCCTAGAAATAAATAAAACATTTTAAAAAATTTTTTTTAAAAACTAGAAAAATGGATATAGCTCTTTATAGTTTTAAACCTTGATCCTGAGGGGAGACATACTGGGAAGACAACCCATTCGTCTTATATCATTTCAGTAACTCACCTGTCTGTGCCTCACCAGCAATGTTTACTAACTCAGGTTATGTCTCAGTCAAGGCCTTAATTTCCTAGCTTGGAACTGCTTTCTGCTTGTCTGCAGGAAATCTGGTGTTCGACCAGTTTTCCCACCTGAAGAAATTCTGAGAATTCCCAGGATCTGCACTCAAGCACTCAATACATATTCACAAGACTGGCACTGTTAGCATTACCTAAACTGCTGGGTGTGTGCCTATTGGCAAGAAAGAACAGTCTTGGCCTTCAGAGAGGTCACCGTCTAAAGAGAGAAACAGATATTACTGTACTGAATAACTGTGTAGGGGGCAGACTGAGGAAAAGAACACAAATGAAGGGTCCCTGAAAAGGACCCTGAGAAAAAAGAATGACAAGTGAGGTAAGGAGAAATTCAAGAAATGGTGATATCATGGAAGCCAAGGCAAGAGACTATAAGGAAGGACTTGCCAAAAAGATCAGATTAGGTTAGTAACAATGGAAAAGTAGCCATTAGATTTATCAAATGGGAGGTTAGTGATTACCTTCAGTTTCAGTGAAGAAATGGTAAGAATTAAAGGTGTATTTGAATTGGTTAGGAAGGAATTATAGACTGAGTACACACTACATTTTTTTCTTATTTATTTTGAGAGAGAGAGAGAGAGCAAGAGCACACAAGTAGGGGAGGGGCAGAGAGATGGAGAGAGAGACTCCCAAGCAGGCTGCAGTGCAGAGCTGGATGTGGGACTTGATCCCATGAACCATGAGATCATGACCTGAGCCAAAATCAAAATCAGACACTTTAAGCAACTGAGCCACTCAGGCAACCCCCACACTACATTCTCAAGTAGAATATAAAAGGAAAAAGAGAGGACATAGGCCAAATGCAAGAATTTGTTTGGTCAGTATTTTTGGTTTTTTTGAGCAGGGTTTATGTGCAGTGGGATCCTGATAAACCAGCTCTCCCTTGGGATGGGGTTGATGGCCAAACCCCTGATTTATAGCTTTGGCTCATTGCCATGGTGTCAGTTCTGCACCATGGCTGATGTCAAGCTGTCAGCGTGATATTAGTGATGCAGATACAAGCAGAGACAGAATCGACCACAGCTCCAGCACACATAGAAGCCAGTGCAATGAGAGTGGCTGGAGCTCTGTGTGTGGAATGAAATCCTCAATAGAGCAGACAGAGGGGAAAGGGGTAGAATCAAGAATAAAAGCAGAAAGATCGATGTTGGGCAAGAGAAAAGGTATTGCTTCCAATGAGTTGAGAGGCAGAGAACTGAGTCGGAACAAATTCAGAGAGAGGAGAGGTAGTTGAAGGAGTTCTCATTTTGTTGGGCTATTTTATCTGTAAGATTAAATGAGGAAATGAGGGCTTTGCTGAAAGCGAGGTAGCTGTGGTTGGTACATAATACTGGTTTGGAAGGAATAGTCCAAATTGGAAGGAAACGTACACGTGATAGCTTACTTGGAGTTCCACCGATATTGTGGACCAGGGCTCTATCTTTAGCACAGGTAGAGGAACGCAGAAATAAAACAATTGCATTGTCCTTGGGTTGAAATTTTGCTGGAGAATGTGAAGGAGGGCAAGAATTCAGGGAAGCAGTGGATATTGACAAGATACTGTTTGAAGTGATGGGCTATGATGTCTAGGATGAAGAGTGAGAAAAAAATTAGAGCCAAGGGGAGTTTTTTAGACTAAAAAGAAATGGTACTTCTAAGAGACTGAAAGTCTTCATGAGACTGTAGAACAGATGTAGTAGAAATACAGAGTTGAGAGAGCTGAAGCATTGAGAAGTACAGGTTGGACAATATCACAGAGTAAACAGGCACGGAGATAAGTGAGTCCTGCATGGTCGTGACTATGACCGGCCCAAGTGGAATGGAAGGTGGGGACCATGACAACGAATAAGCGAGGGTGTTAGTCATTTGGAAGGACACTGAAGTAACCCAGGATCTTGAACTGGACATGAAGACTTTAAACCACGTGTGAAAATCTTTGTTGGACGTAGGAGGAACTCACTGAGTTGGCTGCCATCTGCAGGGAGCAATGACGTATAACTGAACAGTGCACTCCTTAGAAGGGAGCATGTGTTACAAAAAATGAAGAAATAGTACTTGTTAAGGTGGTAATGAAGAACACTAGCCAAGGGGTCCCAAGATAGGAGGAATTTTTTTTTTAATTTTTCCTTTATTTTTAAAATTTAATTTAAATCCAAATTCGTTAACATATAGTGTAATAATGATTTCAAGAATAGAATTTAGTGACTCATCACTTACATACAACACCCAGTGCTCATCCCAACAAGTGCCCTCCTTAATGCCCATCACCCATCTAGCCCATCCCCCCACCTACCTCCCCTCCAGCAACCCTCAGTTTGTTCTCTGAATTTAAGAGTCTCTTATGAGACAAACCATAGGCGTTCTTTATAATGAAGAGCCTGAACTTTAGAAAATATGAGTAGACACAGAGAAGAGCCCAGGTACAACAAAGGGGGAAAGCAGGAGAAGGCAGCTCTCTCTGAATATGAGAACACATAGGAGGGTTGTGCTTGGTTTGTGTGTATATTTGTTTGACTTGGTATAGGCTTGTTAGTTTCCTTTGATTTTCACCATCCACACTAGCATATTTGAAGAAGGTTTGTTCAGGAGATAGTTAGGGAGTGACACTTTCAGGAATGATAATTAAAATGTCTTCAGTTCCAGAAAGACATAGTGTTCTTAATCACCTTAATTTTGCCTGCATGAAAAGTTGCCATGAGTACAGCTTCCAAAGAGAGACAGAGACAGAGACAGAGACAGAAAGAAAAGGTCAGGGGTAAGATCTGAGTGAATCATGAGGTTCTCAAAAAGTATTTTTGGATTCACTTCTTAACTGCAAATGCTGGGACCCTGAATAAGGTTTATACACATGTTGGACCTATCTGTAGCTTGGTAAGGAAATAGCCACTGACTTCAAAGTAGTTACTTGTATTGACTTTGTAACGCTGGCACTGAGAAGGCATTGAACAGATTGTTTTTGAAAACCCAGAGCCTTGGGGCGCCTGGGTGGCTCAGTCAGTTACGTGTCAGACTCCGATTCAGGTCATGATCTCGTGGTTCGTGAATTTGAGCCCTGTATCAGGCTCTGTGCTGACAGCTCAGAGCCTGGAGCCTGCTTCGGATTCTGTGTCTCCCTCTCTCTCTGCCTCTCCCTTGTTCTCTCTCTCCTCTCTTTCTCCCTCTCTCTCCTTCTCTCTCTCTCTCCTTCTCTCTCTCTCCCTCTCTCTCTCAAAAATAAATAAACATTAGGGGCGCCTGGGTGGCTCAGTTGGTTAAGCGTCCGACTTCGGCTCAGGTCATGATCTCACGGTTTGTGGGTTCGAGCCCCACGTCAGGCTCTGTGCTGACAGCTAGCTCAAAGCCTGGAGCCTGCTTCAGATTCTGTGTCTTCCTCTCTCTGACTCTCCCCTGCTCACACTGTCTCTCTCTCTCTCAGAAATAAATAAAATATTTAAAAAAAAAAAATAAAAATAAACATTAAAAGAATTTAAAAAAAAAGAAGAAAAGAAAATGCAAAGTAGTGCTGGACATTTCAGTGTCACAGAGGGAACCTGGGCCCATTTCTTTGGTAGATTGAAATATTTCCTTAACAGACCGTTCCATCACCACTGCAAAATCCTAAAACAAAACTTAAGACAGATATACACAGGGCACCTGGGTGGCTCAGTCTGTTAAGAGTCCAGCTCTTTGTTTCAGTTCAGGTCATGATCTCACAATTTCAAGCCCCACATTGGTCTCTGCCCTGGTAGTGAAGATCCTGCTTGGGATTCTCTCTCTGTCTCTGTCTCTGTCTCTCTGTCTCTCTCTCTCTCCCCCTCTTCCTCCCTCCCTCACTCTGTCTCAAAATAAATAAATAAACTTTTAAAAAAATAGACATATATACACACACACGTTTCTCATTGTTAGTAAACAGTAACTAAACGTGGTTGATAGTTATTATCCATTGGTTAGAGGTTAGAATTACATTGCTTCAGATCTGAGAAATAACCTATGCAGTAAGGTCCTTGTGTGGCAAAAATTGGGAGTCAAGGTGCTTATACATTTCCTTTTTCGAGGTGTGGTTTACTCTTTTATGCCACCTGTCATTTCTGGCTTAAACTTTGTCCGGGAAATTCACTTCCACTGAACAAAGAACTGAGCCTCTTCCTTGAGTTTTATCCTTCCTCCTCTAAACTTGACATTCCCTGAGGCCACGTCCTGAAATGACTCATCCTGTCATTTACCTGTTCATTTACCTGTAGCTAAATGGTAGTAATCTGTGTTTAACTTCAGCACTTTATCAAGCGATCTCAGTTTATGTCATGTCGGCATATATAGCGACAAAGATTTCACAGGACAGGGAGGTTGATTTTTGTGCATGACTTTCTACGTCATTTGAAACATTATTTTGTGGACTGACAAGTAAATGGTATAGTATAGGGGAAAGAGGTAGTAACCACTATATTATTTTGCCAGAACTCTCGTGTTACAGTATCAAAAACTGTCGAGAAAAATAACAGTGGATGTTATGATGTTCCTTTCAAATAATAACAAAGCTTTAATCAACTGATAGATGGACCCACTCAGGATTGAAATGCACCTTTCAAGGGTGAAACATGACAAGTGGTTCATTGAACACTGCGCAGAAGGGAAATGAAGTATATATTTTCCAATCACAGTAGGAATTTTAAGTGAGTGGGATGGAATGAACTCGGTTGGGAATTCGAAATAAATTCAGCATGGAACGTGTCTCAGAGAACAAGGTTTACACAAGAGCTGTGCAAGCCTCTCGGCATGAAACATGACACTAGGTGAAATTTTCCTGGCATCTGAGAGCCAGATAGGGTTTTTGGAAAGTCCAGGGCTTAGACATTTGGTCAAGAGCTATTTGTTTGACCTCGGAAAGGAAACGTAGATGCTTATTTAAAACCCTGGGGCAGGAGTAATATTCCACCTGACAGATGGAGTTGTGCACACTTTCTCAGAAGGCGGTGTTTTTAGTTTGGTGTTTCCAATAAACTATTTTCCTCCTATTTCCATTTTTTCTTTCTCTTCATAGCTGCTTCATTGGTCCTAAGTAATTTCATATATCGCACATAGTAAAACTGATTAGGGAAAAAAGGGGAAGTGGTTTGAGAAGACACAAGAGTCCACTTCCAGTACTTCACAAGGAACCCCGAGTGGCAGTTTACCTACTTTCTTTTCAAAGCTATTTTCTCAAAGTCTAGATTCCCATGAGCTGGTAACTTTGCAGGGGAATCATAAAGGGGGACTAGCCTTTGTGTGCAAGGCCGAAGAAGCAATTGGTAACTAACAAAACATCCTTTGTAAGGTAAGTTCAGGTCAAAAAAGACTTCATCTGCAGAGTTGAACGACTTACCTATTTCTTAGGAGCACAGAAATACTGGGTGAGGTTGGGCTGCAGGTAGGTCCAAGGTACTGGACTTCAAAATAAAACAAATCCTCTGTGGAACACAGAAGAAAGGAGTAAGGGCAAGAATCATGGAAAAGATAAAGAGTGCAGGGCCGTGGATTAAATGTTCATGTGTAGAGCTCCAGCCATTTTCAAGTGAAATGATGAGGTGGGTGAGCTCCGGGAAAGCAAGATCTGTTGAATTAATAATCAGGGTTAGTGGATTGCACGTTCTGGGTTTGCAGTTGATTGGAGGGATGGATTTAGTCCCTTGTACCGCATGTTACACTTTCCCACTGTAAACAGCAGCTTGTGATTATTTAGCCCTCGTTTGCATTCAGGTAAAAAAAACCAAGATAATGCCCTGTAATTCAACAAATATTTGTTTCTCTGGCAATGACAGACCTGCCTGCATTACAGTTTCACGGGCAGTTCTACAATGTTTACAGTTTCCACTGCTTGGAGCTTTCTGTATATTTATCCCTGGATTAGACTCAAAGTAAGCTGATTTTATCAAACCACTGGGTAATTCTGACCATTTCATCTGGCGATTTTAGTACTGTATTGTTGCCGCTGACCTGTGTATGTAGGGAATTACTGGGTCACCAGCTCACGGAAATGCCTTTGGATTATGGACACACTTTGAGCATGTATCCACTGAAGGTAAAGGGGGTGGGGCGTGGGGAGAGCGTTGCATTTAATGCCGATTTTAGTTAAATAAAAGTGGGATTTCAGGCATGGCCCAGCTGTATCTTCTTAAATTTACATAGAAGTTCAGCCACTCCGTGCAGAAACAAGAGGTCTTTGAACAACTGAACATTCAGATGAAGCAAGCGTGTCCTTCAAACCACATCCTTCCTGCTGCCTGTGGGAAAGAGGTGGTATTTGTGTTGCTCTCTGAGCACATGCAGAATAGATCTGGGTGTATTTCCATAAATAAAAGGACATTGTGTGTGTGTTTGGCACCTGTGATCGCAAGGGCAGTTGATTGCTTCCGAAAGCTTTGTTCAACTCCAGGATCAGCAGGATTTTTAAACACTGAACTAGGAAGTGGGCACTAAAAATACATACACAGGAGACTTATGATAGCATTAAGTTTTGAAGAGCAGGGCGAGGACTTGCAAACTTTGTTATAGCTGTGTTATTACTCTAATTATTATGGTTCAAGGGAAGGGATTTGACATGTCGTGTATCCAACCTGCAGACTACCGAGCCATGTTGTACTTACTGCTTGCTGTTTCAGTGGGGACGGCCGGCATAGACAGAACATGGGCATAGGTTTTGCTGAGACGGAAAACTATACCCTGTTTCTTTTCTTTGCCCATTTTGTTCCTGCTCTGTTCATAGAGCCACTAGCCATTAATGATGTGGTTACTTATTTGGAGGCAGAGTAGCACCCAATCCAAAACAGGTCTAAAATAGAATTGAAAGTTGTATTAAAAATTAAGCTCGCATTATTAAAATACAATAGTAATGCTCTCATGCCCGTTTGCCTCCATCTTTCTCGAGGTGCAAATCAAGACCTTTCCATGTTGCAAATAAACATGAGCATATTTTAAATGCTCCCGACATTTCCAAATGCTGAATCCCAAACCTTAGTGGGCTTTGCTTATAGAGATATGGGAAATTTGAGTGGGTTTTTTTTTGGGGGGGGAGGAGACTTGTTTTGTTTGATTTTCTACTTTGCAATTCTGCAGAGCTTTTACTATAAAATTTATAGAACAGGCATGATTTAAAGAGAAAACAGGGGCGCCTAGGTGGTTCAGTCGGTTAAGCGTCCGACTTCAGCTTAGGTCATGATCTCATGGTTCATGAGTTTGAGCCCCCCATCAGGCTCTATGCTGACAGCTCAGAGCCTGGACCCTGCTTTGGATTCTGTGTCTCCCTCTCTCTCTGCCCCTCCTCTGCCTCTCATGCTCTGCCTCTCTCTGTCTTTCAAAAATAAATATTAAAAAAACATTAAAGAGAAAACAAATCCTTATGTAATTCAGGTTAGAAATCATGAGTGTTAGGTCTCCTTCCACATGATCAAAGAGGTCATCTCCTTGAATATAATGAAAATAAAGACAAGTATTAGCCCCTTAGGTTTATCTGAATGCAGTGTTTTTTCGGTGTGAATACAATTTCCTTCTTTAAACATCCCTGCCAGAGAGTGATTTTGTTGAGAGGCAGTGTGCACTTTTTAATTTAATTTTTGTTTTATTTACATTTGACTGAAATAGATCTGTGAGAAAAACATTTATTTATTTAAAGGAGGGTCTCCATAAATTATTATAATGTGCAAATTATGTATTGTGACATTTAAAATAATTATCATTGTATTCAGATTATCCAGTTAAAGGAGCACTCGCTTGAAGGATGAGGAATGTGTCAAAAGCCCAAACGCTGCGCAGTGAGATGATGCCTATTTCTCAGAAAACTGAGCGTGTTTTAGTTCTTAAAACAGACACAGTAAAGGAGCTCCTGTCTAACTCTGTGAATGAAATTCTCTTTAGAGGGAGCGCTGAATACAGAAGATGAGATTAGTGATCGATGGAAAAGAAATGTCTTCTCCGGTTCATCTTGCAGGTGGACTCACCTTTGCAGCCACTGCAGACAGTTCTGCTTAGATCGGAATCCCAGGTATTTAAGATCAAGTGGGGAGAAGCACATTCAATGATAGGCATGGCAACGAACCTTAACAATGGTGTTTTTACTGAATAATCATTAGTGTTTTCAGGGCTTCTAAAACAATAGAGAGACGCATAACCCATGGGTGATATAAATGCATTTTATTAACAGCAGTACAAAACTTTCTTACTGAAAGTCAAAATAAGAGTTTATATTTTAATGGAGCACAGAAAAACTACACCCTGATAGATCAGGAAAATGAAAAAGATCTCTTACACACTGTCAGCCCCAATGAAGAACATTTCACCGAAATGGTTCCTATATTGAAAATTCTTCATGGGATAATCAATATGTATCATCTCCGCACAGCATGCAAAACACAAAACAAGAAGTGCATATAACCTGCCTGGGAATTGTATGCACCTGTGTGTATTACATGCACTCACGAAACAATTGGAGAAAGATACACACAAGACCCCAGAAATGTAAGAGTGGAGCATGAAAAAAAAAATAAATATCACAGAAGGTGAGGGAGGGAACCAGAGTTGATACAGGGAATGTCCAGGACAATGATTTTTATAATGGAGTTTGAAAATGGGCAAAATTTGTCCCCTCAACAAACGGTAGGGAGAGACATTCCAAACCATGAAATCCTAGAACAAAAAGTGAAAAATCATTACTTTTCCAATTCACATTCAGCTTTTGGTTCAAGGGACAAGTATTTAGATACAGCGCAACTTATTTGATCTTCTCCTGCATAAATCATTCCATTTCTTTAATGTTCAAGCCAAAGTCTGTGAAGCAATATAACCACTTGGATTTTGCCAGGAGATTTATAAAGATGTACTCGCCTGGAAAATGCTAAAAGGATTGGCTGAAACCAATTTTCTTCCACTCTTGTGAAATGTGTCTTTGTTTCAGTCATGTTGACTTGACAGTTAGCAAAACAAAAAGAACTTGGTAGATATGTTTCTTAGTGCCTATTGGCAATCCACACCTACCCACTCACTTACGCCCAATTAGTTACATGAATAGATATTAAAGCTAGCTGCCCCCTTCCCAGTTTAAGTATTATTTTTATCAATCTACCTGATCTTTTTCCCTTGCAGTGTAACTGGTGACTTTGGTTGAGTCATTCAACGTGTCTTGCACTTAGTTTTTCTTCATTGAGCTCTTACTCATGAAGCACACTGAGCAATGCAAGTGCATTGTCTGTAATGCAAGTAGATTGGCATTAAGAATCTTCATTATTTAAAGTAATAAATATAATACATACAGATAATACATTTAATTCAGAGCCAACCATGTAAGCACGAGTGACATTCATGATGATCATTCAGCTGAATTCTTTCTTGCCTGGAAAAGCTATGCACTTATAGTGAGAACATTCATACTCATTCAAGCACACATGAGTGTGCTTTATTGAACCTCATATTTCTTTTACCTTGGCATCTTAAATATGAGTACATACTTGGTAGATATAAAGTAGGTGTCACTTAAGAAATTATTTTCAAAAAAAAGCTTCAGAGGGAAGTAAAAGCCAAACTAAGTTCTGACTAGTTAATTTGCTTTGATTAAAGATTGACAATTCCTCACTGATGTGTATTTTGTACTTGATTAGCCTTTGGAGTTATGGACACAAGAATTTACTCAATATCCACTGCCTTCTGCCTCTTACTTCCTCTGTGTATCATGAGAGATTTCTCTGGGTTGCCTTAATGATGGTATCTGAATCTGCTTTCATGAGGAAGAGGTCATTACTTCAATTTACTGAGCTATATATAAGGCATCATAATTCAGCTATTTGCCAAAAATACTAAATACGTGAAGCATTTCACTTCAGTAAGCATACAACAACAGTACCTCAGTCATTTCTATAGATACTTTATTATGAGGATACAATTAAGTAGTCCTTAAAGTATAATCAAATACCAGCTTTTATTTTTTAAAAAATGTAATATATCAGTATTTTTTGCAAGGTCAATAGTTTGCATTCTCTTTAATAGAGATGATTTTCTTATTCATTTTGGACGTGTTATTTTCAACTTTATGTTTAAAACACATAACGGGTTGTGGGGGCTGGCAAATTCAACCATTAGGCAAATGTGTATTAAGCTCCCCGGCAACTGTTACTAAACCATACTTCCACAGCTTGTAGTAATGATAGCTCACATATATTGAACAGTTTGTGTACACAGGGCAGAGTTTGGTACCTCATATGCTGTACCTCGCTAGACCAGTCCTGTAAAACGTAAAGTGATTAAATATGATCCCTGCCCACTGGGGCAAATTGCATGAGATGTTTCTAGAACTAGATTGGGACTTGCTGTGTTCAGCGTGACTGACCCAGGGCTAATACACCACTCAGCTTCTACTGATTCTAGAATGTGAGTCCCCAGGGTACAGACCAGCATTTTGCTTCTCACAGCAACAATTAAATTGAATGCCCAATTGTGGAGCTTGTCAAAAATCCAGAGACTGTCACCACAATAAGTCAGGAAGCAAACTCCATTTTATAAACGGACATATTTTGGTCCTTGGTTGATATTCACTGAAACCTAGCTGCACAGTCTCTGGTTACTTTCAAGTATGGTTGAAAGCTCACAAATCTGGCTTTTTGTCTCTCTGTACATCAGTACCGACCAAAGTCAGAGGTCTTGCCGTTGTGGCCATGCTGTAGATGTTGGGACACTGGAACAATGTCACTTTGGCGAGAATGTTGAGTTAGGAGGATATGAATACATTCTGGTCCTTATCAATTTACAGAAGTATGCCCTGAGCTCTTGGGGGAGTGCACTAAGTGTAATTCTTTTTATCAAGTCATTTGCTGATAAGACATATGGCAAAGCCCAAACAGTACACCTGTGCAGTTGGACTTGAAAAAGGAAATAATTTCTCCCTGTATTCTTCAGATGGAGTTGTTTTATTATCACAGTGTGGTAGTGGTTCAGAGTCAATTTAGAATTGTAAATGAATGAGTTACAGTCCAGGGTATGCCATGTATTTAGATGTTTATGCTTTGAAGTTTCTAACCCATTAGAAGTTTGTTCTCTGCCTACAAAATGTGCATACCAGTAGAGCTTTTGCATGGATTCAGTGAGGTCATTTGTGGAAAGGGCTTAGCATGGTCCCTGAAACAAAGAACATATTCAGTAAATGCCAGTGTTACAATAGTTCATAGTAATGAGTTGCCAGTCTGGCATTTTCTCCATACGGATGCTGCAAACATATCTCAAATAGAGCTCCTTCATCTTCCTCCCCTGATCCCCGTGTTTCTTTGTGTCACATTTCAACTTTTCACCAAATCCTCTCAGCTACGAATTCTAGTAAGCTTACTCTTGCTTATCTCCCACAATCAGTTACCAAAGCTTGATGATTTTACCATCTAAATATTTCTCATTAGGGGTGCCTGGGTGGCTCAGTTGGTTAAGCATCTGACTCTTGATTTTGGCTCAGGTCACGGTTCATGAGTTCGAGCCCCACATCGGTCAGAGCAGAGCCTGCCTGGGATTCTCTCCCTCTGTCTCTCTGTCCTTCCCCTGCTCACTCGCTCTCTCTCTCTCTCTCTCTCCCTCTCTCAAAATAAATAAAACTTAATGTTTTAAAAAGAATATCCCTCAATCTGCTCTCTTTCCTGCATTCTTATACCAGTGCCTTAGTTCAGTACCTTATCATCTCTGGACCTGATTACTAAAAGCAGTCAGTCATTTATTCGCAGGTGCAGCCCTGCCTGACATTCCCTCATCACCTCCTCCCCTAGCAAGTCCTCCACGGACACAGTGATCCCCATGATGCCCGTTTCCATTTTGTCTAGCTACTGTCTGCCTCTCTAATGTATTTTCCTTCTCCAACATGCTTTGCACTTTGGAAGTTACTCAGGAAAGGAGTTCCTACAATTTCTTTGCTATAAGAAAAATTCAAGCTTTACCATTGCCTGGGGAATAATGATGCTCTATTTTCTTTGCTTTTGTGGTATAGTATAGGACACTTTACCAAATAATTATGCCGTTTTTTCTACTACCATTGCAATGACATTGAGGCTTGGAAAATGAATATTAAGTAAGAGCCTAAAATTAATAAATTACTGACGACTTGTCTTCAAAATATTTAAGTTTGAATAAATATGTTAGGTAGAAATGTTCATACATAAACTAAACTTGACTATGCTTCTCCTGGGGATACAGATATACTAGAATAATTTTTAAACTATACTAGAGTATAAATTCTTTGTATACTGGAGTAATTCCACCCTATGCAGGTTGATGTTCTTAATTGATTCTTGTTGTTGGACGTACAAGTTGTTTCTCTAGATGTTTTCCCTTTTATGTCAAATGTCTCACCCCATAAATAATACAGTTGCCTCATCTATTACATTTTAAGCTTCTTGACAACAAATGAACTCTTACAAGTGTATGTTCCCACTGTGCTTAGAAAAGGCAAAACACTTTGTAACTAATCTGTCAGTGGTTGTTGCCTGACTCATTGAGGTCAGATAATTAATTTTCACTTATTTAACAAAAAGTTATGAGAGCTTTGCTTCCTGGCTAAATATTTTAAAAAGATTCCTTTCTGGGGCGCCTGGGTGACTTGTCAGTTAAGTATCTGATTCTTGATTTCTGTTCAGGTCATGTTCTCACGATTCATGAGATCGAGCCCTGCCTCTGGCTCTTCCCGAAACCGAGGAGCTTGCTTGGGATTCTTTTTCCTTGTCTCTCTCTGCCCTCCTCAAAATAAATAAATAATCTTAAAAAAAAAAAGAAGAAGAAAGAAAGACTCCTTTCCCTAAAATCTAGCCTTGAATTTGCAAACTATTTCAGGGGATAAAGGTGGATTGGATTTATTTTTTAATGCTGCTAGTTTGAATTCAAATGAACAAATGTGTAGCTTGATTATTGAAATGAACACATCTTCCCCTTTTTAAAATATATTAAGCAATATCAGTAAATATTACTAAAAACACTGCTGTAAATGTCTTTAAACTCTTTCAGTACTCCCACAGTCTAGCACAGAAGTCAGCAAACTACAGCCAGTCCTCAGCTAAAATCCTCTCTACTTGCCTGTTTGGTAAATAAAGTTTTATTGGAACACAGCCAAACTCATTCACTTGCACATTGTTCATGGCTGCTTTTGCCAAATGGCAGACTTGACTAATCGCAGCAGAGGCTGCAAACCAGATTCTCTTGAGACCTTTAATGAGAAGTTTGCTGACCACTTATTTAGCATATTATCTGTTGTAATTTTTTTTGTGTCTAGATGTGGTATATTAATAGGTAATTTTGGTGTATCGTAAGTAGTTATGTTTTACGTATGTGTTAAAATAATGTTCACATTAGCACTGAACTTTTGTATTAAAAGTGATGGTAAATATGTAATGCCCATGGAATTAATGTGCATATTCCTAAACAAGGTTTCATTTATTAGCCAGCTAGGGGTTTTTTTTCCCTATTTTCTTATATTTTGACTGATTCTGATTTACCTTTTAAAATGTATGACTGCCATAGAATTTAAACTATTAAAATACTTTCTTTATCTAGAGAGTTCCAACCAGGAGACTGTACCAGGTTAGGGGGGACAGAGCTCATCTTTATGGCGTCAAATATTATTTTCCTGGTTCTCTACCAGACACATGCAGGAATCTATTACCAAGCGAATGTAAAATCCTGGACAGTCTCTTTTGGGTTTTCCTTCTGCAAAAACAAACATGACAATTAATGTCTTACCGAGCCAACTCCAAGAAATGATGTGCTCATGAAACTATGTGTTTGTAAAGAAATATGACCAATTTCTTATTTATTATCACAATGCCTGATAGATAGCAGTGCTTATCGGACATTTCATATCTAGATTGAATTAACTAGTCTAAATTAATAATGTTGCAGTAGGGAACCTTCCAGAACAATAGTTAGAAGTATAGCCTCTGGAGTGAGCAGCTCCACGTTTGGATACCGGCACCGTCACTCACTACCTTGGTCACTTCCCACACGTTATTGAAACTCTGTGCTACCGTTTTCACCAAGTTCAACTACAGTTACCTCACAGCTGTAGCCATCTGTACAAGAAGGATGATGACAGTGTCCACGTCAAAGACCCTTGGTGAGGATCAAATGGTAAAATTCAAATAAAGCTCTAACAATGAGCTTGGTACATAGGCAACTCTCTGTAAATGTAAGTTATTATCATGTTTTAATATAAACCTTGAGTGAAGAAGGATAGCCTGTTCTGAAGGTAATTCTTCCTGGAAGGTCTTCATCTTCTGTTCGGATATAATTGTCAGAGTAGCTTTCCCCTGACCCCCCAAAAATGAGCATTAAAATGTTCTCTCGTTTCAAAACGTCAGTTTCACGATTTCCTTGCCAACTGAACCTTCAGAGTGAGGCACTCTCTCTGACCTTTTTTGGCATCACCAATTGTTTAAAAGTCTCTATTTAATTTTAAAAAGCTTTTGTGCTACTTTTCCTTGATGCTTATTATAGGTTTGGAATCATGTGCTATAAAAAGTATTTGGCTGTATGTTCTTTTATAATGAAAGTAATTTAATTGGGCACTCTGCCTCCACAGATCAGCAAGGGTCAAAATGGCTTTTTTAAAAACAGGAGAGAAGTAACACAGACGGGGAGGAAACAAAAAGCATCACCATTTGCTTTCAGCACTGAGGTATGCATGCTTCATTAAGGCCAACGGCATGGCGAGTCTCCCATGTTGGCTATTTGCAAACCTGTCCCACTGACAGACAAGTTCGCCACATGTGTTCTCCTAGAGCGGACAGCCAGTCACCCCACGTCGGTTAAGTTTGCACCTGCCCAAATTTGACAATGCCAGGAGAAGGGCACATTAAACACACTATGCCAGATACACTCGCTCACTGTTTTCTCAGGAATTCTTACTTCTTCCCAAGATTCCTTGTTGAACTTTCCTAAGATTACCCTTGTCACTGCAAGAGTACAAGGAAGAAATGCCTCTCTTGCAGAGGGGACAGCCCCAGCCAAATAATTTACATAACCTACTTCCTTTTCTCACAGTGTCAGCAGGATTGACGAGTTCACCACCTCTCCCTCTTACTGATAAGGGTTTCCCATAAGTGGAGCAAACACTGTGCTTCTCTCAGAATGGACACACACTCCGTGTCATCCCCACTCAACAGAAGCTAAACCTAACGTTAGTGGTCATGGTTGTGCGCCATTTGAATGAGATTAGGACATAAGAGAACAAGATCTTGGGGGTTCTGAGGAAAATCCCGAGTTTGTGACTCATGTAACATTAAGATAGACATAATCTATGGCCAACTCTCTAGGAAAGGAAGTAATGTAGATACAGTGGTGGGGAGGAAGCTAAATTGCCTGGAACACGCCCATGTCCATCTGTCAATATTCCTGGCTCAGTTTGGTCGTGCGAGTCTTTCCAATCTTTTCATCTTTGTTCCATATTTTATGAGAGCAGTTCAGTTAAGGATTATGTAGACTAAGTTGCTCTTCAAAATAATTCAAATAGCACTAAGTGACAAGTCTATATAAAACGAAGCAACAATGTTATATTCCCTTGTAGTTGAAGGCAGGACATTTAATGGAATAATCTAGGCCTTTTCCCTTTAGCATGTTCCCAAATCAGAATGGAAATTTTTGGCACAAAGTCTCTGTTTTTCATCCTAATTTTGACTCAAGGGTCTACTAAGCTGTGCATCAAGCAGACAAGGTCTCTGCGGTACACACACACACACAAACTTAGAGGCAACACACTCACATATCTCCTTCAAGCCATCAGAAGGACTATCACAAATAGGTGACACCAACGTGGATTCATTCATTCAGAATATTCTGAGTGCTTCCCGAGTTTAGACCAGCAATTCTCCAAGCTGTGGTCTGTTAAACTATGTGTGTTTTCAAGGCCCTCTCAGGGAGTAGACCAGGTCAGAAATTGTTAGGTTATAATAATAAGAGGATGTGCACTCTGTTGACATTCACACTTGATGGTGTTAAGTCAATAGTAAGTAAAACTGCTAGTTCCTTAGCAGGAATCCAAGGAGGGACACAGAACTGTACTAATCGCTGCCATTCTTCACTACTCCTTCCCACACATTTTTCACTTAAAAACATTTGTGTTGAAGCATTTTTTTTCTTTTTTGATGCCACTTAATGTCGCTAAATCTCTATCCTTCAGTACACAAGATGTTTAAATATTGAATATTTTTAATATGTGTGAAGTATGCACGAATTTCTGTTTCATACTGAAGCGTGATGTTTGTCTTCAAAGAACATGTGTGGGGCCCCTGGGTGGCCCAGTTGGTTAAGTGTCTGACTCGATTTTGGCTCCGGTCATGATCTCATGGTTTGTGAGATGGAGCCCCCCATCAGGCTCTGTGCTGACAGCAAGGAGCCTGCTTGGGATTCTCTTTCTCTCTCTCTCTCTGTCTCTCTCCCTCTTTCTGTCTCTGTCTCTGTCTCTCTCTCTGTCTCTGTCTCTCTCTCTGTCTCTCTCTCTGTCTCTGTCTCTCTCTGCACCCCCTCAAAATAAATAAATGAACTTAAAAAAAGAAGAAGAAGAGCATGTGTGCTTGTTTGAGATGCAAGCTGAACTAACCATTTTTTTCGTGGGCCCCCATGTGTTCTTAAAAGAATGACTAACAGATAAACTCAGGTTATTCAGACTTGGGTATTCTACAGCTATTTTCTCAATAATGAATAAAATGGGCTGTTACTTCAAGGAAAATACTTGAATGCTTGTTGCCAGTGACAAAATTATATCCACCATTGTGAGTTTGACAGCTTTATAGTATTCAAAGAGTTTTCTGATAAGATGGTTTGATATTAATTAATGTGATTTTTGTATTATATAATGAAACATGTTGAAATTTGGAAGATCTGCATAATTCAGTGAACCAATGTTTGTTTGTTTTTTTTAATGCAAGAGTCATGGGTGAAGAAAGATTCAGTTAAAATACGAACGATTCAAATATAAAGTGTGAAAATTTTATAGAGATGGTTTTAGATTCTGCATTGCATCCCGTATTTAAGAAACTACTACTGTTGAGTTTGAGTGTATTTTCAAAGCAAAATATCCTCAAGTATCGGAAGAAACTATTAAAATACTGTTCTCCTTTCTAACTTTAGATTTGTGTGAAGCTGGATTCTCTTCATATATGTCAACTAAACAATATAGCTCATAATACATTCAATTCAGGAGCCGAATCAAGAACTAGCTGTCTCCTCTAAAGCCAGACATTAATGCAACTTGCAAAAATGTGAAAGAGTACTGTTCTCACCAATACATGTTTTGCTATAGAAAGTACAGCCACTTTTCAACAAAAATACATGACTTGTATTAACATAATTGGCTGCCTTCTAGAAGTATTGTATTGACATAATTGTATTGACATAATTGGTTTTTTTTAAATTCTCAGTTTTAACTTTTCATATGGTTAAGACTGATACATGCATACCCCATACTCAAAAGGACTTTGGTGTACTCAGTAATTCAAACAGTGTAGATAGGACTCGAGGCCCCAAATTTTGAGATGCAGTGTCTTAGGTTTGGGGAGTGCAGCCTTAAAGCCATACCCTTTATCTTCACAATTTTGTAGCAGTAGAACAAGCAAAACAGCTACTTCCTTTCATGTGACACTGAAATAGAAGCTCTGTAAAGAGACTGTGGGAAGAGAGGCAGGACTCATAACTCACAGAGTCATGGGGAAGGCTGGCTTGCTTGCTTACTTTTTTTTATTTTATTTAAATCCAAATTCATTAACATATGGTGTAATAATGACTTCAGGAGTAGAATTCAGTGATTCATCGCTTACATATGACAACCAGTGCTCATCCCAACAAGTGCCTCCTTACTGCCCTTCCCCCATTTAGCCCATCCCCCACCCACCTCCCCTCCAGCAACCTTCAGTTCACTATCCGTATTTAAGAGTCTCTTATGGTTTGCAGAGAAAGAGAAAGAGGGAGGGGTGCAGTGACTGTGAACGTATATGAAAAATGAACATTTTCTACTACAAATCTGCTCTTTTTAAATATCTGGCAGCATTTAGATAATTTAAAACATCTTAATTTTGGTTTAGATTCAAATGTATCTTTTGCCAGCCATTTATGGTTTATAAATAGCCATTAAGATTTTCAGCCTCTCTGTTTTCATCTTATTTTTCCTTCCCTTCTACAGGGAAGGCTTTTTAAAGGAAATAACAATGTATCTGAGTCTTTAAGTTTATCTGACTCTTGATGTTCATCTGAATCTTGATATTCAAGTTCACATTCTGACGATAAGGAGAATGTGGGCATTCTTGGAGACAGAACACACTGTTCAGAGAAACTGGTTATGAGAGAGCATGCTATGTTCTAGAAACTGCAAATTCAGGTTGCATGAGTGAACCACAGTGCTGACACTGGAGCAGCAGAACTCACACATGGTTCTGACCATGGAGGAGACAACAGAAACATTCCCATCCTAGGAATCCAACTCTAGCAGTACTACGGAGACTGTCGTAGGCATTGAGAAAAACTGGCAGTAGCAGGTAGGGGCAGGTAGAATGAAGAGATGGATTTGATCCATGTTAGTGAGATCCAATTTATAGCACTTGGTAGTCAACTGAATGCAGAGGACAATGAAGAAAATAAAAAATCTATAACTTTAAGTTTTTTGCTTAGGTGGTCAGATAACAATGGTGCCATTCTTTGCATGAAAGAAAAAATGAGGGAAAAATTGGAGAAGGATGATGTTGATCAATAGACTTTAATATTTTTGAGCTGTTTATTGACTGGATCATCAAATGTAGAGAGCCAATGAGCACTTGAATATGCACCTCTATTAGGAAAAACACAGAGGCTGGAAATAGAGATGTGGGTGCTATCGATACAGACACATCTACTGGATCCATGGCTCTGACTGAGATCATTCAGACATCAGCATAGGATGAGCACAGAGCAGGGCTGAGGATTTGGTGTCAGAGAGCTACACACGGCAAAAAGGACTATATTGCAGATGATGTTGGCTATTTTAGTGACTGTTGTGTTACTTAGAAGAGTTTCATTTTCAACCTTCAGTTTCTCTAAGATTGAGATTAAGATCCCAACTGGTGATCCCAACTGAAGACTTAAGTGGTTGATTCTCTGTCACAGCTGGCTTTCACATGCTCTCAGTATATGTTGATATTTGTATGCATTCTTGCATATGAGTAAGATTAAAAGAGGGAAGAGAGAAAGAGGGAAGGGTGCAGTAAATGTGAATGTATGTGGAAACTGAACATTTTCTAGTACAAATATGATCTTTTAAATATCTGGCAGCATTTAGATAATTTAAGACATTTCAATTTTGGTTTAGATTCAAATGTATCTTTTGCCAACCGTTTATGATCTATTAATAACCATTAAGATTGTTCCCTCAGAAACACTTAGAAATCTTGTGGTGCCTGGGTGGCTCAGTCGGTTAAGCATCCAACCTCAGCTCAGGTCATGATCTCACAGCTTGTGGGTTCGACCCCAAGTCAGTCTCTATGCTGACAATTCAGAGCCTGGAGACTGCTTCAGATTCTGTGTCTCCCTCTCTCTCTGCCCCTTCCCCACTCATTCTCTGTCTCTCTCTTTCTCTCTCCTTCTATCCCCCTCTTTCTCTGTCTCAAAAATAAAAGTTACAAAAATTAAAAAAAAAAACAACTTAGAAATCTTTACTGTTGTGCTGGCCTCAATGGTCTGGTAGAAATGCTGGTCCAAAACTGAAAAATTAACCAGTAATTAGCTATATGTGCTTGTGTTTTATGTTTTAAATTGTAATGTAAAGTGTAATTAAACCACTTTATGAGGATTATGGTTTTAGAATATAAAGAGTAAATGTAACCAGTTAGGTTCAAACACACTTAGCAACCTTTACATTTGAATCTTCTAACAAAGAAAAATCTCTGAGTCCTGAAAATGATGACATAACTATGGGACACAGCTGGCTAAAGCAGAAGACTTTCTTTCACTTGGTTGGCCCTTTATCCACATACAGATGAAATTCAATGATTCACATGAAGTTGTCTAAAACATATCACATTTATATAATCATGGTTAATATTTCATTTCATTTAATTAATTGCTGTAACTTCATCTAAAAAGAGAAACAAATGTCCTTCTAACATTGCTTACATTCTTAGAAGTGATCTTTTCCCTCCAGATGTCTCCAGTGTCTTAATGGCATTTTACTCAAAAAAGATTTTATGTCATCTTACCCTTTCATCATCCATTTTTCTGGGCATTTAATCATGTTCACCAAATTCTTCCATTCCCCCTAGCTCTCTAACCTTTTTGAGTTCCTTCTCTGTGGCTTGTAAACCCGAACCATACCACCAACTACCTTAGTCAGCCCTGACCCAAAGTGGAGACTCAGCCCAGCATCAGCATCTGGACAGCTCCCTGAGTATGCAAAGGAGGAGAAGCCTCCTAGGGCGAGAGAGATGCAGAGTAGAACAGAAATGAAGGCCCCCAGCGCTTCTCTGGCTGTCTCAAAGACTTATGACAAATGGAAGGAACTGAATCAAAAATTTAATGATAGGCACATGGCTACTTGCAGGGTATACTTGGCATACACTATGCATCCAAGAAATACTGTAGTAGTAGTAGTAGTAGTAGTAGTAGTAGTAGTAGTAGTAGATAATTTTCCAAGTAGAGAGTCTTAAGTTAAAGACTAGCAATAAATCCCTTATTTGCTATCACCTCTTTAGATGCATACAGAGGTAGTTTCATCACAAAGCACATTTATTTTCTTTTACAGGAGAGAAATTGAAGTAAAATTAAAGGGTGAGGACTGAAGAGGAGATTGGGATGAGGCAAGAAGTAAACTCAAATATTAGTTTAAGTATGGCTTCACTCTATTTTCCTTACATAGGAAAAGGTGAAAGGAAGTAAACTCTTACTAAGTATTTCTGATGTGTTAGTCAATTGGGCCTCAACAAACCTTATTTCGTTAAATCCAATTTAAGATAAAGCTTTTTCTCTCTTGGACTTCTTTGTGTAAGGTATTAAACTGAACTGAACTTGGTTCTAGATGTTGCAGATCCAAATTCTCTTTTTATTTAAGCAGGAACTATTGTATCCCGTAGACTGTCCACACTTTTACATAATGTGAAAAGTGCCTGTCAAGTGTCAATTATTTTCATCTGTGACATGACTATTACCTTCATCTCTCACTCTGCGAAGCTCAATTTTGACTCATGAAAGAAAACTGCCCTAATTGCAATGTGCAACCCAAGAATTCAGATTTTGGTCTTTAAAAATCACTTGCCATTTAGGGGCACCTGGGTGGCTCAGTTGGTTAAGCATCCAACTTGGGCTCAGGTCATGATCTCACAGTTCATGGGTTCGAGCCCCATGTCGGGCTCTGTGCTGACAGCTCAGAGCCTGGAGCCTGCTTCGGATTCTGTGTCTCCCTCTCTCTCTGCTCCTCTCCCACTCATGCTCTGTCTCTCTCTCTCTCTCTCAAACTAAACATTAAAAATCACTTGCCTGTGAAGGAAAGAGTTCCTCCTGGAGAAATAGCCAGCCCCAGGTCTGGAACAGGAAATAAATTCAGAATGAGCCTAGAGTATTGTGTGGCACCAACAGTGAGGAAGACAGAGCATGCTGAGGTTCTATCAGAATGACTCAGAGCCGATTTAGTGGTCGTCCCTCTAATGAGAGAGGAAATGGTTTGCAAATCAAAACATATATCCACAAATAATTTAAATACATTAAGTGTGTTATAATTCTATGGATTTGTGATAACAGTGCGAGAAAAAAATGGTAGCTTTGGGAGAATGCTAGGAACTCAACTCAGCCTTCTGAAAATTGGTAAATGAAGGGAAGGACTCAAGCATTTTCCTGCCTCCTCTCTGCAAACTGGATGTCAGGCTATCCCACACAACTGATGAGGCAAATGTTATCCTTTTAGAATTCCAATTAATAACTAGAATATAACCAGTGGAAAAACTTCAAATATCACTGTTTTTTAACCAGTAAATGAAATCATGAATCTGGGCAGCGGTAATCATTCATTGTCAAGACCATTAGCAGAAAAGCTGATGAGAAACTGGCACATGATAAATAAATCAGGATTTTCAACAAAGGAGGAGGGCGGGGGGGGTGTCATAGACTAAAAGAGAACTAAGGCCAAACAGATGTGATATGTGGACCTTATTTTGATCCAGATTTGAGCAAATCAACCATAAAATAACACTTAATGGTATAATAGGAGAAATACTATTAGTTAGCATTAAGGAATATTTGTTAACTTTTTAGGTGTAATTTTGACATAGTGCTTATATACTTGGGATGTGCTCCAGCACAATCCAAGGTGGAGAAAAATAGGTGGGAATTTAGATGAAAAAAGATTGTCGTATGTTGGCAGTTGTTAAAACTGGGTAACGGGGTTCAATAGAATATCTCTACATTTGTATACTTTGGAAATTTTTCATTATTTATAATAAAAATAAATATTTTTTTATTCCATAGGGTGCACTCATTTGAAGTACATTAGGGCATTTGTGTCTGCTCCCAGAAAAGATGGTGATGTCAGAATAGGGAAAGAATTTACCCATTTGTGTAGTCAAGAAAGCAAATGGAATATAGGTGCTCAGACACAGAAACACAAAACTTTAATATAAAATCAGCATAACATATGAGTTTATCATCCCTAATATATCACCCTGGTTGAGATCATGTGACTAATACCAAACTCCAGTGGTCCTTCAGGTCTTCTCTCAAAGCAAAAGTCAAGTAGTTTCCCTCATTGCATTATAGATGATGCTGATTTGCTTAATGCAGAAATTGGGTATTCAGAGCACACTGTCTATGTCTGTTTCCTGTACTGCCAAATAATCTCATTCAGCACTGTCTGTCTGCTGCAACTAACATGTTTCATGTAGCTGACAAGTATCAAATGAAAGACAGTTTTTTCCCTGTTTTAATTATTCTTTCAAAAATAATAACTCCAGCTTTAAAAAAATCATGCAATAGTTCTTAATGTTTTTGTCAAAACAAGACACTGTCAACCTTTTTCTTTCCCAGACACAGACTCATTACTTTTGAATAAAACTGAAGCAATGAATCAAAACAACAAATAATAAATGAAGCAGTAATTTGGCTTGAGGTGTAAATTGTTGTCACATTTATTTTTCTGACCACCTATGTTACAATGGTCATTACTTCCTGAGGACTGAATTTGGTTCCGTCACTTCTTTTCTTTTCTCCTTGATATTTGCCATCCAGAGAAAACTGCCTCACCTAAAAATGAATGCTGACAAATTAATGCTATTGTGTAATTTACACAAATAAAATACATCAGAAAAGCAGTTAGGCTGAAGTAATTTAGGAAACACAGCGGGGTTTCCTCAGAGATGAATGGAGGTGCTATCATGTGCATACTGTCTACCTTCAGCAATGAGGACTCCTGTAAACACTGTGGACAAATAAATTAATGACGTGCCTGATACCCATCTTCACTATTGCCCTTCTGAGACCAGATCCTAGAAGGCAAGAAGTAAACCAACTCTATAATGTTATATTCTCGACTACATGGCAACAGCTGATAGAAACTGAACCGTTCCTGAGTGCCATCTTCACGGAAGTTCTGTGATGTAGGGGTTTTGTTATTCCTGTAGACATATATCTCCTATGAAGAACTGGTGGTGTAGGATAAGCTGCCCACCGCCAATGGGTTGGACTGTGACAAAACCAGGATTTGAACCCTGCAGCCTGAGCTGAACCATGTACTTTCATCTCTACCCGGTATAGCCTCCTTAAGGGTGAAGAGCTTATTATGATCAACTGGAAAAAAAAATAAGGTGTAGTTAAAAGTAAACAGAGGTCAGGGCGCCTGGGTGGCTCAGTTGGTTAAGCATCTGACTTTGGCTCAGGTCATGATCTCGTGNCCAGAGGCGCCTGAGTGGCTCAGTCAGCTGAGCATCTGACTTGGGCTCAGGTCATGATCCCACAGTTCATAAGTTTGAACTCCACGTAGGGCTCTGTGCTGACAGCTCAAAGTCTGTCTCCCTCTCTGTTTCTTTGCCCCTCCCCAGCACATTTCTCTCTCTTTCTCCCCTTCTCTCTCTCTCTCTCAAAAATAAATAAACTTTAATAAATAAATAAATAAATAAATAATAAAAAATATAACCAATTACCAAATAACAGAAGAGGCAGGAGAAGAAGAATTTTAAAATGTGTTGATCTATCATTTAACACCATGACTCTTGATGACTGCCCAGAACACAAATGATACCAGCTTCAGCTGTGTTATACATAAAGACATTAGTGTATCCACAGCTGCTGCTCTGGAAATAAGGGATTTATTTTAGGATAGACCATCAGACGTTCAACCTAATGACTGCTGGATTAATACAGAATGCTACCAATTTTGCTTTATGTCATAGATTTAAAACACTATCTTATTTGTTTTTTGTTCTTGAAAATTTTCTAAGCTTGGGGCACCTGGGTGACTCTATCGGTTAAGCGCCTGACTTCGGCTCAGGTGATGGTCTCACACTCGTGAGTTCAAGCCCTAGGTCGGGCTCTGTGCTGAGAGCTCAGAGCCTGGAGCCTCCTTCAGAATCTGTGTCTCCCTCTCTCTCAAAAATAAATAAACTTTAAAAGTAATAATAATAATAAAGAAAATTTTCTAAGCTTAATCACAGATCTTGCTCATATTAGTTCCATAATAGTAATGTCAATAAAATTTGCATTCCCAGCATTAAATTGGCAGCATTCAGTTTTTAATGTTTTATGCCCTTAAACATAAAAGTAACCTGTAAAGAAATTGCCTATAAAAATGGCTCCAACTTAGAGTCTACTTAGAACAATCCATTTGTTATCACAGAAAGTAACCCTCTGCTCTTAATTTAGTTTTTTTGTGGAAGTTCAGTCTTACCAAAAATGTGGGAATACACTTATATAAAACATTTATATTTGTATGGAATTACTGCTACTGCAGAGTATTTTTGTTTTATTTTTATTTTGTATTTATTTTTTTAATATTGTCAGGTTGGCTAACATACAGTGTGTACAGTGTGCTCTTGGTTTGGGGGTTAGATTCCCATGATTCATCACTTACATACAACACCCAGTGCTCATCCCAACAAGTGCCCATCTCAGTGCCCATCACCCATTTTCTACTGTCTCCTGCCCCCCGTCCACCCTCAGTTTGTTCTCTGCATTTAAGAGTCTCTTGTGGTTTTGCCTCCCTCCCTCTCTGTTTCTAACTATTTTTTCCCATTCCCTTCCCCCATGATCTTTACAGAAGTATTTCTAAGCAGTTTAATGTTTGGGGTTCCTTTCAGGAATTTTTCCCCCAAGCTCTAACTTCTGGACAATTAGTATATATTTCATTTAATGCCTAATTTCCCACATATAGATCTCTTCCAGTATATCCCTCTAAAGTACTACATACATATTGAGAATGATGTGCCTGAGTCTGCTGACCATCATGAGTCATGCAGGACATATTTATCTTAGTATATTATTTATGCGAATTTTAACTACATTTTGACAAAATAACCTAGAATTTAATTACTGCCCTTTGTCACTGTGGGTAATGAGTATAGCTGCTTTGTAATGATCTACTTAGACAAAATGAATTTTCCACAGAAAATCTGAGCAAATAATGGAACTTGAATCTAACCACTAACTACAACATCAGTCATAGAAAGTAATAATGTTACCGTTGCTACAAATCGTTTAAAGAAAAACGGTTTCAAAAAACACAACTAACCGTAGGTATAGGTGCTCAGATGTGTCAAAGGCCATTTACCAATATCCTAAACACATAGTTCAAAGCCAGAGCTTTGCCAGGTAGCTTTGACCTTGCTTGCTTTTGTCTCAATATCCTCTGCTCCTCACCCTTAAGAACACAACCCTTTCTTCTTGCATTTTTGTACTATTACTTTTTGCAGCTTGAACCTGGCCCTGTGGGGAGACCTGGGGCAGAGCAGTGTTTTCCAGAACACAGCATCACAGCTCCGTGCTGCTCTCTCTGCTCTTTGCAGTTGTTTGAAGCAGCTAACTCAGAAAACTCTTCCTAAAATATTCCGACGAAGAGAGAATCATGACGGATTACAAAGATGCTTGTCCAAGTATTTGAGATCACACCACCAAGAGTCAACAAATCAAGTAAACTGACCTTTCCAAACATATGGAAATGCCGTATTTATTTATCCTGGTCAATTCAAGGAAAAAAAAAATTAGTCGCAGATACAGCTTCTTTAGTTTATCTCTTTTGTTGCCAGCAAGAATTAAGAGGAACCTGTTGAGTACCTGATAGAGGTTGAGGATCATGAGTTTCATTTCCATGATGGCTTTGAAGCAAGGCATCAGTGAAACTGAACTTTCCATTAATCATACTAGATATCTGCATTTTGGAAAACAGCTTTTGATCCCTCCTCTCAGCCCCATCCTCCTCCCTGATGACCCTGTGCCCTTCATCGCCTCCCTCTGGTGCCGTCTGCGGTTGCGGGATCCACCTCTGTACAGAATTAGAGAAAAGCTGTATCCTCAGCATGCTAGCATCCACACCCCATATGGAGAGCCCTGGCTGGTGGTCAGCACTGGGGCTTAGTGGCGGGGACAGCGGGTGAGCCCAGCCAGCCAGATGGGGATTATCATCCCGGGGTCAGGCTCGCGGAGGTTTGGGGAGCCGGGGGTGGTGTGTAAATGAGACATTGACAGGGGAGCTCGCCACCCGTTTCTCCTCAGGCAAGTGTGACTCTGACGTTTGGCGAGTGAATGGCATCAGTTTGGTATTAAAAACCTGTGAACTAGATGTTTGGACATAAGGAATGAAATGAGAGAGAGCTAGCAAGAGATTGAGAGAGAGAGAGAGAGAGAAAGCAAGCCTGGTCCAGGTAGATCCACGACTCGCTTTCTTTTCCTAGTTCTTGGCTCTGGGAACAGACACTGGAATTTAACCACTTTGGCACCCTTTCTGCTTTCTCTAAAGGTATGCAGAGTGTACTCCGCGCACTGGGCAGAGCACTGTGTAGATAGGGAGTGGTGGATCTCTTTGGAAAGGATTGAAAACTCCACACAAGGTTCTGGAAAAGATAGACTCTGTCATTCAAGACATGTTTTTGATGTAGAAGTCTCCATCAACACTATAAAGCATCTTACACACCCTGTCTTTTCTGAGGTTGCTCCCAGGGCGGGGGGGGGCTGATGTCTCGCTCTCCTCCAGGCTCTCCTCCCCATCCCTACCTGCCTCTGTCAATTTCAGTTGTTTTGTTAGTGCTCACTACAGGAAGCACCTAAGAATAGACTTGCTGCTCTGAGCAGATTCTATCTTGAGACAGGATGGGTGGAGAACAGCCAAGAACATTGCAGCGAATAGGTGTCCAGTTGAGCTTTTCAATAGTGTGTATTTGACAGGGCACAGCAGCACAGCCAGGAGAGGCATTGGAAAAATGCACTGCCCAGCTCTGTTTGAAAGCTCCTTGTCATTTCAGAGGCACTTGAAAACGGGTGTGTACTGGGCTTTGCTGCCGCACTTGCATGGACTATTAATAGGACTTCAAATCTCGTACTTGTTTTGCCCTTTTTATCTGGAAAAAAAAATCCGAAAGCTTTTCTCTTCCAAAACAGTTACCAATCAAGCCAACGGTAGTGGTCTCTGGACAGAACATCACACAGCTGCGAAAACTTGAGGCAGGATACTTCCGTTGTGCACAAGGTAGAGAATTTGTAGTGAATGACGATCGTGAATGCACAGGTCCCCCTACTTAGTCTGGGAAACACCCAATTCAGCTGTGACATCACGGCTTTGTATGATTGTGAAGAGCTCAGCATCATGTTATGTGCCCAGATAGCCTGGTCACGTGGGAGGAGGTCTATTGTTTTAAACACTGTCCTGGGCAAAATGGGTCATGTCCCAATCATCTCAGGGAGAACAGTACACATGATGTCAAGAAACTTAGTGTCTACTTTCTTTAGCAGCCTAATATATTTTTTTAGAGACTGGTTTCTCTTACGCTCTGCCAGCTGGGGCATGCTTGGCATCTGGAAGCCAGTTGACTTTGCTCTTTGTCCTGGTGCTTAATGAAAGAATTAGAGCTACTTTATTTTTTCTTTTTAAGTGTATTTATTTTGAGAGAGACAGAGAGAGTGAGCAGGAGAAAGACAGAGAGAAAGGGACAGAGGATCTGAAGCAGGCTCCATGCTGACAGCAGAGAGCCCAACGTGGGGCTCAAACCCACAATCTCTGAGATCATGACCAGAGCCCAAGTCAGATGCTCAACCAACTGAGCCACTCAGGCGCCCCAAGAATGTGAGCTGCTTTACGCAGGAGAGCTATCGAGAGAGATATGTGCTCGTGTGGGACTTCACTTCTCTGTGGGTGTCCATGGAATAAGTGTGTTAGTTTCCAAGCCAGAAGAACAATAGGGAAGGGAAATATTCCAGAAGGAGTGAGCACCATGAGAAGGGTTGTTGTGGAGAAGGGTTAGTCTGCACTGAGGCATCTGGGTGTCTCTTGCAAGGTCACTTTCTGTCATACAACTTCTTCCTGTCAGGGAATAGGATGTTCTCCAGTCCAAGAATTTGAGAGGCTACAACTAAAGTTGAGAAAACTATTGTTTAACTATTATTTAACACAACAACTGGAAATCTCCTCAAAATAATATTGTGAAGTGTTTTGCCTGGGATTTGAGGAAAATTTACGTCTTTTTTTTTATTATTATTATTACCGTTGCTTCCCCGTTTTCAAAACTGGAAGTCTGGAATTCTGACAAGATGGTCTAGGCTCATTCGGGACTTAAGCAGGAAACATGCAGGCTCCTTGCTCTGAGGTCCCAGTGGCTACTAAGGAAATTGACACTGAGGGTGTTTTTACAAGTACATGCTGAGGTGAGGGTGAAGGTCAAGTTTAGTAAAAATAAATCACTCTTGTTTTTAAAAAGTTTCCCCGTGCTTAATCTTATTATGATTCTCTGTTTTTCTTTTTTCTTGATGTATTCATGTATTTTCTTCCCAGCTCTGTGTATGTGCTCTATAAGCAATCTCATATCCTTTTAGTAAGACAGCTGGGCTTGAACAAATAAATGAAAGGAATTCCATCACTGAAGCCAGTTGAATATTGGCTGAATTCAGTCAGTTAAAGCCTTTATATTTATTTACAATTACACTCCATACCCTGCTCATATATACTTACACCACACACACCTACACACACACCCCTTACATTTATATGTCATCGTCCAAAGCTATAATTAGCTTCACAAAGCTAGGGTTGTGGTAGATGAAAGAAGACTTATTTCTAAAAAGTAAATCTAATTCCATCTTGCCTGTCAACTGCATCTCCACCTATGTCCCTACGGGGCAGAATTGCCCCACACACCATGGCACTTCTTGCTTGTACCCATCTCTCGGTCCCCTCACACTGTCACTACCCCCTCCAGCCATTGCTTTCATGTCAACGCCTCCTCACACGGCTCCCAACCCCAAGCCTGACTCCGTCTTGCAAAGGTCAGTGGCACTTCGATTTTGACCTGTAAGCCCCAGGGGTTCACATTGTTTCTTCCTTAAATAATTTGACATTACTACTTTCTAATTACGCCGTGTGTAAAAGCATATGTGAATTCTGTGCCTTATGAGTCACAGATCTGAGGACACCATGAGGCACCAAAAAGGAACATGATAGTTTTCCACCAAGTGCTGGTTTTATAATACACCCTTGGAGAAATTCCAAGTGATATAATGAATCCAGCTCTTTTTTTTCAGGGAAATAAAAAGGTAAGCCGAAACAGTTGCCTTAAGTGTTTGTCCTGAACAAATGTTACAGCTCTTGCCTTATCATGGCAGCCTGCATACATTTGTTTTTTTTTTTTTTTTTGCTCCTTCTCTGTTTATACAGTTTTGGCTGAGCTTGATACAAGAGAAAGTTTATGTTGAAATGATGTATTTTAGAAAATATCTGTATCGTGTCAATTAGTTTAAGAACTGCAGTCTCAGCTGCCTCACTGTGGCACCCCAAATTTTACTGACTGTAAGTAATAACCATTCACTACTCACATTGTTGCAGTCTGGACTGTTTGCAGCTGAGAAGGTCTTCTGACCCCCCTGGGGTCACTTATGCAATTGTAGGCATAGGGAGGCCACATGGGGCCTAATGGCCCAAGGTTGTCTTACCCCCCTATATGGCATCTATCGGGGGCTGCATGCAGGTGTTTGAGTTCCCCTCTACATGGCTGATCCAGCAGGATAGTCAGGCTTCTGATGTCAGTCTTGCCAGTCTCAGAGAGGGAGGGCAGAAACACAGGCCTCACAAGGGCCACCCTTGGACATCACCAATGTTGGGACCTTCACATCCCCTTGGTCAAAGCAACTCCCAAGTCCAATCTGGATTCTAGGGCTAAAGAAATACACTCCCATGATGGGAAAGGCAGGAAATCATTCGTGACCGTGTTTAATTCACCATCATCTTGGGGCGACTGGGTGGCTCAGTCTGTTAAGCCACAGGCTTCAGCTCTGGTCTTGAGTTCGAGCCCCACGTCAGGCTCTGTGCTGACAGCTCAGAGCCTGGAGCCTGTTTCGGGTTCTGTACCTCCCGCCCTCTCTGCCCCTCCCCTGCTCACAGGCAATCTCTTTCTCTCAAAATTAAACAAACATTGAAAAGATTTTTTTTAATTAAAAAACTTTTAATCTACCACCATCTTAATTTTTGTCAAATTCGTTTAATTAGTAGTAGACACACAAATAAAAGAAATAACATGTTGTAAATCTGAATATTAAAGAAACAAAAGTCCACTGTCATTCTTAAACTTCTGATAAGATTCATTTAAAAACCATGACCCCATGATAACTGAAAGAAAACCACACATCTCTGTTGCCGTTGCCTGTGTTATTCATCTGTACTACCATCTGGCTCCACTCCCCTCACCTCCTGAACATATGTCTTCTTAGAAAACTACCAGTTTCTATAATTTATCAAAAGGGGAAACCGTCTGGGGCTGTGTTCAATGCCTAGTAATATTCAGCTGATGCCATGACTTGGAGCCCAAAGTAAAATCAATAAAAAAAAATAGTTTCTATTTAAGTAGAAACTCTCAGAATTATTTAAGTAATGAGAATGCCCCCATTTTACTACTCACTTTATTTATAATTTGAACTCAAAGTTGAAATTGGTTTCCAATAAAAAAAAGACTTTTTTCTAATATTAGTGGCATAATATAGAGTGAGCATTGGATGTCATTCTTCATCATTTATTATTGTATTCTAGTTGTTGTCGTTGTTGGGTTTTTTTTTTTTTTTTTCATTAAATTCCAGTTAGGCATAAATACCCTTTAATCATTTTAGCATTAATGTTTTCTTGCTGGGGAGAATCAATGCCTAATGAAATTCATGTGAACCCATCATCACTGCACCTTCATGAAACAAGGCAATGAGATGGCTGTATACGAGAGACCCATCAGTGAGCCTTGTCATTTCAAATCGCGGCTACAAACGATAGAAAGACAGCATACACTTGTCAGTTAAACTTCAGGAAATCTGGGGGTGGAGATCTGTTTGGGGAGAAGGGATGTGTCTACAAAATATTCTTACTCATGAACATAGCATATTCCTCTGTTTGTAGGGAAAATTTACAGTAAGATTTTCCAATTTCCTTCATAAAGCTAAAGAGAAAAGCAGCATACATTTATTTCCTGAGAAGAATTTCTCTACTCCCACCACCAAAATAAAGAGATCAATTACCAAATGCATTACTTCTGACTTTACAAGTCAGTTTCAATCTGTGAACAGTCTGAAAATTTTATCTCAAATCTGGAAAATTCCAAACAATATTGTTAGAGAGAGAGCATTCTGTTATATCTATGCAGTAACCAAGTATAGTCCAAGGAGCTCTATCCAACAACCATGGATTCATTCAGCCACTTCTTTGGAGAGTGTGCATGGCTGGGGCACTGAGGACCAAATTTTATCCTACAGTTTAATCCAGGCTATGCCATTAGCCCAAAAAGTGTCCTTATTCTGGTTCAGATGAGAGAACCGAGCCTCAGTGCCATCAAGCTAACTTGCTTCAGGTCCAGCACTTAGCACGTACTCAGCTAGGATTTTAACACAAATACATGTATATCTCTGTGCCTTATTGTAATTTAGTTTTAACATCTTACCCTTCACGGCTTTCTCCCCATGTTCCCTTTCTTCTTGTTGCCCACCTGCCTTTATTTGCAGGTGGTATAGTAACAGCTTCAGCCTCCTTCCAACCAAAGTCTTTATTCCTTGAATGTTTTGGAAGGAAAAGGCATCCTTAATTAACAGCACATACAAAAGGGCTTTTAACTTCCAGAAATGGTGGATCCCTAAGAAAAACAAAAAGGTGGGGACAGTTCAACCAGTAATCCTGACTCTGTCTCCCTAAACTTTCTCTTTTTTTTTTCTTTTTTTGGGGGGTGGGGGCAGAGGAAGTATCTTTGCTTTTAACCATGATCCGGGCTACAATGATTTCTCACAAGCTCCCTATGTTTCTTTTTTTGAGGGAGCGGGAGGGGCAAGAGAGAGAGGGAGAGAAAGAATCCCAGGCAGGCTCTGCACTGTCAGCACAGAGCCTGATGCAGGAGTTGAACTCACGAACCATGAGATCATGACCTAAATCAAGAGTCCGATGCTTAAACAACTGAGCCACCCAGGCATCCCTCTCCAGGTTTGTTTTTTAGAGGGTTGTACGTTTGAATCACTTGAGGCGAGATCATCTGACCTCGTACTACTCTATGGTTACCTAGTGGTGAAAACAATAGCAACTGCTACCGTTGTACTAGTATTTATTGAACATCTACTGCTCTTTGGGTCAGCTCTCCCCTGTCATCCCAGTTTATAGCAGATGGATCTTGAGGGTCGTAAAGACTGTACACAGAGCGTAGATGAGAAGCTGGTATGTCTAATTCCTACTCACCTGTTAGAAGTCAGGACAGGCATCACACCTTCCATCAAACTTCGTCTGTTGGCCTCCCTGAACTGAACTTCTACCCATCAGGCTCTGTTTGTTGCTTTACACGTTGGTGTCCTCTGTGGTCAAGTGTCCACTCTCTGAGCGCTGGGGCCATTTCTCATTTGTATTTCAGTTCCCAGACTCTTAACAGAGCACCTGACTTAGGTTCCTTAATTATTGACCTATGGAAATTGGTGTGATCTTAATGGAGGTGGTCTGGAACTATGAGGCCTGGGAGCTGCATGTGATCACAGTAACAGCTGACCTTGACTGAACCGTTATGACCTGCTTGACCTCTAGCAGGCACTTTACACCTGTGTCCCTCACAGCCTCCAAATGAGGTGTCTGATTTCTCCCACTTCATGTGAGAGAAAACCAAGGCAGAGAGGCTGGGTCATATGGTTGGAGCCCCGGCCTATGGTGTGGTAGAGCTAGGTTTAGAGCCCAGATCCAAACCTACACTCCTAACCACCACGTTTTATTCCTTTTCCAGGGCTACTCAGAATTGACCATTCAATTTCTTTCTGTCTCAGTCGCCTCCTTTTTTTTTTTTTTTTCAAAAGAATCAAATTATTTTTATTTATTTACATCTTAACATAAGTGCTCTCCATTTTAATGATACAACTAATGCCTACTTCATTCAATGCGTATTCATTGAGCCACTATGTCCTGGGCACTACTGTAGGCCCTTAGGTCCTAGGGAGTCCACAGTGAACAAAACTGGCCTAGTTCCTGCTATTAAGTTTTTATTCAGATCAGGAGTACAAGAACAACAACAAAATGAGTAAGAAAATACACAGTATATAAGCAGATAATTGATACTATAGGGAAAGTAGAAAAAATGGGACAAGGGAAGGTGTGTGGGATGGGCTCAGTGATGGGGAGTCGCTGGATTGCAGTTTTAGGTAGGAAGGTCCAGGAAAGTCTCACTGAGAAGACGGCAGCTGAGCAAGGTCTGGAGGAGTTGGGGCAGGGTCCAGCAGCTAGAGAGGAAGGGTATTCCAAGCAAAGGGAAAGGTGCAAATGTCCTGAGGCCAGAGAGTGAATGGCTAGTTCAAGAAAGATCAAGGAGGCCCCGTGTGGCTGGCCAGCAGGTTACTGAGACTGGGAAGAAGGACAGTCAGGAGGGGAAGGTTTGTTTTAGATGTTTTCATTTTGAGATGCTTGTTAAACATCCATAGGTGAGAGGTTGAGGAAGCAGAGACAGATGCAGGAATGAGGAACGTCAGGAGCACATCTCGGCTGGCACATCGTGAGGGAGTCCTCAGTTCATAGCGTGGGTCAGTCTGTGGCGACACATAGAGGAGAGGGAATACTACAAGTCACTGGATACTGAAGAACTTGCATTAGATCAAGGAGCAGAGGTCGGGGATGAGGACACTGCAGGCGAAGGGACTGACCTTGAGCAAGGACCCCAGGCGAGGGAAGGTTTGGCTCCCGGGGAGCAGTGTCAGATATGGCTGGATTGCAGGATGCGACGCTGAGGGGGCTGGAGAGGGTGGTGGGGAGGTTAGAAAAACAGACTGGAGAGCCAGAGTGCTAACGCCTTTAGATGACATGACGAGGAATTTTGTATTTGTTACGCAACCGGATGGGAGCCATTGAAGTCTTTGAAGCAGGCATGTGATGGGGTCGGGCACATCATTAAGAAAAGTAACCGGCAGCACAGGGAGGGTTAAATTGCAGAGGAGGAGACTTAAGTCATGTACATCATAACTACCAATGAGGCTGAAAGTGACGGTCCCACGATGGACAGGGCAAGTGCTATGGAAAGATTATGTGTACCTCTTCATGTTGAAAAAATACCCCTGAAAGAAGAAATAATGGCCTGTGTTTAATGTTACTTGTTATAATTTTTGTTATAACATAATATGATATGACTTCTTTTTCTTGAAGGCCTTACCTAACTTCCCTTCTGAAATGATGATCTGTTCTGAAATGTGAGTACATTATAAATAAGCACATATCTCTGCACAGAGCTGGACCCTCCAGTGTCACAGTTAATTTACTGACTTCCTGAAGAAACTGATCCAACTTCCCTGTGACTAAATCCCATTTTTATTTAATACAGGGGAAAAAAAGGCGGCAATTCAGAATGCCCTCATATTTTCTATCCCTGAATACCATTCCTCGTATCATACTGATCAAATCGCAGTATTTCATTTCGGAAAAACAGTGCAGCATTTCCACCCAAACACAAGCGGAAGGAGCCAGGAATAGGTGTGCCTGAAAGCTTGTTAAAGGGCCCTCCCCAGGATCAACAGGAGCTTATCCTTTGTGTCGATAGAGACTGAATACCAAACACGTTTCTCGCGTGTCTTTTCTGCGCGGGGCACTTTCACATGAATTTTTATTTAATTTTTAAAATATTGTGCTACATGTAATTTTACAAGTGACAAAACTGAGCCTCAGAGATGTAAATAACTTGGCTAAAGATACACTCCTCTTATCCAAAGCGATGGCTACTTCCACTTACCTCTGCTTAGCTTGTTATGTGAAAACCTAGTCGGGTATGTAAAGCAAAACGTACACCAAAAGGTAGAAGGGTCCTGCCAGTACTGTTTCTCACAGAAGGTTTGGAACGTTCTCATAAAGACTTATCCATCTCGTCAGTAAATATCAGTTCTCCTTCTAAGTAGTTCATTTTCTCCCTGGTCAGGATGCTACTGGAAGAATGAAAGGTCCATAAAGATTCATATTTATTACTACAAATATTTCAATCAGTTAACAAGATATTTGGCTCATTTCTGTGACTGATTGACGCAATAAAAGGAAAAATAAAATGTATTTTCCTAAGATGTAAAAAATGTAAAGTTTTTGGCTTCCCAACCATTGAAATGGACTGATTTCTACAATTGTTTCCTTACCAAGGAACTCCTACCATTCCTTGCACAAATATTTATTAAGCACCTTCTATCTACTAGGTATTGTTCCAGAAGCTAAATAGAGAGCAGGAAACAACACAAACAAAAACTCCTGTGTTTTTTGGAGCATCCAGTTTAATTTTGCAGCGAGTTCAATCAGAGACATCCATCAGAATTACCCATGGAGTGGGGGTGCCTGGGTGGCTTAGCGGGTTAAGTGTCTGACTTTGGCTCAGGTCATGATCTCACAGTTCGTGGGTTCGAGCCCCACACTATGTGCTGACAGCTCAGAGCCTGGAGCCTGCTTCAGATTCTATGTCTCCCTCTCTCTCTGCCCCTCCTCCACTTGCACTCTGTCTCTCTCTGTCTAAAATAAAAACATTAAAAAATATATTAAACTAAAAGAATTATCTATGGAGCAGTTTGAAGATGCATAGGACCCTAGGGTGTTTGTGTTTTAAAAGTTCCACAGGATCTGATTAGGACAGGGACTGGGAAGCTTTTGTGGAAACAAGTGGTGATACATTCATCCTCCATTACAAACCACACTTGCCCCTCTCTTCTTATCAAATTCCCAGCTTTTGGTCAAACATGGAAACCAGCTTAAGAAAACATAGGGCACAGAGTTCTTGCGTTGATAATGTATCATTTGCTGTCCATTGATTGATGAATGGGTAAAGAACATGTGGGATATAGATGATATAGATATAGATATAGATATAGATATAGATATAGATATAGATATAGATGATATAGATATAGATAGATAGATAGATACAATGGAATAATACTCAGACATCAAAAAAGGAATGAAATCTTGCCATTTAGAACATCATGGGTGGAGCTAGAGGGTATTATGCTAAACAAAATAAGTCAGTAAGAGACAGACAAATGCCACATGATTTCACTCATAGGGAATTTAAAAAACAAAACGGATGAACATATGGGAAGGAGAAAGGGGGGTAGCAAACCACAAGAGACTCAAGGATAGAGAACAAACTGAGGGTTGATGGAGGGAAGTGGGTGGGAGATGGGCTAGATGTGGGATGGAGATTAAGGAGGACACTTGTTGGGATGAGCACTGGGTGTCATAAGTGATGAATCACTAAATTCTACTCCTGAGACCAACTTTACCATCTATGTTAACTAACTAGAATTTAAATAAAAACTTGAAAAAATGTGTAATTTGGTCAGTATTTTACATGTGTTGATGAAAGTTTCAAATCAGTTTTACAAGTAGAATGATGTTGGGGTTTTTTTTAAGTCAATGATTCTTTTTTTTTANGAGAGAGAGGGAGACATAGACTCTGAAATAGGCTCCAGGCTCTGAGCTGGCAGTCAGCACAGAGCCCGACGCGGGGCCTGAACCCACGAACCGCGAGATCATGACCTAAGCGAAAGTCGGACGCTTAACCGACTAAGCCACCCAGGCGCCCCTAGAATGGTGTCTTTAATCCAGCAGAAATAGTGCCCTACAAAGGACCACTATCAAAATAGGAATAAGGAAATTATGATATTTTAACTTGAATAGACATTTATAGATTCCCCTGTTCTGCTAGATTATCAACTGTTGGGGATTCTCAACCCACCACTCAAGAAGAAAGTGCACACACACTCATCCATTATCTGCACTACTTCAAAATGTATTGGGTATTAACTACTTATCATTAATTCTCATTTTGAGAGTCACATTCCTCATTTTTGTTTTATTTCAGTTTTCCAAACATCGATTCTGTCTTGTTATGAAGACAGAGTTTTATGGGCACTTTTTTCTAATTCTCAACCCGATCAACCTCTCATTTTATGGTGGACTTTTTGTTCCACCATTATTCTGGTACAACATAAATCATAATACCCATCTGTCCTTGACTGTTTTAAATTCCATAGAATGTTTAACTATACAGTGCTTTTCAGTTAATGAAATGTCTGGACAGTTAAGTAATAAATTCTATGCAGAAGTCTATTTGTAAGTCAGAAAAAGTTAAACTATGAAGTTATTAACTGGAATCAATTTGCATAGATCTTGTTTCATCACTACTTCAGTATTAGGAAGGAAAGAAGGAACAGCCAGGGAATGTGTGATTAGTCCAGAATGGATGGATTGAATTCATTTGGTAAATATAATTAGCCTTTAAACACCAACGTCATTAAACAGGGAACAATTTGCAGAAGACAAAGGAGGTTTATGCAAATTCTCGTATGCCTTCTATTTTGTAAGTTAGCCTTGTCTAGATTTTTGCAGGGCTTAAATATTTAACCTTCATGTGGAGTGGATGGCTTTATTGAGGGAAAATGATTTCTATGGAATACCAAGACTGCACCAGCAGTTCTGTGAAAGGGGTTCAACCCTGTGAAAATAGGCATGGAAATGAGCATCGATACTGTGATGCACAGGAAAGATGACTCCTCATTACGGTACAGTTGAGGCAAACCTGGGTGATGATCAGTATGGCTACCAATCCCACAGGCTGTGTTTCCCTCTGATTCAGAAGGCCAGGAACATACTTTTTTTCCCTTCCATACTTGTTTTATATTTTAATAAAATGTGGGTTGGAATTCGGCACTCTTTGGTAAAGAAAGAGGAGTCATTACCGGTAGTGAAACTTTACCTTTTGACCCTTAACAACTTTGCACTAATGACCTTAAATGTAATCTTCCCCACACACACACACACTTTTGGGAGCTGGTTTTGATCAGACTGCTGTGCATGCCGAATTATGCCAGATAAATCCCAAAGCAGGAAAGCCGACATGCTCTCATTACCACCCCAAACTCTGGAGTCCTCGGCGCAAAAGTTTCAGGGGTGGCTTTGCATTCGTGTGTGAGCCTCTGGGATTCAGGGTGCATTTGAACAATGGCAGTTTAATCCCCAACCAGAATGATTGCATTTGTTATGTAAGAGTTTTTATTGTAAATAAGTTAGAACATGAGTAGGACATCCTGACCTCAGATTATAAAATGTCTATTGAAGGTATAGAAGAACTTACTGGCCCAAATGGAAGGAGGCTACTTGAGTCATAAGGGCCTGTGTGAATGACACAAAGGAGCATAAGACTGTGGCTTTGAGTGGCAGTTAAGGGTTAGGATTGTCCATGACTGCTGTTGAAGAAACAGTTATTTGTAGATTAAGTTTTTATGAATGGAGATATTAGTTGTCATATAACATCAAGCTTTATCTTATCCCCTCTTCTGGAGCACTGACATTCCTGACTGTTCCGATCTGTATGTACCCCTCTTTGTGCCTGTAACTCAGCATCACAGTTTGCAACCTTCCTGACAGACTGATCAAACAAGGTTTGGTAAATGTGTGCAGGATATAAATGGAAAAACAATAGGCAAGTAGATACAAGTGTGCTTGGACAAAAGCACAACCAAAGCTATAAAAATGAAATGGAAAAAAATCATATGCAGAACCTCTAATGAATGAATACTCCAGGAAATCACCAGTGATAGGCATTTATTGTCAAATGCATTTTTGCAATTTATTTAGAGGTTTCTTGTCATAGACTCTGGGTCTAAAGTTCTCTCTTGTCTATCAAGAAAGTGGGACACTGGATGAAAAGCAAGAGATGGCTAATGACTGGGAAAAGACAGGAGCTCCTAATGAGGGTCCTCGCTCCGTATTTATTAAGATCAGAAGGCTTACAAACGTGATGGTCGTGCACAAAGAGACAGTGAATCAGTGAATATCAACTCATGGTCATGAGGGAAAAGGGGTTCTTTTCAGTGTTTGGGGTTTGGGTCAATAGAAAACAAAATCCTGGTGCTGGGCAGATGGGCAGATGGTTGTTAATGGCAGACAAGAGGCACCGTGTCTGTTTATCTTAGCTAGCTAGGGGACAAGACAGATAGGGCAAAGCACTTCAGGGCTAACAAGGCACCTTTTCTTTTGTAATCAGCTCTGTTCTGGGTAGCTTCATCTGCAGCTCAGTGCAGCTGTCTATAGCCCAATTTACCTGCTCACCTAATTTGGTCCTTCCCTCCTTTGAAAGCAGCTTTCTGCTATAGGACTAAATTGGGGGACGCTATGCGCTGAATGCCTAATCTTGCTTACCTCGTATACTTTTGTGTTGGGTGCCTTAGCACCCCTCTCTATTCTGGTGCCTTCGCCCTTCCCTCAATATTCTGGAGGCTCTGTACCGCCTGTCTATTCTGGGGTGCCTTTGCACCTCTCTATAATTGGTGCCTTTGCACCTCCCTATTCTGGGGTGCTAATCTTATTTATCCAAACTCAGCTGAGAGCATCCCATGGCTTTGGAGTTCTTTATGCCTTGCTAGCCCATTGGTATAAGCCCCGGGAAATCCTAAGCTTATTCCCCACAGTTTCTTTCTTTAAGAACTTGTGTTGCTGCCATCATTCGTTCGACTCTTCAAATTTCGTGTCCATGTGAGGACTTGTCATTCAAGGAATCTACTTTGCTGTCACCCAAAAATGTTCTTCTCATCCAGTGTCTCCTGATGGATTTTTTCCGTCTTGCCCTACACAGAGATAAGATGCCAAGTGACAGTGTACAAAATAATTATCCTTGGAGGGGATGTGACTGAGGAGTCATCGCCACCTCCTATTTTTAGCTTTTGTGTTGCTTCTAACGGAAACAAGGGTGAGGTTTGGTGTCTGGGCTAAAGACACCAACCACCTGTCAATGTCTACCATTTGATTTCTGCTGCGTACATCTGCGATTTACAACAGTCATCTTAAACTGACTTGTGCTGGTGAGCTAGGAACTAGTAGACATCAATCCTCTCAATAAAGTTCATATTTCTGGGGTTCTTAGGGACATTTGTATCAAAATATTTTTACTCCTAACATTGCCTTGAGATGCTGGAACCGTGGCCCATTGCCCGTTTATAACATAATCAGCTAGTGTAACTCCACAGAAATAAGCAATTATCAGGTCAGAAGAAAGAGCATAAGGACTCAGGCAGATGAGGACCCTCATGTCAGCTCCACCAAGTTATTCAAGGACCTTCAATGTTCTCATCTACAAAATGGGGCGACAATGCGATCCTCCTGAGAGGGTTTTTGTATGAATAAATGATATGACCCGAGCAAAGCGTTTAACATTGGGTGTAGCACAGAATAAGCATTTTTTAAAATAGGAGCCATGCTAATAACACATTATTAATTTAAAGCAATGTGGCAAGACACAAAAGAAAATTTGCTGAAAGAGTCCATCAAGATTGTGTATTAGATAGGGAATGCTGGGCTGTTCTAGCAAAAGGTCCCTTATATAGTTCTGGAGCTCTAGGCACGCAGAAGTTTAGGTATTATTTGCTTAAAGATGTTCAACAGGTGTTCCAAGTCAGTGAGTTTCTACTTCATGAGGTCATTTTCAAGGTCTCTCCAGTTTGTACCATTTAAGCACAGGGAAAGGACACAAAACATGGAGCAGCAAATGTGGAAGATCAAGGGTGGGGTGTGGAAGTGACACCTGTCAGGTCCATCACACTGCACTGGGGAGAAGCAATCAGAGGGCTCCGCACAACTCCTGGGGGCCCACACTTCTGCTCCCGGGGAGAAAAGGACAGTGAATTGTCCTTGAGCCTTCAGTCTTCTGTCGGGAGATTAGCAGAGCGCAGACAGGTCCATGGGAATTGCCTGCTTGGATAGTATGTGAGTCAAGCCTGTCTAAAGTGTATAGTTTTGTGGTTTTCTTTTTTTAATTTTTTTAATGTTTATTTTTGAGAGAGATACAAAGAGAGACAGAACGTGAGTGGAGGAGAGGGGCAAAGAGAGAGGGAGACACAGAATCTGAAGCCGGCTCCAGGATCCAAGCTGTCAGCAGAGAGCCCGACATGGGACTCGAACAACCCACATTCTGTGAGATCATGACCCGAGCTGGCCTGTTTAACCACCTGAGCCACCCAGGCGCCCCTCTTCTTTTTAAATGAGGAGTGGGAATAAATTGTTTACAAGATTGCTTCCAGTTCTGAGTATTATAGAATTAGAGACGACTGACTTTTAGCAAAACCCCACTTTGGTTAAATATTTTCCTAATTGAAAAATCGCCAACAAAAATACAGGGTAAGGGTTATTTTGTTTTCCATTTTCAAATATGAAATAACATTAAGTGAGGTTATGACAAACAACTGCCAAATTTATCCATTCAAACATTTCTAAAAACAAATAGAATAGTTTAACTATGCCAGTTTTCCTAAGCTGTTTTTCTAAATTGGAAAATCCTGAAATTCCTATGATTGTCTATTAGATGTGATAATTGTATTTTTAAAATATTTTTTCATTAGGCTTCATAGAGGGGTGCCTGGGTGGCTCAGACAGTTAAGTGTCTGACTTCAGCTCAGGTTATAATCTTACAGTTCTTGAGTTCAGCCATGCATCGGCCTCTCTGCTGTCAGCTCGAAGCCCACTTCTGATACTCTCTCTCCCTCTCCCTCTGCCCCTCCCCATTCTCACGCACTCTCTCTCTCTTAAAAATAAAAATGAAACATTAAAAAATAAATTGAAACAAAAGGGGATTAAGGTCAGGATTAGTGTTAGCTTATTCATATCTTGGTAAAGAAAATGTGAAGCTTCAAGATATACATTATTTTTATTGATATTTATGCCTAAGGAGATAGGTGATGATTTTTAAATATCTCTTTTGGCCAGCAAAAGTATTTGCTTGGAAGAGCTACTTTGATAGGCTGCCAAAGGTAGACAGCAAGACTGTATAGTCTACTATGTGTAAGATTAGAATGATTTATATTCTGTCTGAAATCTACGAGAGTGAGCATGGGAACCTCTTCCAGGGAATTTGGCACTTAAAATATAGAAATTTCATTACAGTATCCTGAAGGCAGGAGTTATATCTGTCTTGTTCACCAGAGTACAGTCCCAGGATTTAGAGGGATGCCTGAGACACTATAGATATAAATATATAGATATAGCTACAAATATAAATATAGATATATAGATATAGCTACAGATAAAGATATGGATGGCAAGTTCCCATATTTTGTTGAATGAATGGATGGTTGTAGAAGTCTGAGTACCAGGGAGGCCTCGGTTCACTCCTGGGTTATATAAGCAAACCTGCAGATGAGGAAGATGTCACTCGACAAATGACCATAGTCTATGAAGACAACAGTGGATATTTCCCAAAGGATTTTTTTTTAAAAGACATTTTGGGCAGAGTAAAAAAAAAAGTAACTGAATAAAAGACAGTTTCATCTGTCGACCTTTTTAACATCATCCATCCTGTATATCTGTTGACCTTTTCAATATCATCAATCCTGTGTGACAGAGCCCATGGTATAGTAGGTATCCTGAATGGTTCTGGTTGTGGCTTTGCTGTGTTCATTCACTTACTCATTTGTTTGTTCTCTTTTTGGTACATACTTCCTGTAGACAATGCTTAGCATTGTGATTATAGTGACAAAAGAAAGGGACAAGACTGCCCTCAGTGAGCTTACAGCTCAGAGGCAAATACACACGGGTCACCAGGCTATTAGTATATGCAGACTGTGTAAAACTCCAGACAAATGTTTTTCAAGTGCAATGGTTGGTACCAAGGAGATGTGTCTGATAACCACGATTATAAATATCCATGTACTACGTGAACAAATAACTTAGAACCTAAACATATTGGCTGCATATTGGCTCTGCAAATCTTTATTGGTACCACCAGGTACCAGTTTTCACCTGTACGGTTTTTGTTGAGATGGTGGTGGCACTGATTGTTTCTGTAGACATTGTAGCACAGTGTGGTGTCTAAAGTGGTCCTCACGTGGGACTGGAACCACCCGTCCAGGAGGCATTTGCAAATACGTTGGTGTGTTTTCAACTCTATCAATGACTGCGCACCTTGGACAGAGGCTGAGGTCCCTGGATCCCTGCAGCACATGGACAGCTCAGTACCATGGAGGACTGCCCTGTCCAGAATATCACTGGCTCCCATTGAGAAGCTTGAAGAGAATATCACTGGCTCCCATTGAGAAGCTTAAAGGGAGGTCAAGTCAGTCTTTGTCCATTTCTGTGTTCTGAAGATCCAGCTTTAGGCATCTGTCTTGGGCTAGGCATGGGCAGTCCATGCACACCCTGGAACACAGGGCAAAAAGGATCCTACCGGGGGCACCTGGGTGGCGCAGTTGGTTAAGCGTCCAACTTTGGCTCAGGTCATGATCTCGAAGTTTGTGAGTTCGAGCCCTGCATCAGGCTCCATGCTCACAGCTCAGAGTCTGGAGCCTGCTTCTGATTCTGTGTCTCCCTCTCTCTCTGCCCCTTCCCTGCTCACATTCTCTCTCTCTCTCTCTCAAAAGTAAATAAATATATTTTTTAAAAAGGATCCTACCAGAATCTGTGATTATCATTAATTATGCTGCTTTCAGGAAGGGAAGTGTGATCCTGATGTAACCCCGACCAGAGGGCAGTGAGGAAGAAAAACTTAAAACCCATAAGTTATGGGCTAGTCCTCCAGAGGCTGAAAGAGTCAGAAGGAAGATTTTCTCTCATAATTTGTCTGATGATGGAAAAAAAGAAAGCCCAGTCTTATTCTCAGGTTAAGACCATTAATGAATTTTAAATGTGCAGACTCAAGACTGTCCTACCCTGTCTTAAAAAGGATTATGGATTGGATTAAGGGACTTTTCTGTTCCAGCCAAGCTTATGAGAACTTTCCTGCTTTATTGAGGTAGAATTCTCTTTAATTTTAATGAGATTTATCCTTTCTTTGTTCTCTTAAAACTGAATCCAAAGCAGGTCCTTATCAGTGCTTTCTAACCAGGTTAAATATCCCGGCTGACTCTGTCCTCCTCTTTTTTAAAGGAAATCTGTTCAAACCCATGGGGGCTGTTGTGATCAACATTCTGAAAAGTTTCGTTTCCCTCAGGTATGTCAGGCAGCCCCCAGGCTGAATTCTGTAAGCCACTGTGTTTTATTTCAGTCAACGCAATAAAACCTCACTTATCAGGAAGTACCTTATCTGTGAACCTCAAATATCTAGGATATAGGAAACCCGAGCAACAAAGTGCCTGATTTTTATGTCAAAAGTGAGAAACTTCCAGGCTTTCCTGGAAGTGGATATAGTCTCAATTGACACACAGCTGTAAGAAGTTTTGTTATCTGCCTCCCTGGCTTGCGACAGATTGAACAATGGACAGCCAGAGAGTTCTTTAGTTTCAGTTCCGGATTGCAGCAGGACGTCCTATAGCCTGGCAGGTAAAAGGTACAGGCAAAGAGTACCGCATGTTTACTGGAAAGCAATAAAGGAACTCGAAAACCAGGTGAGTCTGGGTGAGTCCAGAGTGTTTTGTTCAGAGGAACCACCCGGCTAGACACTTCCTAAAACACGCTGCTAGCTCCCTTGGTATGGTCATTGGTCATCACACTAACCATATGAAAAGAAGTGAGGAGGCGCCTGGGGGCTCAGTCAGTTGGGTGTCCAACTTTGGCTCAGGTCATGATTTCACAGTTCGTGGGTTTGAGCCCTGCGCCAGGCTCTGTGCTGACAGCTCAGAGCCTGGAACCTGCTTCAGATTCTGTGTTTCCTCCTCTCTCTCTGCCCCTTCCCCACTCACATTCTGTCTCTCTCACTCTCAAAAATAAATAAACAGAAGGGTTTGTTTTTTTTTAATTTTAAAAAGAAGCAAGAGAAGTTTATAGCACCTCTTACAAGGTTCCCCTTAAATTTGTTATTGTTTTTTCCAAATTTGTAAGTTTTTAAAACCATGCATGCTGGCTATAAGACTAAGCTATAGTAGTCTGGGGGGGTAAAATCGCTACTTATTTAGAATATGTTACTTCTAATAAAACTGGATCAATGAGGCAGTTGTATGGGAAATTCAGTTTGGAAATCTACCTTTGAAAGTTGGAACTATTCAAAGCTAAACAGAAAATTCTGTACCTTCTTATCCTTGCTCAGAGGATACATGTCTTTCTGACCTACAGATCTCAGACTATCTATCATTTACTTGATTTCCTCGTGTGCACATTGGGATGAAGGATGGCTCAGTGTCATGCGAACCTGCATCCTCAGGCTGGTGCATGGGTGAAACCATAGTTTCCAGTGCCCCTTCTGTAAGTTGAGGGAAAGAACTTTTATCCATTTTGCGCCAGCATGGGTAAAGAGAGTTGAGGCACTGGACTGAAATTAAATGCTATCAGAATGGAAAATATGTGTTCCATAATAATTAAAGCTTACAGATTAAATTGTTTTTATCTCTTTGTTAGTAACCCTTAGGTTAATACAACTGCATTTATGGAATACATCCTGCCTATCGATTCATTTCAGAGAAGGACTAATCAATATCTACAGACTACAATGCGTAGCCCTAAAATGTTTGTATATATATTGAACCACTATTGTTCTAGTACCCAATGTCTAATAGGGATGAAACATACACTAGTTGCTGAAATAATGATAAATCATGAGAATGACCTCGATGCCATGAGTAACAAAAGTGGTGAGGAAGGGCTGACCTGTTTTCTGCCTGAAGTTTTGAGGTGTAGAACCACCCAGCTATGGTTAAATTGTGGTACCCGCAGTGGGCAGCAAAGGTAATTCACTGTCCTTACTTCTCATCTTATTCTTGCCTACATTTTTTACATAATATTTCTGGCTTCTTACTACACAGTGGTAAATGTTGTAGACTATTTATATTTGTTTATGAGGAAATTCTGAGATGTAGGTAATCTGCATTTTGAAGCCTTAGACAAGTGACTTGCAATTATTGGAGGGTTTTGGAATAATACACAGTCTATTAAATGGAATTTAAAATAGACCACATGCCTTGGTATGGCCTCCTGTTTCTCGTCTGAGAATAAAATACCATTTTCCCCTCACACAACAATGTTGTGAATATTGTTTGTAAGGGACTTTGAGAATTTCAAGACAAAGGTGCTGAAGGCTTTTGAGAACAAAAGTGAATATTACTGCGATTTTTAATTTATCTCCCTCATCCAGGAAATAGTGTCAAATTCATATTTATCCCAGACTTCCTTTGGTTGTTAATTCAAGGAAAGAGATACTGAAAATCAACTGTTCACATTTTTTACCTTATCCTAAGTAACAAATGTATATGCCCTCATTCAGTATATACAACCTATTTTATTTTTTTATTAATTTTTAAAATTTTTTAATGTTTACTTATTTTTGAGAGAGAGAGAGAGAGAGCACATGAGCAGGGGAGGGGCAGAGAGAGAGGGAGACACAGAATCCGAAACAGGCTCCAGGCTCTGACCTGTCAGCACGGAGCCCAACGAGGGGCTCCAGCCCACAAACCATGAAATCTTGACTTGAGCTAAAGTCAGATACACAATCGACTGAGCCACCCAGGTGCCCCTATACACCCTATTTTAAAATGACTGTAGGGAAGATGTCCTTATTAAGAACGTCTGGATGGTAGATGTAAAAGTTGTTTTTTATGTACTTGCCTGGGGCTATCTAAAGTAGAAGTTCAATATAAGCAATCCATTTTAATCCTTTGCGTTTCTTACTCTGAAGCTCAATAAACATTTGGTAAATGAATGTTGAATGTTAATGCATTCCGTTTGCCCATCTCATGAAATAGAAAAAGGGAGGCAGGCACCTTAATAAAGGCAGCAGTGACTTAAGCACTTAATCCCAGTGAAATGAAGATGTTTAAGTGCCACTCAGTCTTCCTGAGTGACTCCTAGGTCAGAAGGTCTCAGTCAACTGCAAACATTTTATGTGTAGTTAAGAAATCTAAGTTAATTTGTAGAATTAAATAATTCCCAGCACTGCCCAAGCAAACAGTGCTACATCTTACCAGTGTGTTTCATACACAGCAACTATTGATAGTGGCTTGTAACAGTGCAAATCTTACAAATCTTACTGTGTAAGTCTTCTGAATTTAGGCAGGATGCCTGAGATCAGCTGGTCTCATTGGCCGTTATAATCAAGACTAACACCTTGCAGAGGAATACTTTCTCTTGCCTGTCACCAATGTAACTTTAGCCTCTGACTACCCACCCCCCCAATCCATATATGAATATATAAATTTAGCTCACTATTTAGATTTTTTTTTAATAAAGAGAATCTGAGGTGCCTGGGTGGCTCACTCAGTTAAGTGTCTCACTTTTGGTTTTGACTCAGGTCATGATCTCACCATTTATGAGATCGAGCCCGGAGTCAGTCTCTATGCTGACACGAGCCTAATTAGAATTCCCTCTCTCTCTCTCTGTCTCTCTCTCTCTCTCTCTTTCCTCCCCTTCCCCCCCCCGACTCTCTCAAAACAAACAAATAAATAAATAAATATTTTTTTTAAAAGAAAGACTCAAATATCCAGATTTAAGACATCAGCTGAGAGTAGGTTGGGGATAAGGGAAAGTTTGCATTGGCCTTAGACAGTTCTTTCTAAGGAGTATAGCTCTTAAAACTTTAAATACACGTTTTAAGGGTTGCCTGTCTGGCTCAGTAGGTGGAGTATGTGACCCTTGATCTCGGGGTGTGAAGTTCAAGCCCCATGTTGGGTATAGAGATTATTTAAAAATAAAAATCTATTTAAAAAGAAATAAATGAATATTTCAAAATAGTAAATAAGAAAGAACGCTTTGAGTCCAGGATTTTTAATAATTGTATCCTAAGTGGTAGGCAGGAGATATATTTTGTTCCCTTTGGTATTCTCTCGCAGCCTGGGGAGTCATTTTTAAAAAATCCTGGAGGCTCCTTCGAATTCTGTGTCTCCCTCTCTCTCTGCCCCTCCCTGGATCACCTTCTGTCTGTCTGTCTGTCTGTCTCTCTCTCTCTCAAAAACAAATAAACATTTTTAAAACTTTAAAAAACAAAAAACAGAGCTTGAACTTGATGAGATCCCCACTTCTCACTTGCCTGGATGTTGAAGGAGGCCTGTCAGGAAACTCAAAGCCTTTTCTAAGAAATCAGGGAATGAGCTCTATGGATTATCTTCTAATCAAGTGCTTGGTGCTTGAATTTGTAGGTTTCCCAGGGTATATGCAGCTGAGCTTTCTGTTTATTAAATGGCTCCATACCTACACCAGAAAAGCAGGGGTGGAGGACCAATCAGCACTGCGACATTTTCCTCCTAACCCAGTGTTTTGCTTAAGAGGCTTATCCCACAGGTCTGTGGGCTTTCACAGAAAGGAAAGGCCTATTTTAAAGTACTTGCATACACAGTTTGGGCTGGATTTTAACTCAGTAACAATAAGCTATTTTGCAACAAGTTTTTATAATATGTCATCTGTTTAATTTTGCCTAGGCTTCCGTGTTGTATTAATGTATCAAGGAGGAAGTGAGGATGGATATGGATACCGATCATCCTCTGAGAAAAGAGTAACAGGCCTGTGGTACGCCAAGTAAATCCTGGCCATGGAACCACAAGACCAAAGAGATTAGACGAGTCACCTACAGCCTGTAGAGCCAAGATGAAATCATACTGACCATGTCTTTTTAATCCAAATTTGCTCTTCAGTCTGTATACAAAAAGAGCAACAATAATGATACTCTTTCTTCCAATTTGTTTTGAAAGAAATTGTAAAGTGAGGAGGTTTTGAAAAGGGAAATGGGTGCAGTTGTGCTCTGTGTGGGTCCGTGAAGTCACAGAGAAAATGAGTGCAGCCCCCATGCTCTTTCTCCTGTAACAGAATGTTGAGCACTGAGTTGATTAAGGAGTAAAAACATTATTTTTTATATAGGCTTCGTGGAGTAATTTTGTTTAAGCTTTATGTATTTATTTTGAGAGAGAGAAAGAGCACGCGTGGGAAGGGTGGAGAGAGAATTCCAGGCGGGCTCCACACCATCAGTGCAGATCCTGCTGCAGGGCTCGAACTCAGGAACTGTGAGATCATGACCTGAGCTGAAACCGAGAGTCGGACTCTTAACCAACTGAGCTACCCAGGCACCCTTTTATCTCTAGACGTTTGATTGGTTCTTTTTATGTCGTGTGTGATTCTGTTGCCATGCTCATACTTAACTATCTCAAACATTGTGTGTGTGTGTGTGTGTGTGTGTGTGTGTGTGTGTGAGCTTCTTTAATGTCCTTGTATATTAATGAGGCATCTATTTCATGTCCAGACCCGTTTCTGTTGATTCTCTCCTCATTAGAGATTGTGGGTTTCCGCTTGTTTGCATGTCCGAGGATGTTTAGATTTGATGCCAGACATTGTGAATTTTACTCTATGGGGTACCGATATTTTGTATCCCTCTCTAAATGTTTTCTCTTTGTTTCCTCTTTGTTTGGGGATGCATTTAAGTCAGAAACATTTTGATCTTTTTGAGGCTTGCTTTTCAGGAGACACTCAAAGCCTATAGTTTAGGGCTACTTTGGCCCCACAACTGGCTATGTCTTTAAAGTGCTTTAGCAGGTGTCGCATGCATCAGGCCTTCCCACTCTGGCTCGGTGAGATATGAATTCTTCCTGGCTCGTGTGCTCTGAAGATTGCTTTGCTGCTCCCTCCCTGGGGCCCAGGTAGTTTCCTTCTACGCATGCACAGGTCAATCACAACCAACGAATTTCCCGAACTTTCTTTGCAGCTCTTAAACCCTGCTTCAGCCATCACATCCCTAATGAAAGCCTCTTTACTCCCCAGGAGAACTGGCTGTGACTTCACCCACAGTGGTTCCATTTTTCATTTCTTCAAGCATTATAGCACCTCTCTGTTCGACCTTGCATTCCTCCTTGAGGCTTACAAGTGACCTCTCAAGAAACTGTAAGCTTCCTGAGAGCAGAATCTGTGACACACTCCTTTTTAAGTCCCCCACTACACATAACAAAATGTGTACACAGTGTGTCACGAAGGTCAGTTGAATAAATGAACAAAGGCATTTATGATATGTTCGCATTAGTTACTAGGTGAGAATTTGGCCTCTGTTTAACATTGCAGATAAAGGAAATACATTTTCCAATAGTTGCCTTTGCTCAGGCTTCCTCCCCTCAATTCTTCTGCATAATTTTACCAGTGACAGGAGGAGGGAGTAAGAAGCACGTTCATTACATTTGTAGAGGATACCAAACCCGAAGGGAATCGTAACCTCAAAATATAAGATTAGGGTTAATTATATCCTTGGCAAGTAGGATGAGTGATCACAAAGTAAGTAAAATTAAATGAAACTACAAGCTATTAAATTTTAGAAAGGAATTAAGCCACCTGCCATGATAGAGATGGTTGGAACCACATAAGATTGTAAGAGCCGTGGTGAATCACAAGCTGAAAATGCATCAAAAATGAAATTTCCTGTTGTTCTGGGATGCTTTGTGAAAGTGGCAAAGATAATTATCTTTCTACAGTCATAATTATACAACCTTTATAAAAATCCTGTGGCATTTTTGAGGTCTATTTTTATTTTAAGAGCATTAAGCAAATACAGGGTTTTAAGAAGAAAGCTATTAAACTCCTGCAAATGGACCCATGAATAAACCTTATTCCTGTTTTTCCTTTTGCTTTTTTATCTTTCTGCAAGAACGAGGTGTGTGTACAGAAAAGTAGCATGCTGTATCAAAGAAAACATGCAAATAAAAAAGAACAGCCATTGCCTTTAACCGAAACCAAAACACAAGCCTTAGCACTGGGAGCCAGTATATGAAAAACACGACAAACTGTTATGAACATGGACTAGGTTTTCAGCAGGCCCTGCCCTAACTGTGTGCAGGTGTAGGAAAGAGAGCCCAACATTCAAATAGTCCTTCTGACTTTCTCAGTGTCTCAAGAATATATAATATCATCTAAACCTCACGGACGTTTTGTGAAATATTTCCATTTCACAGATGATGAAATGGAGTGATTTCAAAGAAACGAATCCCATTTCAAGGTAGCTAATTAGCAGTCTGCTCAGACACAGAAATTTCTACAATGTTGGGTTGAACAAATCATAATCCCAGATGCCTAGATGGATGGATAGATGGATGGATGGATGGATGGATGGATGGATGGATGGATGGATGGATGGATGGGTGGTGGAGTACTTTGAAAGCACCAAAGTGCTATAAAATGGAAGATGAGAAACATGTCTGTGGTCTGGAGATTGAATCTTTCCAAAAAAGTGCCGCTATGAATTCTCATGAATTCCTTCCACACTCAGGGAAAAAGAAAACGTATTTGTCACTTTCCGTACTGTGGCGCTAAGAATTGAAAAGACAAACAACCTAAGACGTTTGTCCTCAATGAAGTTTTAGTTCATAAACTCCTGGACAATAGGATGACCATTAATATTGTAAGCTGACGATGCCGACAGCTCCTTCACCATTGAGCATGAGTTGGTACGTATGTTACTGTGATGCCTCCAATCATTTATTTATTTTTAGGTTGTTTTGTATTCCTCTTTAAGAATGGGAAGTTAGGGGTGCCTGGGGGGGCTCAGTCAGTTGAGCATCCCGCTCTTGGTTTCCATTCAAGTCATGACTTCATGGTTCGTGAGTTCAAGCCCCAGGTGGGGGGCTCTGTGCTGAAAGCATGGAACCTACTTGAGATTCTGTCTCCTTCTCTCTCTGCCCCTCCCCTGCTTTCTCTCTGTATCTTTCTCAAAACGTAAATAAATAAATAAATAAATAATCATAAGTTAATAACAGGGTCTCTGGAAGTCTATGTTGAAAATGTGGACCAAAAAGGGGAGGGGACGCTAAACTTGATGTTAACTTGGAAGAATTATTCTTTGCATGCAGAAGCTCCTCCCCCATTGGAACAGAGGGGAAGGGAGTGAATTAGCACAGAGGCTTGTGTGGAGGATGGACCCTGAATGATTTCCAGCTGAGCGGGACTGCTCTCTCAGTGAGCCCGTGGAGCAGATCAGCTGTTCGCATGTGTGCATTGGGCATGAGACTTGGGTATGGGGCAGGTGGCAAAGTGACGTGGAGTGTGAATCCAGGGGGCTTTATGCAGCTGCTGTGGAAACTCCACTTGCTTCTCAGAATCCCTTCATGTCTTCTCTGTACTTGCATGCAGTTTTTCACAGGGATTTTGCTAGCTTGTGAATGTCCAGTGATAGCAGAACGGGTTGATAAATTAGGCTGCAGGAACCCAATAGAATATTTTTAACAAAGAGAGGCTATTCTAGCCACTTCTCCTCCTCATAATTAACTCCTGGCTTGACAAATTCTGAACAGGTAAAGACTTACTGCACACAATGCTGCTATTTGAAAGAGTCTTGTCCAGTGAACTTGAAATTGCTTTTTGTTGGACAACAAGTGTGATCATGTGAAGGAATTTAGTCATACAGTCTACTGTCCACCATTGAGGTGAAATTATATGGCTCTACAAGAGTCTTTTCTGCCATTTTGCCAATACTGTACAACTCAGAATATACCAGGGGAAAAAAAATTCCTAGGTCTGTCCGGAAAAATAAACTTAAAATAATCTGGAAATGAAAGAGACTTGGAGATCATGGTTTTGTTCCCTCATTTTAGAAAGGAGGAAACTGTATCAGTCCTAGGGTGCCTTATCGGAATGTTCTGGAAGATTCTAGTGGTACCTCAATTGTGCCGGCCAGGTTTCTCCTGGGAGATGTTGCTCTGTCACAGTGGAAGCCAGCAAACCTCACTACAGATCTATAGAGTTCACAGAGCCTGGGACTCCGTCTCTGCCCCCCGCCCTGCTGTTCTCCACTGCCTCCTAGGAAGCATGAAGATCCCTCTGCCCTGGCCCCTGGTCCTACCTGGCTGCTTTTAAATCCTCACCCTTATGGCAATAAGTCCTGCTCAGGGTCAGGTGCGGTTAATGCTTTATTATTTTCTAGTTATGATATTTGTAATGCTAATTGTTTATAGCAAGACAATAGAAATGTCTGCAGACTCTATTTCAACAGCTATATTTGAGAGAAATAAAGTGAAGACACATTTTGAGGATGGAAGACAACTAGTTTAATTTTCTGGTGTTGCTAATGTCCTATTGATCATAAAAATTGAAATCTTCTTCTTACCTGATGCCAAAAGTGGCTATGTAGGGGAAAAGCCCAACTTCTGATTTTTACCTCTTTTATTTGATGGAAGAATGTATGAAAGACAAGTAGAAAGACCCTCGAGCAGTCAATATATTCAGTATGCGTTCAAATGGTCAAATGGGGTGATGGCGGCAGGGTTGGGGGGTGGCAAGAATCAAAATGGCAATGAAATAAGCTTAATAAAATAAGTGGATATCTTCTTAACAAAAATAAAAGGGAGAGATACGTAAGAACAAATGGTATGTATAAATAACCGAAATTCTGAGAGCTTATCAGCAAATATGGGATTACTGAAAATGGATATGTGGTCTTATAGAGAAAACAAAATGGACAGAAAACAAGAGGAAAATCAGTGCACATACCATAGCGTGGTGTCTCACCGAGGCTTGTTGAAACATACAAGGAATAGCAAAGTCCCTTTAAGCATCATAAGTAAATATGGACTGCCAGTACTCTGAATAAAGAAGTTTAAAATATCACCCTCTTCTGCTTTAGGAGACAGTAAACTATTAATGTCATTTGTGGTTTTGCTCGACATTTGTTAAGCACACACAGGGAACTGTGGAGAGTTCATAACATACCCTGCCTCCTGGCTCTCAGAGTGCTCTTTCTTCGTGATATCTGAGATAGAGAGTCGAGAGAGAAGATCTGTGCTCTCCCGGTCAGGGCTCACACTCACCCCCCTGGACAGGTCGATGGGGCAGGGGTTTCTATGTAAGGAAGGCAGTCAAGCTTCCAACTGCTAAGCCAGTTTCAGAGCATGCAGACTCCCACACTGTAGAATCAAAGACTTACTGGGTTTTGGAGGGGAAGAAGTGGGTTTTTTTTTTTAGTAGACACTCAATGTTACGTTAGCTCCAGGTATATGACATAGTAAATGGACATCTCTGTGTTAGGCTGTGCTCATGGGTAAGATCTGCCATCTGTGCGTGGACTGCGTTCCTTATACAGTTCCCTTCATCCTCATGATGGATTCCAGAATTGGAAGTCCCTGTCTCCCACTCCCCTTCACCAGTTTTGCCCATGCCTGTGCCCTCTTCCCCTCCGGCAACCACCGGTTTGTTCTCTATGTTGATGGGTCTGTTTCTGTCTTTTGCTTGTTTGTTCATTTGTTTTGTTTTTTACGCTCCACGTAGACGTGAAATCATACGGTGTTTGTCGTTCTCTGACTTATTTCATTTAGCATAATACCATCTAGGTCCATCCGTGGTGTTACAACTGGCAAGATCTCATTCTTTTTTATGGCTGAATAATATTCCACTGTATACTTATACTATATCCCAGAAGACATAGTGTTGATGCAATACTAGCTTTAGAAAAGGAATTGAATACATACAACAGCAACAGCAACAATGGAAGTCACACAGAAAACCTGAATTCTTATCCTGGCTTTGCCTGTACAACACTGTATTCCTTTGTAAGTCCCTTAAACTCCTGAGGCCTCTGCAATGCCCTATTTAAAAAAGACTGCTTTTATGGGAATTAGCACTGGGTGTTATATGGAAACCAACTTGACAATAAACTATTTTTTTAAAAAAGGACCGCTTTTTTTTCCTTCTACTTCTTGGGAAATAATGTGAGATTTAAAGAGAGGTCATTGAGAAAAGACTTTCTGGGCTTTCAAAAATATATATTATGTGTGTGTGTTATATGTGATATATATAATACATAAAATATAGCATAGAGAGAAATTAGGGAGAGAATGAAACACATAATTTCTGGGACTTTTTGTAATCCTAAGGAAAAATTACCATTTTGGCCATTTAAAGCTTGTGTGGGTACAAAATGCAAATGGAGTTCATGAGATACATATTAAATAATGTAGCAAATCGAGAAATGCTGACAGAAAAGGCATTTGCTTGCTAATCAAATTTTTTTCATTTAATTTCGCCTCTTTCCTAACTGACTTGGGTATTTTTCTTTTTTTCTTCTTTTTTCTTTTTTCTTTTAGAGAGAGAGAGAGAGAATATGAGTGGGGGAGATGGGCAGAGGAAGAGAGAGAGAGAGAATCCTAAGCAGGCTGCAACTCCCATGTGTGGGATCCCAGGGATCACGACCCTGGGATCATGACCTGAGCCAAAATCGAGTCAGATGCTCAACCAACTGAGCCATGGAGGCAATCCTTGAACATTTTCCTTTCTAGTTATAGTTCAGTAAATGTCTGCTACATGCTACAGGAAAATCAGGCTGCTGTGATTTTTTTAATGCATATTATTTATACATGCCTAAGATAAAGTGAAGTTCAACTGCTAATTAAATATTAGATTATTAAGCTAATAGCATAAAATATGGGCCTCAGGAGTGAAAACCTTTCAGATTCAAGACTGAAGCTCCATTTCTTCCGCAATGGAAAAGAAAAACAAACACAGAGAACTATCTGGAACTCTTATCAGACAATATCCTATTCCTCTAAAAGTGTAGGTTCCTATAATAAACACAACTCCTGGAGCCCTAGTGTCCATTGATAGATGAATGGATAAAGAAAAGGTGATAGATACACACAACACACAAACACACACACACACACACACAGTGGAATATTATGTAGCCATAAAAAGAATGAAATTTTGCCATTTGCAACAACATAGATGGAGCTAGAGAGTACACTGCTAAGCTAAATGAATAAGTCAGAGAATGACAAATACCATATTCCCTCACTCATATGTGGAATTTGAGAAACAAGCAAAACGATCAAAGGAAAAAAGAACAGAGAGAGACAAACCAAGAAACAGACTCTTAACTACTGAGAACAAACTGATGGTCACCAGAAGGGAAGTGGTGTAATAGGATGACATGGGTGATGGGGAGTAAGGAGCGCGCTTGTGATGAGCACAGGGTGATGTACGGAATTGTTGAATCACTATATTGTACATCTGAAGCTAATACTGCACTGTATGTTAACTGTACTGGAACCAAAATTTAAAAATTAAATTAAAAATAAGTAAATAAATAAAATTCCATTGGAGAAGAATCCAAGGGTACTTTCCAAAATTAGGAAGTTCCCTTTCCATTACAGTAAACATTAGTTACACTAACCTTCTAAAATCAAAACTTTTAACTAATTCTGGTGACCATTTGAAATGAAGGACTATAATTATATATTATGTGATATATAATGAGTGAAGTATATGTAGACCATGAATAGTAACCATAATATTTACTTCCAGAAGTTATTTAGGATTTAGTGCTAGGTGATTTATATATTATCTCCACAGTGACCACACAAGATATATATTTTTCTTGCAGGTGCTCATACAATTTGTAACTGATGGAATCAGATGGATCTGCCTGGTTCCAAAGCTAATGCCCTTTCCAGAACACTAGATTGTCCTTAGATGCATTCTACAAACATTGATGTGTGTGTGAATTACCTTGGGTATTTCTAACAAGCTGTCAGGCGATTATCAGTGCTAGTGACCACTGGCCACACTTTGAGTAGAAAAGTTGTAAAGTGCGATGATCCCAGAGTATTTCTCTAGAAATTATTAAAACAAAAAAGTACCCTTATTTAACAGAATAGGAAATGGGCTAAGCAAGACTGAATTGATCTCCTGCTTGCAGGTCTTCTTAGAGCCTTTAATTTGCTAATGTGATCTGAAAGGAGGAAAGCATATATCCCATTTTTCCAATTTGTTTGGCAATAAAAATTTTTCCCTATGAAGCATACCTGAGAATTAGGATTCTCTTTGGAAATATTGCTTCCCATCAAGCTGACTGTTTAAAGGTAATACCTTTTCTGATAAAACATTTTTTAAAAAAATTAAGAAAAGGGGCGCCTGGGTGGCTTAGTCAGTTAAGCGCCCAACTTTTGCTTAGGTCATGATCTCGCAGTTCGTGAGTTCGGACCCCGCGTCGGGCTCTGTGCTGACTGACAGCTCAGAGCCTGGAGCCTGTTTCAGAGTCTGTGACTCCCTCTCTCTCTGACCCTTCCCTGCTCACACTGTCTCTCTCTCTCTCTCTCCTAGAAATACACAAAACATTAAAAAAAAAAAAGTAATACTTTTCTGGAAAACACTAAAACAAACTCTTAGCAGTGATCAGAATAAGGTGAAATTATGTAACAGTTTTTATGCCTAGTAGTTACTGGAGCTAGGAAAAGAGCAAAGAGGGGGATACAGAAAAGAATAAAGCAGGACTCATGCCTTCCAGGAGAATTTAACTTGGTGAAAATAAAAGCTTAAAAATTAACTGCAGGGCAGGATAAATAAATTCAAAATGGAAGTTGAAAAAAATGCAGTAAGAAATTGAAGGAGGTGGCACCTGGGTGGCTCAGTCAGTCAAGCATCTGACTCTTGGTTTTGGCTCAGTTCATGATCTCACAGTTGGTGAGATCAAACCCCATATGTCGGGCTCTGCAATGACAACAGGGAGCCTCTGAGGATTCTGTCTTTGTCTCTGTCTCTCTGTCTCTTTCTCTCTCTCTCTCTCTGTCTCTCTCTGTCTCTCTCTCTCTCTGCTCCTTCCCCACTTTCTTTCTCTCTGTAAGAACAAACCAACTAACCAAACTTAAAAAAAAGAAAACGAGAGGCACCTAGGTGACTTAGTGGGTTGGGCGTCTGACTTCGGCTCAGGTCATGATCTCACAGTTTGTGGGTTCGAGCCCCACATCAGGCTCTGCGCTGACAGCTCGGAGCCTGGAGCCTGCTTCAGCTTCTGTGTGTGTCTCTCTCTCCGCTCCTTCCCTGCTCGTGCTCTGTCTCTCTGTCTCTCAAAAAATAATTAAATGTTAAAAAATTTAAAAACAAAATGAAAAAATGGAGGAATTGCTCATTGTAAATTTTTGTTAGTAGTTTCAAATTCTTTTTTTCTGTATCTGATGCTTCCTTTACTGAAATCCTTACACAGAGCTGGAATTGTTTGTGGAGACTGTAGAGGCTAAGAACATTTTCCAGATCGAACCTTTGCCCGTATTAGAAACTCCTTCCTTTCCTTACTTCTCCACGGGGGCCAGGCCAGAACATCAGTGATTTTTTTTTTCAGAACATGTCCTGCAAGATTTTTGCACATCAGCATTTTGAATTTCTTCTTTAATTCAGTTGCTTTATGTGGGCAGTGGTGAAGACTGGGAACTATTTGCTTTTCCCTTCCAATGTGGGGAGAAGAGGAGCAGTGGTTAGCAAAGGACAGCTGTGCGTCACCACCTACCTCTGGCACCCTTAACTGGCTGTTATAACCAGGATTTGATCGGTCCTACCCCAGTTCCCTGGATCTGACCTTTGAGGTCTCTGGCAAAGGCACTACGCCGCCATTATGTCATTCATAACTGAGAATTCTGGTATCAGTGTTTTGGTTCTCGCAGATGAAGAGAACCACAAGATCTTCTCTGCTTGAAAATGTGAACCTTCATCATATGATTACAGACTTCTTCAGAATATGGAACAGTTGTATAAACACCATGTTCCAAAAAGAGTCATGACATTTTGCTATCAGCTTTGTTGCTGTAACTCTTCTCCTAGATCACTCAATAATCCCATCACTTTTTCTTCTCAGAATCCAGAATCGTTTCTTTGTTTGGGGTCCATCTATTCCTTTTAGGGCAATATTTAGCTTTCTTTTAGTCAAATTCCATTATAATGGCTCCTTTCCTCTTAACAATTATAACAATAGTGACACCTGGGTGTCTCAGTCACTTAGGCATCTGACTTCGGTTCAGGTCATGATCTCGTGGTCTGTGAGTTCAAGTCCTGCGTTGGGCACTGTGCTGACAGCTCAGAGCCTGATTCTTGCTTCAGATTCTGTGTCTCCACTCTCTCTGCCTCTCCCCCGCTTGTGCTCCATCCCTCTCTCTCTCAGGAATAAATAAGCATTTTAAAAAGCACTAAAAAATAAAATAAAACAGCTAACAGCAATATAAAGAATCACAATTCTTTGTTCACAATTTCACCTATCATGACATGAACGGGGTGAGTTTTACACGTGTGAGTTTTACATCCATTTGCCAGAAAAGTGGTGCTCAAGAAAATTTATTTCCTTAAGTTCACATTTCTCATGGTGTTCATCCTTTCTTCTCAGGGGGTGAGTTACCCACCTTTTTATTTCAGTAGGATTTTAACCCCAGAAGCACTTCTCACCCCCTTTTGAATCTTGACTTTTGGCCAGTGTTTTCTCAATATTTTCTCCTTCAGGTCTTTTTGTATTTTTTTTTAAGTTCATTTATTTACTTGGAGAGAGAAGAGAGCACAAGGGGGTGAGGAGCAGAGAGAAGGAGAGAGAATCCCAAGCAGGCAGCACGCCATCAACGCAGAGCCCATTGTGGGGCTCGAACTCACAAACTGTGAGACCATGACCTGAGCTGAGATCAAGAGTTGGTCGCTTAACTGACTGAGGCANTGCCATCAACGCAGAGCCCAGTGTGAGGCTCGAACTCACAAACTGTGAGACCATGACCTGAGCTGAGATCAAGAGTTGGTCGCTTAACTGACTGAGGCACCTAGGCATCCCCCCGCCCCTCCTTCAGTTCTAACACCTCTGCCCATTCCAAGCTTTGCACTTCCCTCATCTCTGACCTGGATGATAGGAACAGCCTCCTATCGATCCCTTCACCCCAAGACTCCTTACTCAGACTCTTCTCCACACTACCACCAGGATTCTCTCCAAAGAAGAAAATAAAAATTTCTAATGAAAATCTGTTCATACAGAAACTCTACTTCCAGAAGGCCCTTCGACAAAAATACTCACTTGAAAGGATAAAAATATATGTATCAGAATATTTGTTACCATTTTATTTGTGACAAAACACAGTTGGGTGACCTAAGTGTCTGTCAATACGGAAACAATGAAATTTATTCTAGTGCATAATACATAGGATGCCAGGAGTCGGCAAACTTCTTCTGTAAAAGGTCAAATAGTAATATTTTAGGCTTCGCTGGACATATGATCTCTACCATTTTTACTTAGTTCTGCTCTGTCAAGAAAGTAGCCACAGGCAATATATAAACAAACAAGCATGGATGTGTTCCAATAAAACTTTATTTATAAAAACAAGGATGTGCTGATTTGGCCCCTAAGCCTGTGGGCTGCCAAGCCCTGGTGTAGATTAAGGAATGGATATTAAGAACAATAGGAAGCAAATCTGCATGTGCTGACAGGGAAGGAAATCCACAATATAATCTTGGGGAAAACAGTATATAAATATATATCCTCTATTTGTTATCCTAGGTTTCTATGTGTTTCTTTCTTTGTTAAAAAGATATATACATATACAGATAGAAGGAGATAGAGACAGATCCAAATGGAAATAAAGAAATCAAATACATGATACACTATGCACAACAAAGAAAAGTCCAGAAGAATATACATTGAATATCACTAGGAGCTCTTCTGAGAGAGGATAGGTATAAGGCAGGAAAATTTCCCATTTGTATATGCTTTATATTTTTATATACTTCTGTATTGCTTAAACTTGTACACGATTATGTATTATATTTACATTACAGAAAAGTATTGAAATAATGAATAATCTCCTGAAATTTGAGCCTATCTCTCCACTGGCTAAACACCTTCTGTTGTCTTTGCACTTTCTACAGGATAAACTTTAAGTGATTTATCAGAGCTTCTCAGGCCATTCGCGATCTGCCCAGCCACCTGCTCTGGTCTCATCCCGAATCATCCTGCTGGCTCCGCAAGCCCGCTTACTCCCACAACAAGCCGCGCCCTTCTGTGCCTCCCTGTCTGTACAAATGATGCTTCCCTTCCTCTCACTGGCCCTGCCCTGCCGCTCCCCCAAGCTCTTACTCATAGCACAGCCCCAGCTGGATGTCCCCTTCTCTTTCATCTCTCACAGCTTTCCCATCTCCTACATCCAGAAGCTGCTCCCACCATTTTAGCATATAACTGTTTCCATTTTCACACCCTCCATTAGGCTGGGTTTCTTCAGGCAGGGCTTCTGTCTCGCCGTTTCTGAATCTCCATACTCAGCACACAGCTTAGTGCACAATAAACACTCATTAAATCTATGCAGATGAAGGCTTCTGGTGAAGGAAATATTTTAAGAATCGTAGGGATATGATAGGGAGATTTTTTACACTGAAATGTGAAAATGGTCGGTGAAGTCCACAACGGAGATTCATATGGCAAAAGGTTTTAAATGCCCCCATCTAGAAAAGGGTTATTCATGAACGATCTGCAAGGGAAAGGTGCACATGTGGGTCTGCTTGATTGCTTCGTGGACTCGGATGTTTTCAGCATCAGCGCAATAGCCAAGACAACCCAAAGCTTTCTGCATTGTAAGTCAAATAGCACGTTCTAAGATGTTGATTTTATAGCTATATTTGTAGCAAATGTATTCAGCTGCAAGTAATAGAATCGTCTATTTATGGCCCAGATCATTAAGTGCTTATCGGTCTCAAATATGAAGTCTAGAGGAAGGCAAGTATTGATTGTGAATTACTGAATTACTGTTCAGTGCTGGTGGGTATCAGGGGCAAATGCCTTTTTCTTCTCTACTTTTACTGTTTCTTAGCACACTGGTTTCTATTTCATGTTTGCGGCCTCATGGTTGTTGGGTGGCTATGCATCACCAAGAGTCATGTCCACATTTGAGGCAGGAACTAAAGTACAGAAGCAAAAGGCTTCTCTTCTTGTTCTTTTAATTCTGAAAGAGAAGTCTTTGCCTTACATTTCATTGGCCCCTTACCCGTGGCCTCTCACCTATCAATCCTTAATCCAGGGCAATGGGATGACAATGACTACTTTACATCCATGGTGAGTCAACCCCTAGACTTGGGGGGGATGAGCATAGCCTCCCTTAATTAAAGGAATCTCTCCTTGTTCCCTCTAGACATAAGAATTTTGTTAGAATGGAAGACGGAGGGAGGATGAGTCTTTCGTGAGCAGAGATTGTCTGTGCCGGTATTAATTAGCACCATCGGATTCGTAGGCCACTGGACTTAGATCACGAAATTTGAAGTGAAACAGGAAGATTCTAGTTTTACTATTTTAGCAGCTATGGGAACCTGAGATAATTACTTAACTTCTCTGGGCGTTTTGTCCTAACTACGAAATAGGAGTAAACACCGTGTATCTTGTGGGATTATTGTGAGGACTGAATCAAGATGGCTGGCCTCAACCGAGCACTGTGAGCCACATGGTCACCGTGCCAGCAGCACAAGGACCTCTGCTACTGCTCTGGGTGCAGGGATTGCTCTTGCTAGATTCTTTGGTGCCCTTGAGCTTCAGTCTCCGTATGAGTCCACTGATGTCACTGTTCTTAGTATAGTCATGGCTGTGTCATGTAGAAATAAATTAGGTGCTCTTAAAGTTCTAAGTCAAAGTAGGAATACCTAGGCAATTGTGTTTATTTGAAGAGAGGAGTGGGCGCCTGGATGTCTCAGTGGGTTAAGCATCCGACTTCAGCTCAGGTCATGATGTTATGGTTTCTGAGTTCGAACCCCACATCAGCCTCTGCGCTGACAGCTCGGAGCCTGGAGCCTGCTACGGATTCTGTGTCTACCCCCTTCTCTCTCTCTCTCTCTCTCTCTCTCTCTCTCAAAAATAAATAAACATTAAAAAAATAGTACATGAGAAGAGTGAAGTGTTTACAACACATAGCAGTTCCTGTGTTGCTTAATCATGAAAGCCAAATATTGTTTTAGTGCAGGGGAAAGAAAGACTTGTACAATCAAGATATAGGAAAAGAACATTTAATTTAGGGACCAGTGCAGAGTAGTTTCTTTTGAATCTGAAGTTCTTGGATGACATACTTTGATAAATTGGAATGTTTTGTTCACCAACAATGACAGACATACCATTAAATAAAATATGAGTCTGAGGGATTGACTCCTGTTTCAGAATAGTGCTGGCCATCCAGGGTTCTCCACCCAGACTTTCCATTCAGCAGCTTTCTCCAAAATCTGGGATTGCGTTGGCTCATAAAAGCCTGTGGGTGAAGTTCCTCAATTAGAAACAAGAATGCTCTGATCCCTGGCTTGTCAGATATTTCTACAAATGAAAAAGATCAGGAAGGTATTCCCTTCACAGAAAAAAAGGACACCATGTACCACGCAGGCATTTCCTAACAGCCAGTCTGGGAGGCAGGGAAGGAAGATTTGGGGAAGGGGAAATAACTTCCTTAAACCTGAGTGTGCAATAGTTCTGGAATCCTTCCTGTTATAGGAGAGAAAGTTGGGCTTCATGAGAAAAAAAAAAGGATCTGAAAATAAAAAGCCAAAAACCTCACGTGTATTCTTTATACGAATTCTGCCTTTTTGGAACTCTACTGAACTGAAACTTTGTAAGAAATGCTCTTTTCTGTTCTTCCCCTATCTGACAGCCTCCCTGGTCTGATCTCATTTGGGATCGTGGCCTAAAGGAAGTTTATTTTATTTCCTTAGGTGAGTTAAAAAAAGATTTTAGATCAGTTTTGCAAATTACTAACATATCAAACAATGACTTTATCTCAACATCCACATTCATAATCCAGTAACACTTTTATATTTATTATTAAAGAAATAGTTTGAAGCTTCAACGTTTTCCTACTTACTTCTCCAAGCATATTTGAACCGCAGCCTTGTACAATTACGACTCTCAAAAAAGGACTTATTTGGGAAACACCAGGTACTATTTTTCTATGTAATACAGTCAACTTTCTAAAGGGACTGGGACACCTAAGGGCTTGGCTGGTTAAGCTCCTGACTCTAGATTTCGGCTCAGGTCATGATCTCACGGTTTGTGACATCGAGCCCTACATCAGGCTCTGTGCCGATAGCCCCAAACCGGCTTAGGATTCTCTCTCTCCCTTTCTCTCTTCCCTTCTCCCCCCTCCACCTACGCCCAGCACCCCCTCTCTCTGCCTCTCTGTCTCTCTCAAAATAAAATAATAAATAAACTTTAAAACAATCAATAAATAAAAGGTTAAGGGCTGTCTGCAAAAACATTCAGGATTTCTACCCAGGTGGGAGGGGCTTTTTTCAAACCTTACTTTTAAAAATTCTGCTGTAAAAAATGCCTTAAGAACACATATTATCTTTTATAGTATGAATAAAGAAGTGTCCCAAATCCCCTTAAACAGAAAATTCAACTCGGCTTTAGCTTGTACTCAATACTTCCCAGATGTCCACACAGGTAGTAGTTGCAAGGGAAGTTTTTAGAGCAATCCAGGAGACTTTGGAAGAAGAGAGATTCGATTAATGTGGCCATGGTGCCCTGGCGTCGCTTCTCAACCCTGAGAGGCTTTCACTTTAAGACCTGGAGGTTTATCAAACATGTCACATACATGTTATACATGTTTTACGCCTGCTGTAGCTCAAGAAGTCTGACCCGTTCCGTGCTTCTTGGCTCTTTTGGGGTGCCTTATTCGTGTGTCCATTCATTTTGTTTGCATTGTCTTCTCTGTTGAAAAAGGCATCACGTGACCATACGGCCTCTGTGGATATGTCTTCTCTTAACTCCATAGCAGCAGAGTAGAGTGGCCAAAAGCACAGACCGTGGAGCCAGCCTCCCTCGGTTTGAATCCAGGCTCCACCGTTTACCAGCTTTGTGCATCAGTATTCTCGTCTGTAAAATGGGGATCATGTTACTTTCTACATTATAAAGCTGTTACAAAAGATTGCATGAATGAATGACTCTAAAGTCCTTAAAACCAGATCTAAAGCATAGTATCTTAAGTAAAATTTTAAGACTAGTGCCAGTTATTAAGTAGGATAATACTATAAAAGTTTGTCCAACATATTCTTATCTCTCTCAACATTGCTGCTCAAAATTGATGCCATACTCTGTGTCTCCCTTCCCCCTCACACAATTTTCAGAAAACAAAGGACAGGAGAGAAGGACTCAGCCCTAGGACACTATCTTCTAGATGAGGTCTGCGGCAGGGGACTATATGTCTAGTACAATGTAAAACAGTACATCCTTCATCCATGAGCTGTATTCCCTCAACCCAAGCTTCAGGCTGTCTCTGTAATGCACTGTGCTATTTGTATTCTGGAAAAGGTTATTAAACAGATGGTTGTGAACAATGGGTAAATAGAAATGGGACAAATAAGAGCTCACCAAAAGAAAGTCAAACCCCAACAACATCACCATGAATTTGACAGAAGAGATCAGTAGCATAAAACATTGTGTATCTTCGTTTCAGACGACAGCATCCTGATTTCACAAAGACAATTGACAGTTTTTCAAGGCACTGGGGCTGGGGACAAAATATGGATTCCTTGGAGTGCCCGGTTGGCTCAATCGGTTAAGTGTCCGACTTTGGCTCAGGTCATGATCTCGCGGTTTGTGGCTTCAAGCCCTGCTTTGGGCTCTGTGCTGACAGCTACCTCAGAGCCTGGAGACTATCTTCGGATTCTGTGTCTCCCTCTCTTTCTGACCCTCCCCTGCTCATGCTGTCTCTCTCTCTCTCTCAAAAATAAATAAAAACATTAAAAAATTTTTTTAAATATGGATTGCTTGATAATGCAATGAGATGGATGTTTAATTAGACCAGTCCTTGGCATCACACATAACAAAGAGAACGTCCATTCCATAAAACTTTGTTCTGGGATTGTGCTGTTTGGGGTAGGATAGTTAAATCAACCGAATTGCCACAAAGACTTCAGGTAGATAAAACATTCAATATATCACATTTAACTCAGTAAACAGTAAGCTCCAAGTCTGGGAAAGGCACAAAGTTTTGTTTAAAGGGAATAGGACATGGGTGGTGTACAAAGTGGTGAAAAAAACTCAGCCTCCTATTCGGTGAGCACACGAGTCATAAGGCTGACTAATAATCTGTGCTGTTCAGACACGAATGCCTGCAGAAAAGAACAGAGGAGTACTTGCTCATAGAGAGCAGCCTGCATTCTAGGATTTATGAAAGACATCTACAACGAACTTGAATCCTTCAAATCATTGAAAGGTCACATTTCTGGACACCTAGATGATATGCCAGCTTCTATTCTTCAGGGGAACCCAAGAGGCAGAGACCCATGTGTAACTTTTCACCATCCACCCCAGTATCCTGCTTAACAGTATCCCATTAAGCAAGACCATACCCTTAAACTCAAAAGCATCGAGATATAATCTCAAAACAATCTCCGTCCCCAAATTATAGGGATATACTCTCAAAACATAAAATTGAACTGTTAGACTTGTATTACATAAGCCATCCTTTGGAGTCCTATGTATTTTCAGCCTTTACCAGTTCTTGAAGTAATGAGTGACAGAAGATTACTGTATACTGATTAAGTGATACTTTTATTCATCCTCCATTTACTGCGGACATCTCCAGGGCGTCACCTCCACCAGCCTCTCCCCACCTCTGGGTCTTCACAGCATCTGCTCTAGAAGTTCCATGTTTACCCTCCCGATGCCTTCATGATCTTCTAGACTTGCATCAGCTCCTCTTCCACACTCATCTTGGCAGATGAGAATTTATACAAACTTTGCAGCCCCCGTCCCGACCTTCTTCCTTTCCACCGCCTCTGCCTGGTCCCTTTCCAGCAACACTGTAGGATTCTGGAAGGGCAGCCTCAGGACTGTGCGTCCCTTGCTGCGAGGTAGATGATCGTGAGCTGGTCGGTTTGCACACAGTGTTTTCCTGATAGCAGCTAGGGGATTTGGATGGGATTCAGAAATGACTTGGACATTACCCACACGCGATCCTGTCATTCCTCTCCGTAGAGCCACAATTACAGGGTGTGCCAGATCCTATTCATTTTGGCCTTTTTTGTCCAACTTTCCCTCCCTGATTATAAACACTTACAATGACCATAAAAAGCCCTGTCCTTAAAGGAGACTCACTTATAGGTTCAGAAAGGTGATATCTCTGACTGTGGTTCCATCTCCACTCTTACTCCTTCCAGAAGGGTGGTTTATCATATCTTCTCATCACTTGTCAGAAGGACATGTGGACACTTTTTCCTTGCTCTGTATTCACGGTGATCACTTACTAATCCTAATCAACCTTGACGTATGGGTTTGTTAGTTTCTATTTGCTTATATTTTTAGGAACTAAATTAACTTGTCAGCAGCAAAACCTTACACCAGTCCTGTGACACGTGTCTCCTCCCTTGATAAATATTGGGGGGTGGGGAGGAGAGGGGTCTAACTTATTTTTAATGTCTCTCTCAGCTCCGTTTTTCAGTGGTTGAGGTTTCGTCTTTTTCTCCATCCATTGCTTACTAGATTTGCATACCAAATTGTTCATTAAAACCAAACAGCGTTGTGTCCTACAGGTGTCCAGCACTCCCATTGTCTCCTCTGTTCCCTTGCTCGCTTTCCAATTTGTCATCTGTCAGTTTGCTGACTTGGCGAGATCTCCGCCGTCCGCGCGTGCCAGCTCTGTGACCGCTCAGCAAGGCTGAGGGTCTCAGAATAAACGCATGATTTGAGGGTCTCAGAATAAACAGAACCAGGGAGGCAGAGGCAAGCCTTCCAGCCTCCGTAGTGTGCTCGCTCCCGTATAAAGCCACACGACCTGAAGCCAGCATCCACAGCAGCCCATGGTCATGGGTGAACCCCCATAACATCATTTAGGAGTATTTCTTTTGTATACATAAGGTGAAATCGATGCTGTAGGGAAGCCTTATGTGACCCAGTTATATGACTTCTTAAAATTATATTCTGAGTTATGAAGGCTGCATTATTTTATTCTTTTTTTCTAATATTTTTATTTATTTCTAGGAGAGAGAGAGAGACAGCGTGAGCAGGGGAGGGTCAGAGAGAGAGGGAGACATAGACTCAGAAACAGGCTCCAGGCTCTGAGCCGGCAGTCAGCACAGAGCCCGACACGGGGCTCGAACCCACGAACCGCAAGATCATGACCTAAGCGAAAGTCGGACGCTTAACCGACTAAGCCACTCAGGCGCCCCTAAGGCTGCATTATTTTAAATGGATTTTGGAATTTCGTTGGGATGAGCATTTGAGGATACAAACATAGAAAAATAAATCACTTAAACCCCTGGCTTTCTGTCTACCTGCATGGAGCCCACATAGGTGGATGGCTTTCTTCTTTCACAGCCACACTGACTTCTCTGTGCCCCTTAGTCTCCCTGTCCTGGTTTGCCTTGATCCATTCTCTTCTTTCAGTGTGAGATTTCTTTCTCGCCCATCAGTCTTTCTTTCCTCCCTCCTTCCTTTCCTCCTCCTTCCTTACTTTGTTCCCTTCCTTCTTTCTTTGTTCTTTCTTTCCTTCCTTCTTTTGTTCCTTTCTCTTTCTTTTAGGATCTAATTTCTTATTATCTCTTGATATTTTGTGGTTTCCTCAGCTAATTTTTGCCTTGGACTGTGATTTCTCCTGATCCCACGTGTATCATCTGGGATTGACAAGGGTTAGTTCCTTCATGAAACATGGGGACTGAACTAACTACAGAAGTGGCCATCACTGATGGGCTATGGCTTTTATTTGAATCTTCATGGCAAGGATTACTTTGTAGATCCTTCCTGCTTTGGCACTTAGGAGCCTTTCCTACACAAGGAGGTGGAAATATTTTCTTTGGGTAAAATTACATTTAACAAACTCTATCAAGTGCGCATGTGTGTGTGTGCACATAGGGGTATAAGTGATCTTAGGGTCCATGTGCTTTCACAGTATCAACAAATCTGGTATTTTTTTCTCTTATTTTTAGAGAGGGCATGAGCAGGGGAGGGGCAGAGAAAGAGGCAGGGAAGGAGAGAATCTTAAGTAGGCTCCACTCACCACGGAAAGCCCAATGCAGGGCTTGATCCCGTGATCATGGAATCACGACCTGAGCCAAAATCAAAAGTCAGATGCTCAACCAGCTGAGCCACCCAGGAGCCCTACAAATCTGATATGTTGAATACATTATCTCAGGTGACTTGTTTGAGTACCTCGTTGACTTTGAACAACACAAGTGTTGGGGTGCCAACCCCAGCATGGATGAAACTCTGCACAACACAACTTTTGACTCTCCAAAACCTTAACTGCTAATAGCCTGCTATTGGCTGGAATCATTACGAATAACATAGTCAATTAATACATATTTTCTGTTATATGTATTTTATATTGTATTCTTCCAATAAAGTAAGCTAGAGAAAAGAAAATGTTACAAAAGCAGTTATAAGGAAAGGAAAATACATTCACATTACTTTCTGTATTTGTTGAAAAAAATCCATATATAAGTGGACCCATGCTGGTGAAACCCATACTGGTCAAGGGTCAACCGTCTTGTGCATGAAGGGATTCATCAGCTGCACTTGAACCATCTTCCGTTTCCCCTGCAATAGCATCAGCCTATCATTCTCCTGATGTCAGTTTGATTTCAGGAAGACTGAGTGTTGTTGTTGTCAAGATGTGGTCTGATTTAGTTTAGTTTTGTTTTGTTTTATTTACTTACTTACTTATTTATTTAATGTGTATTTATTTTTGAGAGGGAGACAGAGTGCGAGCAGAGGAGGGACAGAGAGAGAAGGAGACACAGAATCCGAAGCAGGTTCCAGGCTCCAAGCTATCAGCACAGAGCCTGATTCAGGGCTCAAACTCATGAACCGTGATATCATGACATGAGCTGAAGTCAGACACTTAACCAACTGAGCCACCCAGGCGCCCTAGATTTATTTTTAAAATGCACTCTAAAAAAACTCCCTCCCCCTGGTTGTGTATGGTCCATCATATCAACATTTTCTGTCCCCTGAGCTAGGCTACAGTGAGGCAAAAGTGAATCAGAACTCTTACCAACCCTTAGGAGTACTGTGCACCAAGTACCATCTCGATCACTTTACATGTGCTATCTCATTTCAACCTCACAACATTCCTGTGGGTAGACATGTGATAAGGCAAAACCTCAGCTCTGTGGGGTCTACCTGTTAGAGGTGTCCACACTACACAGTGGAGGGCAAGGCAAGAACCGAGTGAGCACAGTTCAAGAGAGGAGTTTGGTGAACAGTTTGCCAGGTTGTGGAAAATCTTGTAGTGGAACCAGGGAGTTTCAAGTCATAGAAGGCCATTAAAGGGCATCATGCGAGCAAAGTCAATGAGAAGACATGCTTTTCAGAAAGACCACTCACTCTGGCCTGAACACAGAGACAGTCAGCAGAGGGGCCAGGCAGAAAGAAGGCAGGAAGACTAATTAGTGAGCGATTGCAGTAAACCTGAGAGAACGTCAGAAGATTCAGATCTAGGGTATTGGCTTTTGTAAATAGGTCAGTGATACCAATTCAGATAGAGCATACAAGAAGACCAGTCGGGAAAGGAAAGGCAGTTTAGATGTTGGATGTCTACAGTCTCAAGTGCCAGAGTCATCACATCATGGTGGACCCACCAGGCAGCTAAAGCATGTCTGGAACATGAAGAGAGCAGCGTTCCACCTCAAGGTGGCCGGTAGAAGCAGGGGATTGGGGCAGTTGTGTAAAGCCACCCCAGTGCGGAGTGAGACCTTCCTGGGCCAGAAGCTGTGTGGAAGCTTCACAGAAGCTTGTGAGGAGGTGAGAACACCAAGAGAAAATCAAGTCTTGGAAGCCAAGACAGGAAGTTCCAATGGCAGAAGTGGTCGATAGAAGGGCATCAGATTTGGCAATTCAGAGGTTTTTCTGACCTGAAGATAGACCAGTGAGGCGAAACACCGCCCAGACTGCAGTGTGAGCATGCCGGCCCGTGCAACAGGATGTGGGAACCGCTTTCCCCAACTCCTCTTTTAATGAGGGTGAATGTCAGCAGCAGCACAACTGAGTTCAGATCGCAGCTCTGTCATTGAACAAGCCTGCCCAATGTTAGGTAAGTGACCACACACCATACCTACGGCTTCCTGGTGTGTAAAGTTAATACTGAGCATCTCAAAGAATATTTGGGGGATTAAATGTGCCGATGTGTAACATATGTAAATTTACATACATAAAGTACAGTGTTAATGAGAAGAGCTGTCATTTTTACTATAATTTTTAGATTGAATAATTAAGGGTTTTCTTCTGAATCCCAAATAGGGCCAATATTTTAATATTGGGAAATCAGACAACCACTACCCTTCACACTAGACGTTTTTTTATGTTTTTTATTTGGATGACCCCAAATGAAGGACTCTGCAGAATATGTTAAATCACCAAAGAAAAATGATATTTCCTTTGATTATAAAGTATTTATAGGTTATTTTAATTCTTTTAAAAGATATTGAATATGTATTATGACAATTCTAGCTAATATAATTGGCAAGTTCTAAAAACTCAGTGGAATAAAACAGTATTAGCTTGTTGGCCATCTGTATGTCTTCTTTGGAGAAATGTCTGTTCATGTCTTCTGCCCATTTTTAATTGGATTGTTTAATACTTTTGGTGTTGAGTAGTATAAGTTGCTTATGTATTTTGGATACTAACCCTTCATCAGATATGTCACTTGGAAATGTCTTCTCCCAATCAGTAAGTTTCGTTTTAGTTTTATTGGTTATGTCCTTTGCTCTGCAGAAGCTTTTTATTTTGATATAGTTCCAAAAGTTTATTTTAGCTTTTGTTTACCTTGTCTCAGGAGACAGATCTAGAAAGATATTGTTGTGGCTGACACCAAAGAAATTATTGCCTGTGCTCTCTTCTAAGATCTTTACGGTTTCAGGCTTCACATTTAGGTCCTTCATCCATTTTGAATTTATTTTTGTGTATGGTGTAAGAAAGTGGTCCAGTTTTATTCTTTTGCATGTAGCTGTCCAACTTTCCCAGTCCTGTTTGTTGAAGAGACTGTCTTGTTCCAATTGCATATTCTTTACTCCTTTGTTGGAAAGTAATTGACCATATAATTTGGAGTTTATTTCTGGCTTTTCTGTTTTGTTCCATTTATCTCTGTGCCTATTTTTGTGCCAGTACATACCGTTTTGATTACTACCGCTTTGTAATATAACCTGAAGTCATGAAAAGATTTTCAACATCACTCATCATCAGGGAAAAGCAAATCAAAACCACAATAAGACATCACCTCACACCTGTCAGAATGGCTAAAAATCAAAAACTCAAGAAGTAACAAATGTTGGTGAGGATGTGGAAAAAAAAAGAACCCTCCTGCACTGTTGGTGGGAATGCAAACTGGTGCAGTGGAAAATAGTATGGAAGTTCTTCAAAAATTGAAAATAGAACTACCCTATGACCCCCATACCTGGGTATTTACAAAGGGGGGGTGGGGGTGGGAAGAGAAAGAAATCCAAAACAGACTCTTAACTATAGAGAACAAATTGATGGTTACCAGAGGGGAGAGGAGGGAGGGGAGGGGTGAAATAGATGATGAGGATTAAGAGTACGCTTATCCTGATGGGCACTGAGCAATATATGGGATTGTCGAATCACTATATTGTACTGGAAGTAAAATATAAAAAATAAATTAAAGTTTTAAAATCTGAAAATTAAGATGCACCTCAAGTCCATCAAGTAAATGAAAATTACTTTTTAAGAAACGGAAGGAAGGCAGGAAGGAAGGAAGGCAGGAAGGAAGGGAGAAAAGAAGGAAAGAAAACAGTATTAGTTTATGTTTTGTTTCTACAAGAGTCCACGTTGGGTTTTCCTGGTCAGGCCTTTCTTCTCTGAGCAGTGATTTGATGATTGTTCCATCTTCCAGCTCCATCATGTAAGGGTGTCTCCATTGCAGCTCTTTGGAAAAGAAAAGGAGCATATACAATTGCTCCACAGAGGACGCTGTGAGCCAGTCTTGAAGTGGTGCTCGGTACTTCTGCTCATAGCCTACTGATAATCCCCAGTATTTATGAAAAAAAAACCCAAAGTATGAAGGAGGCTAGAGAATGTTATCTAGCTATATGCCCAGAGGAAGAGAAAGTTAATTTGAAGATTAGGCAGTCAACGCACATTATGTAAGTGATAGGAAATAGTGCATATATTTCCAGCTATTATTAACCAGAGTATCACCTTCCCAGCCACACTGAATAAATATACAGTTAGTTCCATTTTAGTCTTTTGAAGATTACCTAAGAAAATTCTTCCTTTGTCTTTCGGGGATTATTTATGATAAATACCCTTTCATTAGCCTGGCAATTTTGCAAACCTAAACAGAGGTGAATGCAAAGCTGTTACTGGCAGACCTAAAAGTGCAAGGTGAGTTCCCTGACCTCCTGCACAGAGTATTGGTTTCTAAGTCAATTAATCTCCTCGAGCACAGACACATTAGAGCCAAGACTGGGCTTGTGCCTCAAAACATACCTTTATTGACATGAAAGTCACACTTGCAAAAGAACAAAGCCACATCGACTCTGCAATTACACAAGGGGTGTGACTTCGTGGAAGGAACTGTTAAAAGAAAAATGTACAATGCAATTATTCACAGTTCAATTATTGTTGTTAACTAGGAAAAGTCCACACACAAAAGTACAGGAAGATATCCGCAGGAGTCTCTCCTGAAGGAAAAAAAAAAAAGGTGGGGGGGGCACGTCCCACAGTCTGTCAAGATCAGTAGACTTTCTTTAAAAGGGGGTGGGCTCAACAGTTTCAGTAATATCATTAAAGATGTGCTGAGGCAAGATGAATTAACGAGAGCAAACACGTGTAGATATCTCTGCATCTTTAGCAGCCATACAAGTGCTACCACTGATGTTTCTGTTTTTCTAGTCAATTTTATTGTTTGATGTCTGAGATCATGGTACATTTTCCTGGCCATCCAAAGATTTGCTTCACCTTGGGAGATCACGAACCAAACAGAAGGTTCGGTATAATCTCTATGAGCTCTGAGAGTTTGGGGGGGGGAGGGGTATGGCGGGTAGAGACAAACGTATTTCATTAGGTGCGGACACTAAGATGGTGTGGAAAGAGGGCAACAGGTCCTCCGGGAGCTGGGTGAAGAGACAAGATAAAGTCTACGGATTCATCTGGAAAAGTGAGAAAGAGACGGAGCAGGGGATTCAAGAAGCACCCTGGATAAGTGGACATGGGCAGGGAGGTCTACAGGAGAATGCATATGTTGTCTATAAATATATGTCATTAGTCTTACAATTCTTACTCAGAATGCTGATTTTTTGAAAGAAATTTTAATGATTATTTTTTGAGAGAGTGTAAGTGGAGGAAGGGCAGAGAGAGCGGGGGACAGAATACCCCAAGCAGGCTCCAAGCTGTCAGCACAGAGCCCAACACGGGGCTCCAACTCACAAACCATGAGATCATGACCTGGACCGAAGTCAGACACTCAATGACTGAGCCACCCAGGTGGCCCAGAATACTGATTTTTAAAAAAGAAGAAAAGGGACGCCTGGGTGGCTCAGTTGGTTTAAGCATCCGACTTTGGCTCAGGTCGTGATCTCACAGTTTGTGAGTTGGACTCTGTGCTAACAGCTCAGAGCCTGGAACCTGCTTCAGATTCTTTGTCCCCCTCCCCTTCTTTCTGCCCCTCCCTTGCTCACACTCTGTCTTGCTCTATCTCTCAAAAATAAATAAATGTGAAAAAAATTTTAATTAATGTAATTTAATTTATAAAGAAGAAAAGGAAGCATCCAGTGAACAGTGCAGGCCCTTGGACAGGTCAAAATACAGAAGACGTGTCCCCATTTCTCTGCCCCAAGTATCACTGTGGACAGTGACAGAGGTTATCTTCCAGCCTCTGCCTCTCTGAGTTCCTTGGCTACTGGGCAGCAAAGCTAATAGAAAAAAAGTCCTGTTTTTTTCCTGGGCCTTTTTTCCTCTCTCTGATTTTTACTGCCAGGATCATGGAGGAGAAAAGGCTCTGCTTTTTATCTGTTTCTTCATGTATTACGGAGTATCTGCTATGTAGCAGAGACTGCTCCTGACACCAGCGAGGCAGTGGTGAGCAAGGGCAGGAGCCCCTGCCTGGGGAGAGCTTTCAGTCCATTCATCAAGAAGCTTCTGAGACTCAGGATTCATGTTCAGACATCAGCTAAAGAAAGCCTAGCTGGCAGGCTCTGGGCAAAGCCTTGGAACAGACAGACAAAAAGCCACTTCCTTTTCTCATGGGTCTAGCCAAAGCAAATCATGAGAAACTTTCAATATTAACATGCATTTTAATGCTCACCAATGGATGAGATCATTTTATGAGATTGTCTTCATCTTCGACCAACTGTAAAGATGACTTTCAAATTAATTGTTTCTCTGTTGTTTATAGCTGTCTGTGAAAACTGAAATGTATTTGTATAAAGCCATAGGATGTTAGAACTTAAATGGACTTTTTTAAATGTTTATTTATTTTTAAGAGAGAGAGAGAGAGCACAAGTGGGAGAGGGGCAGAGAGAGAGGAAGACAGAATCCAAAGCAGGCTGCAGGCTCTGAGCTGTCAGCACAGAGCCTGACGTGAGGCTTGAACCCACGAACCGTGAGATCATGACCTGAGCCAATGTCGGATGCTTAACCAAGTGAGCCACCCAGGTGCCCCTTAAATGGAATTTAAAGATGCTGAAGTTCAAGGCTCAGAGAGGATAACTGGTTCTTTTGAAGGATGTTCAAATAGCAGATCACAGAATCCAGTTGAACACCTAAGCCTTGGACCCTGAGCTTGAGGCTTTGCTAGCCAAGTTACAGTGTCGCTATGGTCTTTGGCAATGTATGACACGAGTAAGTGACACAGCTAGGATTCACATTTTACAGCAAGACCCAGCCTGTAGTTGTGAATGGTCTAGCTGCAGATGCCATTAAATAGAAAATGATTATCTTTTATAAGACAAGTATCAATAGGGAGGCAAATCCTGAGCTTGCTGGTTGCTCTTCCTGGTAGAGACAGTTTTACTGGCCTCTGAGTTATTTTTCAGAAAACACAACAAATGAGCTTCAATTCTTTCTCATTGTTTATCACACATTTGGGTATCTTCCCAACATGAGCATAGGAATTTTGAGCCCCTTTTAAAATCTGTAGCCATTCTAAACGATATTGTGGCACTGGTTGTTTTAATTCTCTAGGGATTACTTCAGAATTGTTTGTTCTAATGTAGTTTTCTCTTTTGTTTCAAGGAATTAAGATTGTATCTGCTCATGGGGCGCCTGGGTGACTCAGTCGGTTAAGTGTCCGACTTCGGCTCAGGTCATCATCTCACAGGTTCGTGGGTTTGAGCCCTGTGTCAGGCTCTGTGATGATTGAACCTGTGATGACAGAGCCTAGAACCTGTGTTGGATTCTGTGTCTCCCTCGCTCTCTTCCCTTTCCCCACTCACACCCTGTCTCTCTCTCTAAAAAATAAGTAAACATTTAAAAAAAATTTTTTTAACATTTTGTCTGCTCCTGGTAGTGATAAATAAAATTTATAAATAAGTAAATACATTAATTTATTAATTTATAATTTATAAAATTATTAAATGAATAAAATTACAATGACCCCATAGTTTTTTGCTGGGATAGAGCTGTCAGAGGGGTACTGGCAAGCTTGGTGGCATTCCCTTTGAGAAGAATCACCTCGTGGATTATCCACCAGCTTATCATAATTCCAGAAAAGAATGAGAGAGAACACGCCCACATTAGGGACTTTTAAAAAACTGATGGGAAGCAGTGAGACCATAAATACGGCGCAAAATGATTCCTAGAAGCAACCAAAATTTTCCTTCACTGCTCAGCCAGAGGGATTAAACATATCAGATTAGCAGTCGTGAATCTAAAACTGTTGTGGTTGCTCTTATCGTTTGAGCTTCTCAGCGTGAAAACACTTCTGCTGTTGGATTCCGCAGAACACTAATGGTGGGAGATTGGCGTACCGCCTCCGCTCTCGAAAGACTTTGGGGAATTCTCGCTTTATCACAACCTTCTGCCCTGGAAGTGAGCAGATGTGTAACTTCAGATGTGTGACCTGTGCTTCCTCCCAGACTACCCCCTGTCAGCTGTTTAGGTCAGAAAATGTTTATTTTCTGGAAGCCAAGTATTTCTGATGGAAAATATACAGATTATAGTAACACAAATTAGATACCGGTATCAGCTCTAACTCTGCTGACTGTAGACGGTACAGGATATGCAGTAATAAGAGGTATACTATTTGCTGTAATGACTGCACGGATGCAGGTAGGGAAAATCCTCACAAGTATGGTGCACACCTAAGAATCAACTTGAGTTTTGTCTCTCCCACTTAGAAGCTTGCTCCCTTTTTTTGTCTTTTTCCCTTGGGCTGACCTGTAATTCGTATTAGATCGTGTGACCATTCTATAACTCAAATGGGTGTTTCAATACTATGCCAAGATTTCAGACATCAGAGCAAAAAGAGTGGTGAGGGCCAGCTGGGTACATTCTGTGCTTTGTCTCAATCGAATCAATCTGTATTTTTATTTTCCTACCAGTAAAACGTGGGAAGTAGGCTGTGTGAATTCAAAGGCTTGTTTCAGCTCTCTGTGCTTTTAATTACCCCTCTCTCTGAACAAGCAGTAGTGTTTCTGTTTATTAATTTACAAGTTTTATAAGCTATTAAGCCACTTTTAATATTAAGCAAGTAATCGATACTACATTGCTATATCTCCGTGCCATCATTTTTTTCTTTCATTTTACATTTTCAAGATGTTTCTGGTCATATGAATAAATGTAATGTCTTTTAAACATCAGAACGATTATGTGGGCCAGCCAGATAACCATATTAAATTACTATCACATTTCTATAAACACCCAATTTTGGATAATTTCCGAAGTAGCTTCTAGTATCCGTACATGAGAACAGATTATTTAACCTATTAATTAACTCATGCTTGCAAACTAACTGTTGATATTGAAAATCTTTCAGTATAGTACTGATCTTACTTTTGTTGACATTGTGTATCACTTTTTTCCATGTGAGAAGAGTTGACACAATGTTACATTAGTTTCAGGTGTCCAACAGAGTGACTCAGCAAGTTTATACATTATGCTGTGCTCACAAGTGTGGCTGCCCTCTGTCACCATACAGCACTATCCTTCTGCTGTGCCTTTTAGCCTATGATTCACTCATTCCATAACAAGAAGCCTGTACTCCCCACGCCCCTTCACCAATTTTGTTTGTACCCCTCTCCTCTTCCCTCTGGCAATCATTAATTCTTTGTTTTTTGGGTGGGTTTTGGGGTTTTGTTTTTTGTTTTGTTTTGTTTTGTTTTAGAAAAAGGGAGAGTGGATGTGCACAAACTGGGGAGGCACAGAGGGAGAGAGATTCTTCAAGCAAGCTCCACATTCAGCGCAGAGCCCTACACAGGGCTCGATCTCATGACTGTGAGATCATGACCTGAACCAGTATCAAAAGTCAGACGCCTAACTGGCTGAGCCACCCAGGCTCCCTTTTTCTTGGTTTTTATATTTTTTATTCTGCTTTTTGTCTGTTTATTCATTTGGGGTTTTGTTTTGTATTTTAGATTTCACATATGACTGAGATCATATGATATTTGTCTTAGTCTGACTTATGTCACTTAGCATCATAACCTTCAGGTCCATCCATGTTGTTGCAAAGGGCACAACCTTGTTCTTTTTTATGGTTAATATTCCATTGCGCACGCACATACACACACACACACACACACACACACCACATCCTTATCCATTCATCTATTGATGGACCATTGGGCTGTTTCCATATTTTGGCCACTGTAGCTAATGCTGCAGTAAACAGAGGTTTCAAATTAGTGTTTTTGTTTTCCCTGGGTAAATACCCAATAGTGGAATTGCCGGATCATATGGTATTTCCATTTTTTATTTTTTGAGGAGCTTCCCTCCTGTTTTCCGCACTGGCTGCACCAGTTTGCACTCCCACCAGCAGTACACAGAGGTTCCTTTCTTCCATACTGTTGCCAATGGAACGACTTGTTATTTCTTTTTAACTTGAGTCACTCTGACAGGTGTGACATGGTATCTCACTGTGGTTTTGATTTGCATTTTTCTGATGATGAATGATGTTGAGCATCTTTTTCATGCATTTTTTGGCCATCTGCATGTCTGCTCTGGAAAAATACCTGTTCAGAACCTCTGCTCATTTTAATCGGATTATTTCTGGTTTTGGTGTTGAGTTGTATAAGTTCTTTCTAGATTTTGGATATTAACTCTTTATCAGCTATATCATTTGAAAATATCTCCTCCTGTTCAGTAGGTTGCCTTTTTGTTTTGTTGATGGTTTCCTTTGCTGTGCAAACGCTTTATTTTGATGGAGTCCCAATAGTTTATTTTTGCTTATGTTTCCCTTACCTTAGGGGCCATAGCTAGAAAAATGTTTTCTATGGCCGATGTCAGAGAGATTATTACCTGTGTTCTCTTCTAGGATTTTTATGGTTTTAGGTCTCACATTTAGGTGTTTAGTCCATTTTGAGCTTATTTTTGTGTGTGGCGTAAGAAAGTGGTCCAGTTTCATTCTTTTATATCTAGCTCTATCATAAGAGGGTAGAATTATCTTTAATAATTATTTTGCCCTTTTTTGTGTGAAAAACAAATTATTACATATCCTGCAGCAACCACATTTCTTTTGACCAAATGTTAAGAAAATATTGGCTTCTCTGGTGTTAACTTATATAAAGTCCTTTGACTTCTTTGTTGAATTGTATTTTCAAAATGAAATGGTATAAAAAGTAGGTGGGAGATAATGGGTATTTTCTGATGGTCTTTGGGAGTAATTTTACTAAAGTAGATGGGTTTAATGGTTACTTTTACGGATGATCTTTTAAAGTAATTTTTCTTGGGGTGCCTGGTGGCTCAGTCCATTGAGCGTCTGACTCTTGATTTCGGCTCAAGTTGTGATCTCATGGTTCATGGAATCGAGCCCCTCATCGGGTTCTGCACTGATGGCGTGGAGCCTGCTTGGCACAGAGCCTGACATAGGGCTCGAACTCGTGAACCGTGATCATGACCTGAGCCAAAGTCAGATGTTCAACTGACTGAGCCACCAGGTGCCCCAGGAAGGATCACATTTTAAATAAGTGAAATTGTTATTTGCTTGGCTGGCAGCACATTAGATCTAACCAATTCATCTTCATCTGAACTGAGTATAAATAAACTATGGTCTCCATGTGATAAGGTGTAAGGGAAGTTTATGCTGATATTTCCATGTTGACTGTGCCCCGTGACATTTACATTCTGGTGTGGGGAACATAAATGAGACATTCTTTTGGAGTCTTCTGGCTAAGTGTATTTTTAAGTTCATAAAAGAAATGCAATATGTTGAAATTCCTAGTGTTATCATAGTTTGTTTTAAGGCATTTGTTAATACTGCTGCTTTGAACAAATGTATGTCTAATTTGCCCCAGATAGAACCTCATCTTGCTAGAGCATCCAGCATAGCACGTATACATAGATGTTGGAGTTTTAATGTTTCCTCCTTCCTCTGCACTCTGTCTTTTCCTTTAGAGTTGAAGAAAGAAAGTATCATGAGATGAAGTAAGAAGGAAGGGGGTCACAGAAAAAAGAGAAATGGAAAGGAGTGGTTTTACCCATATGTCACAGGGGAGAGAAAAGTGAGAGCCCTTTTGAAGGGATCGAGGTCTCAAAATGAACTTGGCAGAGGCTCTTTCAGATGGGCAGAGTTTCAGTATAATCTTTCAAGTATTTCCTAAATATTGCTAGTAGAAATTGGAAATCAGTTGTGTGGACTCCGTGTAGCTTCTGGTACAATTAGCTACACGCTTTAGACTCGTGTGTGTGTGTGTGTGTGTGTGTGTGTGTGTGTGTGTGTACTAGCTTCTGTCTGGTCAGAGCACCAGGCTGATCCACCTCTCAGACGCTTTCTCTCCAGTGTTGAAAGGCATCACCCTGTGATCCCTTCTTGGCAGGCACCACGTTATACTAGAACACGCCTGACCCACTGTTGTTTGGAAACTAATGGATTCACAACTATATGAATATTTCACCCTCCACTACTACACTGATAGTTACTACAGTAGAAGTAAAACAAAAGGCTTGAACTGTTCCAAAATAATGTGCTTTTTTTAATAATGGCTTAAAACTGAAAATGTTAGGCCTATTTGAGGGAGCACTTTGATTATGAAATGGAAGCAGCTTCATGTGCTGGATGGCTGTTTTCAGCGTGTGGTGTGCACAAGAGCGAGTGCGGTTTGTGTGATATGCCTTCCCCCGGCCCTGTGGGGTCTGTTTCTGTTTGCTACCCAGCATTTGAAAAGCTGTGCTTTCACTGCACTGGTCTTCTGAGACTGAGACAACTAGGGCATATATAACTAACTGCCTTTCTGATTCTTTGCCTCCATACCCAGCACGTGCCTCAAACTCAGAAAGCCCAACACCAAATTCCACATTCCCACGGCGTCAACCCCCTTCTCCAGCTTTGACACCTCCTTCTTTCCAGGTCTTCAGATCTAACATTTTGCGGTCATCCTTGTTTCTTCCTTTCTCTTCCTGCTGTTGACTCTGTCTTAAAAAAATATATCTATATATGTATATATACACACATATATATGTACACACATACACACACACACACACACACACACACACAGTATCTGTCCAGTGCTACCAGCCCCACGCCCACTTCCATCCCAATTCACCATCAGCCCCCATCTGAACTATTTTAATCATCGCCTCACTGCACCGCACGCTTCAGTCTTTGGATACAAAAGTCCTTCCAGCCTGTTCTCAGCAAGACAGCCCGAACAGCTCTTACCAAACGTAAGCTGGCTTCTCATGCCCAAACTCTCTAATTCAAAGCTCTATCGTGGCTTCTTCTCTAGTTGGGAATAAAATCCAAAGTCTTTGTTGGAACACGAGGCTCTTAGTGATGTGTTCCCGGCTGCTTCTCCAGTGTCCTCTGTTCCCACCTCTCCTCCCTCACTGCCTGGCCCCCACGGGCTTTATCACCGTGTCCCATCCACAGCAAGCGTGCTCTGTGCCCAGCACCGAATGCCCATCCTGCAGATGTCTTCATGCAAGACTTGCTCTCTCTCTTTAGGTCTCTGTACAATATCCGTCCAGCAGAGAGGCCCCTTTTACAACCCTACGTAAATAGCCCTCCTCTGTAAACACATTATTTCTTTCCCTCTTACTTTTTTTCATTTTTCTTCATGGTGCTTATTACTACCTAAAATAGGTAAGTATATAGATAGATAGATAGGGCAGATCCCCACCCCCAAACCAGAATGTAAGCTTCTTGATGGCAAAGTATTTTTTATTATTATTTATTTAAATTCAAGTTAAACATACAGTGTAGTATTGGTTTTATGAGTAGAACCCAGTGATTATCACTTACATACAACACCCAATGCTCATCCCAACAAGTGCCCTCCTTAATTCTCATCACCCATTTAGCCTATCTCCCCACGCAAAACCCACCCAACACCCCTCCAGAAGCCCTCAGTTTGTTCTCTGTATTTAAGAGTCTCTTATGGTTTGCCTCCCTCTGTGTTTTTATCTTATTTTTCCTTCCCTTCCCTTAGATCCATCTGTTATGTGTCTTAAATTCCACATAAGTGAAATCATGTATTTTTCTTTCTCTGCCTGACTTATTTCACTTAGCATAATACCCTCTAGTTCCATCCACATTGTTGCAAATGGCAAGATTTCATTCTTTTTGATGGCCAAGTAATATTCCATTGTATATACAAACCACATCTTTATCCATTCATCAGTTGATGGACATTTGGGCTCTTTCCATAATTTGTCTATTGTCGATAATGCTGCTATGAACATTGGGGTGCATGTGCGCATTTGAATCAATATTTTTGTATCTTTTTAATAAATACCTAGTAGTGCAATTGTTGGGTCATAGGGTAGATGAAGTATTTTTTTGTTAACCTCTCTATTCCCAGCTGTGTGAACAGTGCCTGGCACACAGTAGACATTCCATAAGTATTTGTTAAATAAGTGAGTGGTGCAAGGCAGAAATCTTACTCTGCACACCATCATACTGTTCAGTCCTGCCCTGTCCTGGGGAGAGAAATAGCTCTGTGAAATACCAAAGAGCACATATGACTATGCAAATCTCAACTGGCACACTTCAGCAGGAAGAGAGAGTTGTTCTAGGCTTCGAGGTCGTTGAAGGCTTCATGGTACTAATAAGATCAATGCTCAGCCTTGGGCGGTGGTAGTGTTTAGAGCTGATGCAGGTAGATGGAGAGGTTGTTAATCATATGCAAATGCCCAGGAAACAGTAGGAGATTTATATTTTAATCCTGGGAAATAAAGACCTCAAATGTTGATATGTGCATCCTGGCGGTATTCAATGAAGCATCCTTTGAAGCTCTTGGAGTGGATGCCTTTCTAAAAATGAGAGCGTAGCTATGGAAAGATAGGGGCTGGGCCTCAGGAAGTGACTGTTTAACAGACAGGCTCAGGGGTCAAGCCATTAAAGGAAACTCAGAAGAGAAGACGAGATACATTGAAAAGTGGGAGAAGATCTTGCAGAAAGCCATTAGACTTAAAACCTAAGAGGTCATGGACAGAATCTGTGGAATTCAAGTGGGAAGTTGTGAGCCAGATGGATTGGACTTAACTGAGAATCTGTGAAGAAGGGACACTGGTACTGGTAATATCTTCATGATGTTAGACAGGAAGAGATCAAGATGACATTGATGCCATCAAGGAGTGAGGCCACATTTGTGGATCTGCACTGCCGATGGGCAGTGTAGAGGCCCTCCTATCCCCCTTTGTACCCAGACCCCTACCCAGACTCATAGGAACCCAGCATCTCCTCACGGAATCCCTCAGGCAGCCCACTGATTCTGTCCTTACCTTCCTCTTCTCCAAAGTACCCAGAGACACAAATGACGCTTGGCCACACTGCCCCTTTTAGTGACACAGCCCCCCATGTGTTGACATCAAGAGAAACAATCAGACTGGGCTTCCATCGACTTTTTCCTTTTTCTGCCTTGACAGTCTTTCGTAACAATGCAGATCCTGTGGTCTTCAGGTGAAAATGTCACTCTGCACAACATCAAACTTTAACTGCTCAACACAGCCCTGTTTCATGGAGAACGTAAGGGCTCTATAAAATACAGGAAAACACTCCTTCCATTGCGGCTTTCAATGAACCCATGAATTATTAGCGACAGAGTCAAATGAGAGCATGTCGGAAGCTTAGACTGTAAACAGGTGTCTGCAATACACAGACAGCCCATTCCGCATCCTAACAGTTGGCTTAAGAAAACTACTCAATACCAGTCTTGTCAAAACGGATTTTTAGTTCCTCTTCACACCAGGTAGTTAAATTTTTTCAACACTAATGTTATGTGTAGAGATGTAAGAATAGTATGTTAAAACACTAACGAGTATTTTAATAGGGCTGGAGAAAGGTAGGGAGGTGGAGAGGGGTAGAGGAGAGAGGATGATGGCCACTTTTCTAAGATTTCCAGATTCAAATCACCAAGCTCCTTTATTTTCACTTCTCTTTAAAGGTGGACAGTCTTTAATGAATAGGTGAGCAAATTTCCAGTGGGACAGATAGCAGGTTCCTGTGGGGCTGGGTCATTCCTCTTTCCCTGTTTCCAGCTAGAAAACACTCAAAAGAAGGAACATAGCATTGTCATCTCTGTGCTCCCCCATGTTAACTAGCACAGTGTCAGGCCCCCAGGCTCACTGACTGTGCTGATTTCCTCATCTGACTTAATCAGAGTAGGTTAGTGCCAGTGGCTCCTTGGAAACCAAATGCAATGCTTCTCAGCATTAGCAGGCATACCACTACGCAGGGATCTTGGTCAGACGCAGTCCTGACCCTGTGTCTGCGGGAGACCTGATTCCGCATTTCTCACAAGCTCCAAGGGAGCGCCTACACGCTGGTTTACAGACCACACCTTACGCAGCAGGGCTTTTGTGGAATGCACACCCCCCCAGGCTCCACCTCCTGCTGTGGTAGACCCACAGGATGATCCAAGTTCCTCTTCCTGCAGCGTCAAATGTGGCTGAACATAGTTTGAACTCTTAATAGCTTTTTAAACATTTTAAACAAAGGTTTATTATGAAGGCAAATTCAAACTTTGGTTTTTAAAATTGCAAGAAAAAATGGAACCTGTAAATATATGTTATGTATTTATTACATATAATATATATCATGTTATATATTATTACATTATATATACATTGCATTACATATTATATACATTGCATATATTATTACAGTGTATATATTTTAACATGGTATATATTATATGATATATATGGGATTTCTTTGCAGTGGAGATCACCGCCTGCAGGCTACATTCCCACTTGGCCTCTAGGGGATGAATTTGGGTCAGAAGCTGCCGCGGTACCTTAGAGGAAAAGGTTCAGAAGCACTAATATAATCCCAATGGGGAAATGGGGACCAGGGACATCTGAATAGCTAGTTAGCCTTATAACAACGTTGAGGACAACAGCTCACATGTATTGGGTTCTTCCTGTGTATGAGCCAGGCACGGTGCACAATACACAATATCACACTCAATATTAGTGGCAGTTTTCTGAAGTACGTAGTATGCTTTTTTCCACTTGGATCTGAGGAACCAGAGCCTTAGGGAAGCCAGGTGGCTTGCCCCAGAGCACACATCTATCATTCGTTGGAGTCCCTGCTGTCAACCACGGGGTTTCCGAGCCTCCCAAGGAAGTGAGACCCAGGGCTGGAACCAGAGCACCTCACTTCCCGTCCAGGACTCCGTGGAGAAGCTGAGATAAAGCAGGTCGATGCATTTGGCAGAGTGACTTTGAAAATCATAGAGATGTGCCTTGTATGAACCTGGATATTTACTCCTTCCTTGTTTCTTTCATGATAACAATCAGCAGATTGACTGGGTTTTCTGTTCAGGATCTGATCCGGGGTTCTAGGTTCATAGACAATCAATACTTTCTCACTAATGTGTGCCTCTGCCTAGCACCCATCACAGTTAAAGGAAAAGAGGATCTGTAATGAGTTTTTATAAATTACATTACTAGGTGACAGTTAATGGGCTTCACTCCTTACACAAATGGAATTTAAAAGGGTAGCACCAGCGTTATAAAGAAGAAATTCTCTTCTGTTCATTTCAAGTCTGCATTCTAGAAGCTTTATAAGCCAATTTTTTTTCTTTTTTTTCTCTGCCTCTTAGGTTTTTGGTTTTTTATTTAATTTAGTGATTTATCACTCACATATAACACCCAGTACTCATCACAACAAGTGCCCTCCTTAGTGCCCATCATGCATTTAGCCCATCCCTCACTGCAAGCTAATCTTTTGTAGTATTTTTCCATGCTTGTGATACCACTCCTTCCAGATATGCACCGTGTTCTTTCCGGGACGTGGATGAGCATGCCTGCTGCCCACAGATTGACCTGGTGGCCAAGGGCAAGTGCAGGAGGAGCCATAGCCTCAGGCAGGCCAGTTTCTCTGATGCATTATGGCTCTCCATTCCCTAAAAATAGACTAAATTTTCTCCTTCTCCCTATCATTAACCCCTAACTTTCTAAAAGTGAGACACCCTAGATCCTTTCTATTGAAGGAGACTCTGTAGGTTCAGGTTTGGAGAGAGTCAAGCTGCTTTGGAACGATGCAGTCTTTTGTTGCTGAGACCATCGGTTAGACCTCAGGGTCGGCAGGAACCCTGAAGCTTTGTGTGTCAGTCCTTAAGTGAATAACCGGGAGGCTTATCCTCAAGAAAAATATTATTCTGAACCATAAAGTACCATCATTTTGCAAATTATTTTATGCCAGTAGCTGATAATATGTAAAAATTCAACACAATTGATTACGCAAGAAATATAAGAGAACACCAAATGGTAAGACAGTTCGAAGTGCTACCACCCGTGTGAGTTGCTTGGGAAAGATCTGTCTAATGGCTTAGCAGCGCCCTCTATGGTCTCCCAGCAGCAGTGAAGCAGCACACAGCTTTTGTGAGGAAAGGAAGCTGAAAGGCACAGGGACTCTGACATGCAGACAGTATAAGGAGTCATCTCCAAATCTTAATTTGAGATTTGATTGAGAGGCACAAGGAAGATAAATATTTCTTCTAGTGGAGCCTGCAGTCCACCATATGCAATCTGATCCATGCTAAATCTTGCCATATTCTTTTCATTGTTTTAAAATACCAAATGTCCCTAAGAAAGGTAACATGGAGTCCTTCACATCCCAGCGCGAAAACACATTTAGATACTTCCTACATAGGATTGCTGAGTAGAAAGCTGTATTTTCCCAATGAGCCAGGAGGCACAGTGGTATTCCCCTATCCTACCTTCTGCCGCTTTTGGTGAGAACAAGTCTCCATCGTGCTGGCCCATCTTGAATTCCGTTATTACAACACAAAGCCTAACACATGGCAGCAAATTCGGAGAACACTTTCCTCTGAGCACATGGAATGGAAGTGCATGTGTCCCCACCACTTGTCCCATTGGTGTGGTGAGGAAAATGGAAGGAATAAGTACCTAAAATAGAAGGCAAGCGAGTCCGTCATCACACCACCTTCAGAACCATGAATCTGTGGGGCGCCTGAGTGGCTTAGTCGGTTAAGCGTCCGGCTTTCACTTAGGTCATGATCTCACGGTTCGTGGGTTCGAGCCCCGCATCGGGCTCTCTGCTCAGCACAGAGCCTGCTTCGGATCCTCAGTCTCCCTCTTTCTCTGTCTGTCCCCCCAAATCTCTCTCAAAAATCAATAAACAATTTTTTGAGAAGACATGCATTTCCCAGAGACGGTGTTATATCACTACGTGAGGCAAGACCCCTGGGAGATGTTTTCCCTTTGTATCAGCTGGAGCTGATCCTCAAAATTATCATTTCAACGTCATATTTAATCATAAATTCTTGAATATCAACTTTTTTCCTTAGTCGGAATATTACAGCCTTCGGCACTAAACTCCAATCTGAAAGGCATTAGGTAGGTGATCATGGCTAACAAGTCAAATGGTAGAGGCTAAGAGTTTATACCATGTTGCCAGGCAGAAGAGGACTCTGGTAAATTGAAGCGGAAAAGAAAGGCACCAGCCCTCCCTTTGAGGATGGCCTACTGGACATCCTGGTAACTGCCTTCCGTCTCCTTAGCATTTGTCTGAATTTAACTCTGAGTCCTGCCGCAGACAGGCTGGTATCTTGCCATTCTAAGATTTGCCAGACTTGCCAGCCAAGCCAATTACCTTTAAACTCTGGTGATCAGAGGATTTATGGCCACCAGAAGCGGTAGGCATCGTGGTAACAGGAGAGAGGAGCATTTCCTCTCTCGGGGAACATTCATCTCTCCTCAGTGATGACAGCTTTATGATCTTACTGAGAAAATCCACGGAAGGTGCTTTCACAAAATCAAACGTCTTTTGACATATTTCCAAGGGCAGTGGCATAGGAAAGAGGAACCACATTATGAAGTAGAAGCTGAATAAATCTTAGGAGTGATAAATGAGATGTCATTTCCATGAAGGGAAATTGACTCCCCCCCCACCTCAATTTATCCCATTGCAACTTCACATGTCAGCTACTGTTTTTCTTTATTCATAAAGGACTGTGTGTGGAAAATGCTCTTCCTGTGGTAAAGACCTGTGTGTTTGCTGTTTGACATTGTCTCCTGGGGAAATTCCTCAAAGTTAGCAGCCTTTGAGTTGATAGATACAGAGCCCACCTACCACTTCTTATGGGTGCAAGTCTTATCTTCCTTTGGCTTAAAACTGCTTTTTGTTTTTGAAGGAGTTTGTTTTGTAGTTGGGTTTCCAAGGAAGCCAAGTTGATGGTGTCTCTAAACTGCACAGCATTTTTCCTAGAGAGTTAATGGTCCACAGGGCCATGTGCAAGTTTACTCCCAAATCTAAGAACTTAGCTTGAGGTAAATGCAGCCCCTTCCTATTAGTTGGAGCTGAGAGGGCAGCAGAAGACAGGGGATTCTTTCTTTTAAATCTTCTTTCTGTTCCTCTCACATGGGTCTCTTTCTCTCTGCACCACTTTAAACTGTGTATATTTTCCCCTTTATTTCTCTCTGCCAGGCTGTGACTTGTGCAGGCTCTTTTCTTCTCTTGAAAATGTTCTCTTTTATCATGTCCTTGTGTTAATATTTCTACTATTTAATCTCTCCTCATTTATCCCAAAGATTATTAACTCATTTCCACCTCTTGCTACTTCCCTATTTTGCAATCATCAGTGGCTTATTTCCTTAACTCATAACATTATTCCTCTTCTAGACCTAAAATAAGTCACAATGATCAGAGCAGTAATGATTGTACATTAAGCTATTATGTTTCAGGACACACTGGGCTACATACTTCACATTTGGCATCTCACTTAATCCCTGCAAATGACAGGATGGCATCGTGTCCTTTTAAATGATGAGATTCGACGAGGTTCGTACAATGATTTGCTGACAGAGCTGTTGGTCTGGTGCTGTTTATCTGATTCCTGGTGTGCAGAAAAAGGACATGGCTTGCTTGATTATGAGCTATAACTCATAGGCCTGGAGTGAAGCTTGATAAATATTTACACCGTTTCACTCAGAGCCATTCATTGACCCATGCCCATTGATGCAGATAAATTTCTTTTACTGCACACCTTTCAATAATCATGTATGGGATATCTTAAGCAGTTCATAAATCCAGGCACTGATAGGCAGGCATAGTGGCAAAGTGGGATGAGGAAGAGAAGAGTCTGGGACAAAAGAAGTAACTGGGAAAGAAAAACAAGTGAGAATGACTGCCTTTTCTAAGACTTGAAAGCCTCTGGTCCCTAGAGTCTGGGGGCTGATGGGGGCAGAGGTGAGGAGTCACAGCCTTACAGTGGATGGGCAAGGAATGGTCAAGCTCACCCCTTCCCGTGAAGCTGGAGGGATTTGTGTCTGCAGTAAAGGAAACTATAAAATATATTCTTCAACTGTCAGGTGGTTTAAATAAGTAGACAAATTCACAAGGTTGGCTTTCGGGCAATATGTACCACATGCTTACGGAGTTCACAGTCACCCTGCCCTGACCCACACGGTGTGGAGTGGTTACCTTCTGATGTCTCACTTCCCTCAGCTTTAATATCACCTCGCAAAATGCCAAGTCCATCATGAAACCATAAAATAAGCAAAAAGAAAAAAAAAAGGAAAGGAGGGAAAATGGTTAACCACAGGATGAGTGGGTAACTAACAAGGTGAGTGGGTAACTAGCAGGGTAAGTGGGTAACTAGCAGGGTGAGCACCAGTGGAACAGACACCTGGGTCTGAGCCCCAGCTCCATCCCTTCTGTCACTTCATACACACATTTATCTCTGGGTTTACATTTTTTGAATAATGGGAACCCCATTGCCATATATCGCCTCATGTTATTGTAAGGACTAAGTGAACTAGGGTACTTTAAAATGCTTCCTGAAGTATAAAACATGCTCCAAGGAAGGCTGTAATTAGCATCATCATTTTTTTATTATTATTAGCTATACTAACTTTAAAGCACTTCATTTCCCTTATTGGTCAATTCAAAAGAAGTTTACCTCCACTGTTTCTTTCCGGCATCTTAATAATTGACATTTCAGTACCACATTTTAAGGGAAAGAGAGATGAGAGAGACAGAGAGAGAGAGAGATCTCCTGGGGCTTGAATCTGTTGTTTGGAAGCTTCTGATTCCCCAGGCCGTCGGGGAACCCAGCTTGCTCAGAAAGTTTGGCACAGCCCCTCGTAAACCCACCACCACCACCCTGCTCTTGCCTGAAGTCCCCTGAGACAGGTTCCGAGATGCTGTAATGAGCTGTCGGCTACTGGCCTCCAGTTCAGTGGCAACTTCTGTTGGCTTCGAGCAACCACCTAACGACGGCGAGAACTGAAAATCTCAGAGTTTCTGTTCCTCCAGTGTCCCACATGCCTACGATTGCTTTGACCTCACTCACTCAAACAAAACACCACCTGTGCCCAGGTGTTAAGCAGGGCCCGGCAACACGGGGTGGAAAGACACACCACACGCACATCTGTGGACAGCCAGAGATTATCATTGTTGAGTCCAGAGCAGATGGGCCTGCTTAGCAAGAAAATAGGATTGACTTCGGGAATTAGGCCAAAGGCAGTAAGGGAATCAGTAGGCCAGACATATTAGGCCTGCAGGGTAATGGCGGACAGCGTTGTGGGTCACAAGCCCTCAAGCGTGGCTAAGCCATCCTGGCAGGGATTCCTCTGGGAGGTGGACCATCGCTATGTTCAGTTCCAGAAACAAATACACACCTACATGCTACTTCTTCTTCCAAAATACAGATACATTTTAAGTTTGTTTTCCTTTCATCGTTCAAAGCAGGCAGTTTTGACAAGGAAAGAGAAACATGGGAAGAAGAGCTAGGAATACAAGAAAGCTGGCAGTGTTAGATATACTTCATTATCTTTCGAGACCTAAAGATACAATAGTTCACAGAAGAACCGAAGAACCGAAAGGAAGCATGTTTTCTGTTTCGAGAGCAGGGCCTGCCATCTCCAGTCAGGGAATATTCCACAAGGCTATGCCCCGACTTGAGTGTTGGTGGTGATGGTAATGAAAATTTTTTTTTAATTTCACGTTAGCATTGGGTTGAGTCTAGCAAAATAAGGGGATTTGACAAAACACATTCTTCTGCACGTTTTAATTGCCAATGCGATGAAAATCTAAGGAAAGAAGCAAACATCTCCTTTAGGTAGAAGATGATGTATCTTGTCCATCTTTAAAAATTCAGTTCCTTTTTACTTCTTTGGAAAGGGAAAAGTAGCTCAAACTCGTTACTACATCATTGTAAATAATTATCCTTCTGGCCTTTTTATTAGTGAGTTTTAGTTTATAGTTGTATGGCAAGAATAATGTTTATAGGTTGGCACAACCTTAAAAAAAAAATCACCTTGTTTAAAACTGACCTGCCATTTAAATATCATCATTTTGGCAAAGAACACCTTCTAAACTTACCCTTCTCAGTTGTGGGCATTAAGCCCATAAATAGGAATGCTAGAGGGAGAAAGGAGGGGGTCACTTCCAGGAGAAAAGAAGCCTTGGAGAAGTGAATGGAAAATGTTGCCTCTGTTTAGCATGAATGAGCCTGGGATTTAAATAACATTCTTCAGGCCAGATAAATAGTTTTTCTTTGGCTTAGTAATCATGCATTGCATTCAAATATTTAGGTGAAATGTTTTCTGGCTTTCCTCACTTTGTCTTTGATCTTTACATGCTCTGTTGTATTTTAACTCATCGGCTTCACCAAATAAAAGACCTAATTTATACCTTTCAGTACATGTGAGAGAGGCAAATTTGCTATAATACATTGGAAACACGCGACATCGAGTTTTTGTTTTGTTTTGTTTCACACACGCACACACACATCTCCCCAAATGTTGAAATACACTGAAATAACTGAAATAAAAAGCAGTTGGCGCTCAGAGGCGGCTTCATGGGTGATAACGATGATCCCCTTGATTCCTTTCTTTCCTCTGTTTCTAAGCTGTCCTGCAATGTCTATGCATGATATTTATAAAAATTGAAGATGTTTTAAAGAAACCTATTCCAAAGTCATTTGAATCCTTTGTGAGTCATCATCCATCCTTTGCCATTTCCAGACACTGGTTGCTTTGACCCAGATCAGAAGAGCCTCGGAATCGCCCCTTACAGCCCGGTTCCTTGGCCTTAGAGAAAGCTCTCCCGCACGCCCATGACAGCTCAGAGCTGAAGTCAGAGGAGCAGAAAGGAATTGCATTCCTCTGCTGTTCCCCCCACCACGTGACCTCCCGGGCATGACAAATCCATACAGCCCTGATCTCTGTCGGTAAAATGCCAGGCTGTGTTACGGGCAGGATTCATCTGCCCCCGAGAAGGTGGGGACTCGTGTTGGGTATTTGAACAAAGGGAGACAACGTGAATTTGCCCTAAAATCGTGCTGTGGCTAAGGAGACAACCTCACGCTGCCGTAATTACACGCTGTGTGAACTGTTTTCACTCTTACTCAGGTGATCTTTTCTAGGGATAGTGATGCATCAAATCTAAAGGAACAAAGCAGACAGCCTCTTATTTATCACCTCAAAAATGCCTAGTGATAGTTTTTGCCATGTCTATAGAGCTGATGAATCAAATGTGATAAGACTGCTCTGCTTCCTATCTCCTGCAACCTGAAATGGATCATGAAGAAAAAATCAGGGTGAACCACTGATGTTATTCATCGCCTTAGACTTTACACAGACTCTGTAAAAGCCTTCCAGACAGTTGCCCAAGGTAGTTTCATTTCTTAGAAATGTACCAATTCTAAAAAGAGTCAATCAGCACTCTTCTAGAAAACCCATCAAAGATGGCTTGTATTGATGCAGGGGGCAGGCATTTGTCGAAAGGCTTATTTGTAATAGTAATTTCCTATTACTAACATCTTGACAGGTTCCCAGTTAAGCATCGTGTGTTAATCTTTACAAAAAGGGAAATAAGGGAGTTCATGAGTTGATGCTTTCCTCACTCCTTTTGCTAATAGCATTTGCTCACGTTGTGTCTCTGGGGCACACTGTGCTAATTGAAACAATGTTTCAAACATTATATTATTCATTACTATCATAATTTGTTACTGGTGATCTGTGATCAGTGATCCACCAAAAGCTCAGACGGTGGCATTTTTTAGCGATAAAGGATTTTTTTTCATTAAGGTGTATACCTTGGTTTTGTTAGACATGATGTAATTGCACACCCAACAGACCACAGTGTAGTGTAGACATAACTATTATAGGCACGGGGAAGCAAAAAAGAAATTCACTCAACTCGCTTCACTGTGAGGTTAGTTGGCTTTGCTGCAGCTGTCTGGACCCAACTCGCAGGATCTCCAAAGTCAGCCGGTATGGGGGTGTTCACCCTACAGTCTTCTTCTTCGTGCCTGTCCCCCACCACGACCCTGTCCCTCCCCAGCGGTAGATCTCCTGCCCACTCATTGCTGTGTCCTGTCCGCTTCAGCAAGGGCTCCTTTTTGCCCGATAAGCCTGGTTGCTGCACCCGTGAGAAGGTGGGGCACAAGTGTGGCCCAGGAAGGGCCAAGGTCCATCCGCTCAACAAAGGAGGAGCAGGATGTGAGGCCACTGCAGTTTTGGATCTTGAGACCAGCCAAGCTCCTCCTTTGTCCTAAGATTCAGGGTTTCGCGGGAGGCCCCCATGCAGAATGTGGCCGCTGCTGTTCTTGTGCTCACCGGCTCCAGGCCCAAGCCATGGGCTGGAGGACCCACGACTGCTCTGTGCTCTGCACCTTCCACAGTATAATGACTCCTCTTCCAAATATCCTGCAATCCTGGGGGCTGGGATGAGAGGCCAGCTCCCTCACCAAAAAGAGATCTGTGATGCTTTGGATTCCTGGGATTCCTGGGATTTAAAGGGACGAGGGAGAACTTGAGGTCATGCTTTGCTGTCCTGCAGAAGCACTCGAGGCCCCCACGGACACGTGGGGGCTGAGGCACAGCCGTAGCTTCCCTGGGGCCCCTGGGACTGCACAGTCTTTCAGGGGAAAGCGAGGCTGGCCAGGGGAATGTTGACTTCGTGCTGTGAGGTTTTTTTTTTTTAAAGCAGTAGCTGGTGGTACAGATCTCAGGATCACCAAGAAGAACAGGGCCTGGAGGACAGGGAAGGGGGAGGACTTCCAATTCAGAAGCTTGGGATCCCAGAAGATAAAGCCATGCCAGTTATTTCCAATGCTATGTCTCTGGAACTTACTGGAAGCTTCATTTCCCAGTAGCTATCTCCGAGGGCCAAGTGACAAATGTTAAGTTTGGGCGTAATCACAGTTCTGGTTCCTGTGTCCATGGTCAAGTCCAAAGATATCTTCATCATTTGTTAGTAAGACTAACAAACAGGGTAGGCTCTGAGTTATGATTAAACACTGCCACCTGCTTGTCAGCGCTTTAACGCTAAGGTAAGGGGCTGTCCTCAACTGACCATTCACACCTTGTATTATGCCATGTGGCACTTCTGAAAATAGCCGTCTGTAAGAGTGAAGTTCACTGCCAAGTACCTGTACCTATATGTAGTCCCAACTGAGACACAGTTTCCAAAGAACTCCTTAGAATCACCATAAGTTTTGCTTCTTTTGTTTAATGTTTATTTTTTAGAGAGAGACAGACAGACAAAGAAAGATGGAGACACAGAATCCGAAGCAGGCTCCAGCTGTGCTGACAGCTCAGAGCCCAACACCGGGCTCGAACTTGCAAATGGTTCCAGTTCAGGATCCACAAGATCATGACCAGAGCCGAAATCGGATGCTTAACCGACTGAGACACCCAGGCTCCCTTCACATCTAAGAGCATAGAGGAAACTTGATACCTTACATAGTCCACGGATAAGCATACTCAGTACATACATGTGAATCAAAAGTCTCTTTCCTTTTAAAGCAAGACACAGGTTATGATCTTGCACTTGGCCATGGTTTTCTATTTTGTCGGTTAAAGCTGTCCTGATCCAAAGTCTAGGTAACATTTCAGGGTTTCGTTGAGAATGCCATCTGTGAACCGTGAGCAGATTCGCTCTACAGGGAGGCTCGGCCTTTTGTTTCCAAGGTAGTCTGCAATTGGATTTATTTGAGCACTTACGATGTGGTGGCCGCACTGGCACCAGATAGCATGCTGACCCCAAGACCTATTGTCTCCCATTCAGGCTGTCCAAGACTGCTGTGAAAATTGTCTTCCTTGCCAGCCACTTAGATCCTGTCACTCCTACCCTGAAAGCTTCTTGCTGTTTCCTAAAGCCCTTTGCACCAGCCTCGGCCTCCTCCCTCGGGCTGCTCCAGCTGGGCTCCGCTAACCGTGGGTCTTCGCCTGCCTTCCCCTGACCGCCCGCCGTCTCCTCTAATTCAGCTAAGCACGGTTATTCTCAGACTCCTTGGACACTGTCCGATGTATTCGGTACCTCGTTTCCACTAGGACAGTTGAGCAAAACAGATTGAGGACACATAAGCCAAAGTCTCTCTCTCACGTGGGCTGCTTCCACTGGCCTCTTAACCTTGATGAGTTGGGGAAAGATGCACCCGAATGAGACCTGCACATTGTTGATTCATGCTTTGCATGTTTTATAGGCCTGCCAGACCACCTAATGTCAGGGGAAGGTTTTGAGGGCGAAGGAAGTTCTCTGTATTATTTTAAACACAGTTTGAGGATGTTTTAAAGCCATTCGAAGACAAGGGAAAAGAATAATTTGTAGAAGCAAAAAAGTGTCACAAATGAGGAGGCAGCCAGAATGAATAGAAGGAAAAGCTATTCCGAGCCACGGGGTGGATTTTGCAAGTGATCAAACATGAGACAAAGTCCAAGGCCGCAGGTTGGTTTCTGATCATATCCCCCTATGCATTCACTCAGCTATTTGACAAAACAGGTCAAAAGCCTGATGTGTGTCAGGTGCAATTCAAAAAATAAAAAGGCGGGGCATGTGGTGGCTTGATTTCAGCTCAGGTCATGATCTCATGGTTCATGGTTCATGTCAGGCTCCTCACTAAGTGTGGAGCCTGTTTGGGATTCTCTCTCTACCTCTCTCTGCCTCTCCCTGGCTTGCTCACTCTCTCTCTCTCTCACTCTGAAAATAAATAAATAAACTTTTAAAAAGTAATAAAAATAGGGATGCCTGGGTGGCTCAGTGGGTTAAGCGTCTGACTTTGGCTCAGGTCATAATCTCACAGTTTGTGAGTTGGAGCCCCACATCAGGGTCTGTGCTGACAGCTCAGAGCCTGGAGCCTGCTTCAGATTCTGTGTCTCCCTCTCTCTCTCTCTCCCCCTTCCCTACTCTTTCTCTCTCTCTCTCTCTCAAAAATAAATAACACAAAAAAGTAATAATAAAAATAAAATGGTATCCAAGACTATAAAGCAAGTCACTGGTTCCAGAGAAGAAGGACATATGTGACATATTACAGTGAGGACAGAAACCATAGAGGGGCCCCCATTTAAGTCTTTTTACATAAGGATGTCTACTTCCTTTAAATACTACTTGAGATCCTTGGTTTACACCAAGAAAACTTGAGCGAGTTTTAGACTAATACTGATCTTTTTGCAGTTGAGTCTGTGCTGTGGTTGGCCCATCTCTTAGACCTTTGGATATCTTCTGCATCTAGACTACACCTAGGTTGCGTCTTTGACCTTGAAACCATGGCCACCAACTCAGCAACACAGATCATGGGCTCGATTTCATTTCCAGGAGCAAAGCTTGATTTCATTTCAGTCATGCATGAACTGGCTGATCGCCCTCTGTCCTGGGGAAGGATTTCCATCCCCTGGAGTCTCTCGCTATAATCTAATATCTAGGGGGAAACCATCACTTCTTGTAGAGGAAAGATGATCTGATTCTGCTTGTCTGTGTGTGTGACAAACTTCTAGCAATGGGACAGGCATTCCCCGGGGTTGGGGTTGCTGAGTGGTGAGGGGAGGGGTCTCATGAATGAACCCCCAGCGCTGATGGGGAAACACGAGGGAGTTCCCTTAGCCACCTTTTTCTTGGAATCTTCCCTAGTAAATGGAGAATATTCCTGTAAGCATGTCCGTGTTTACTTATATAAGCAGCACGTGGCAGGGCTTCCTAGAAACTGTAGACTAGATTGTGAAACATTTCACAAAGGGGAAAGAAAGATATTGATTTGATATTTATAGAGGAGGCAGCATGTGCCAACTGATGTCCCCAAAACCACTTGAGCAGTGGTGAAATTAGGTAATGAGAAGGACACCCCCACCTACTGCCTATGATAACTCAAAAGGCTACTACAAATGAGAAATAAGCACAAGAGTCCAGGGTTTCTGCATAACTAAGTACAATTGCATTAGGAGTGCTGTCGAAGGTGGCTTAATTTCCAAGGTGCCACATAACGTGAGTTTGTACAAAAGGGTTATAAAAGGCTGACGTTGCTGGCCACAAATCACATCTTTCTACAATTGCAAAAAAAAAAAAAAACCACCTATTTTCAACCAATAGGATCATAATGAGCAAATCATAAGTCCACCATGGAAATGAAGATCATGATCTGACCACCATCTAGTTGGGTGCCTACCTGTGCTGGTGCTTGGCCAAGCACATCGCACAGTCTGCAGCCCAGCCACCTGGAAAGACAGGCATTGTATTTTGCAGAGGAGGCCAGAGGCTCACCAGAGGGAAGTGCCCAAGGGCATGGAAATGAGCCAGGGTCTGCTCTCCAGTGCATCTCCTCCCAAACCCTGCCTTCTTTCCATTACTGCATTATCTCTGAAAGAGGCTTGTACAGAGGGGCGCCTGGGTGGCCCAGTTGGTTAAGCGTCCGACTTTAGCTCAGGTCATGATCTCAAAGTTTGTGGGTTCAAGCCCCACACCGGGCTGTATGCTGACGGCTCAGTCTGGAGCCTGCTTCCAATTCTGTGTCTCCCACTGTCTCTGCCCCTCCCCTGCTCACAGTCTTTCTCCCCCTCTCTCAAAAACAAATAAACATTAAAAATTTTTTAAAAGAGGCTTCTACAGGAAGCTGACCATGTGAAACTTCCTTTTAAAAATCTCATTTAGTAAAGGATGTCCACTGTATTTCTCCTGTTCAGAGAGTCACAGTATATGTCCATATATTAGTGATTCTAAGCAGCAAAATTTACAGTTTAAAAAAAAAGTAGGAGAAGAACCTGATTTGGACTACCCAGCATTTCAGGCACTTGTTTGACAAAACAAAACAAAGCAAAACAAAATAAAAACTTGTTTCCATGAACTAACTTTGGCAAATATTTATCTTCCGCGGCTGCTTCAGCAAATACCTTATCTTCCCAGTCTTGTTCCAAAGGAGGGGAAGGCGTTGGGAAATCCCCACCACATAAAGTACCAGCAGCCCTCACACCGCGAATTGTAAACTGCCTTCCTATTGACAAAGCTCTTTCGTTTTATTCACTCCCAATGCCCCAACAATCAGGTGAAACTTATTAGCTTACTTTAAAAAAAAAAAAGAAGATTGATGAAACTATCTTAAAAGGCCAATTTGGGACTCTTTTTTTTGGCTATTTCAGTCCAAATTTAAATGAATTTAAATCATTTTGGGCATCCTTGGACTAGAAGCCAAATGATTAATTTCAAAGTGGAAAGGAAGGCTAGTGTGCGGATCCTCTCTTCTTGCCTGCCTCCCTGTCTCCCTCTCTCCACATCATAAAATTCATTTGTGTGATCTAGGTCTCACTCAGGGGAGACAAAGTTTGATTTTTCAGAAGGTCACTATAGGGTTTGCTTGATGTATTTCTCAGCAAACCCAGGCCTCTCTGCCTTACAGCCTTGGCTGCTTCTGCTCTTAGTCACAGATCAGAGAAATAATCCCGAGTCATATCAAAGCTGCCTTGAGATGAATATTTGAATATGGCCCCTTTCAGAGGCACCCAAATCCTCTCCCCCCCCCCAACCCAGGTTTGGAGGTGGTGTTTTTCTTTCATCCATGGTAACTGCCACGTGTACCTGCTGGCACCTTCAGCATTACGGAAGCCAGCAATGTTGGCATGAAGGCTGATTCAGTCATCTCAGGCATGAGGTACACCGATTGGCCACTGAGCTAGTGAGAAAGACGCTCCACGGAAGGCCCCACACAAAAGTCATGTGAATGATAACATTGTGCTTCAGTGCAGCAAGTGGTTGCTGAGGGTGACTCACGGCCAACCTTGGAGATGGGGGCAGGATTTTGGCCCCTCCTGATTTCTTACGTTACTGTGCCGTATGCTTTTCTTCTTTGTCCTCTGGTGGCCTACCCAAGGATGCCTTATATACATTTTAGTTCTTTGTCAAACGCTACCTGAACGTAGGGATAAAGTGAATTTTGCAAGTCAAAGAATTGAAAAGGAGTCATGGAAAAAATTGAAAATAGTTGTACAGATATATCTACACTCCCCTATATTATCATGGCCGTTCTGTGTGTACCCATTCTCATGACTCACCCAGTAAAGGGAATGTGTGACTTTGATGTTGCTTTGTGCAATTTTTTCTCTTCCATTTTTTAAAACACTTTATTTATTTATTTTTGAGAGAGAGCGACAGAGTGAGCAAGCATGGGGGCGGGGCGGGGGGGGGGGAGATAGAGAGGGAGACACAGAATCTGAAGGAGGCTCCAGACTCCAAGCTGTCAACACAGAGCCCAACGCTGGGCTTGAACTCACAAACCGTGAGATCATGACCTAAGCCGAAGTTAGATGCTTAACCGACTGAGCCACCCAGGCGTCCCTCTTCCATTTTTAATCAAGTTTCTCTATTTGTCTAAAACACTCTCAGGCCTCTTCTGCCTTTTCCTCTCATTCCATAAACTATGTATTAACCCGTATCTTTAATTAGCACCCATTTTGGGAGTTATGGTACCCAAAAGTAAGAATGTAAGTGCAGAAATACAATCCTTCCGAAAGGTTATCTCTTGCAAAAAAAATAATAAAATAACTCGAAAAAGGAAGAAAGTGAGCTCACACACACACGAGTATAAAGAAAATGCTAGAATATTTACCTTAGTGTAGGTCCAGCTCAGCCTACAGGCAGTCAAATCAAAGGTAAAACGACATGATGCTGTTTGAACACTGAACAGGGGTACACTGTCTTTGGGAGGGAGGAGACATGTTCATCTGGGCACTCGTATTTGCTGTTGGGGCATGTGCTCCATGGGTCCGATGCTACATCTTCCATCAGGTTTTATGTATCTTTAAGTTGCACTTTTAACTGACTGTTTAGAGTTGAATGATACCTAATGAGAGCCGCCAAACTGATACAAGCACTTTTACCTCAATGACAAAGTGAACAGTAGGTAGGTCCTTCCGTTTGCCAGTTATCCGTGTACATCCTTCTGGTTGGGTTTCGGCTTTTTGTTTTTGCCTAAGCCTTTCTCATTCGGGAACACAGAAATCAAAGCCAGGATTCCATGTCAATTTCCTCCTCTCAGACTCTCCTTCCACTGTCATCTCTTGGGAAGAGTCACCTCCAGCTGCCACCATCTAGATGCCCTGTGGCTGCCTGAGCGGAGAAGCATCTAGAATGCAGGGAAGGCAGCGCCTCCGCATGACTGATGCTCGCTGCTGCCCACTCCCGTGAGGCTGATTCAGACTGAGGGAATGTGTTTGCCTCGCTTCAAAGAGATAGTCTTTCCTAATACAGTCTTGCTTTACTAGCCCAGCTCTTGGCTGCTTTTTTACATTTTTTTTATCCACATAATCCTGTTTTCCTGATGAGCTTTCTTCATAACATCTAAGCATTCACTCACTAATCCCCACAGAGCATCTATACGTAAAATCTATATTGAACGACACTGTTCAAAGCCAGGCAGATTGAGACACAGGTGGAGTAAGAAAGGTTCAACGTCAGCCCCTCAAGCACGCTCAGAACTTTGGCCGCCATGCCTGCTCATCCTTCTCCTGGTCCTGTTTGCGTGGGGGAAGGTGGGATTCTCCAGGGATTCACCAGGTACTATAATTTAGGACTCAAGAGCAGGGGAGTGAGGTCGCCCGGCTGAGTGACCTGAGAAGCTACATCCAGCCTCTCTGTGCCTCACTTTCTTTACTTCCACACTAGGGATATTTGTATCTGCCTCACAAAATGCAAGTGGGGATAGATGAGCTGCTGTATGCCTAAAGCTTTGCACAGTACTTGGACCAATGCCTGTTCCCCTCTCCAGGGGCAGTGAGACCAGACTCTGAAGGTCCTGGGATTGACCAGGCGCCAGAGACACCCACAGAGAAGTTACAGAGCCCCCTGGGCCAGCCCTCCCTCATGGTCTTCTTCCCTGAGTCTTTTCCCCTCACCGTTCCCTGCCTGATAGAGGTTTCTCAGTCAGTTTGATGTGAAGTCATGCTCCCTAACTGTCCCACCTCCAGAACCATCCAAATCTTTTTTTTTTTTTTAATTTAAATCTGAGTTAGTTAACATATCGTGTGATGGTTTCAGGAGTAGAATTTCAGAAGTAGAATTTAGTGATTCATCCCTTACATACAACACCCAGGACTCATCCCAAGTGCCCTCTTGAATGCCCATTACCCATTTAGGCCATCACCCCCACCCAACACCCCTCCAGCAATCCTCTGTTTGTTCTCTGTATTTAAGAGTCACTTATGGTTTGCCTCCCTATCTGTTTTTATCTTATTTTTCCTTCCCTCCCCTACATTCATCCGTTGTGTGTCTTAAATTCCACGTGTGAGTGAAATCACATGATATTTGTCTTTTTCTGACTGACTTATTTTGCTTAGCATAATACCCTCCAGTTCCATCCAGGTTGTTGCAAATGGCAAGGTTTCATTCTTTTTGACCGCCGAGGAATACTCCATTGTATATACATACCACGTCTTCTTTATCCATTCATCAGTCAACGGACATTTGGGCTCTTTCCGTACTTGGGTTATTGTCGATAGTGCTGCTATAAACATTGGTGTGCATGTGCCCCTTGCAATCAGCATTTTTGTATCCTTTGGATAAATACCTAGTAGTGCAATTTTGCTGGGTCATAGGGTGGCAGAACCACCCAAATCTTGAAGACAGGACACAGCCCCACTGAGATGACCATAGGCCAGAGCTCCTGTGAGTCCCCAGGGCCTCCTACAGTCTCTTAAAGGCATATAGACGCTACCACAGGCTACTGGGGGCACTGCCTTTGGTTTCCTCTGCCCTCGTGTTCCCTCAGCTCTCCTCAGTGGATGGCCCCCTGGACACAGGAGTGCACGCAAAACCCCCATCCCCTCCCCAGGAGAAAACCAGTACCCACCCACCTGCACCTACACCCTCATGCAGACCCCCCTCTCCAGACTCAGGGAAGTGTGATTCAGTCAATGAGCTCCTGTATTCCGGCACCCCCTTCACTGTTCAGATGTCTGCTGACACTTAGCAGGCGTGCAACTTAAGAGAAACGACTTTCTTTTTCTGAGGCTCCTTCTACACGTACAAAATGGAGCTGATAAGCTTGCCTTGCACGGAGGTTTTGAGACATCGGCAACCTAACAGTAGGCGGGCAGCCCATCGTCTCAGTCTGCTCGGTGGCCGTAATGCACCACAGGCTGGAGGCTTAAGCGACAGACGTTTATATTCTCACGATTCTGGAGGACAGAAGTTCAAGATCAAAGTGGCACCAGAGTTGCTTTCTGGTTTCTGTCTTCCTGGTTGGCAGATGGCGGACTTCTCACCATGTCCTCACATGGCCTTCTCCGTGTGCACCTGGACAGGGGTCCCTGGGGTCTCTTACTCTTCTTATAAGGACACCAACCTTACTAGATTAGGGCCTCACCCTTACGACCTCATTTAACCCTAATGAACTTCTTTAAAGGCCCTATCTCCAAAATTGGTCACATCGAAGAGGGGGACTTTGACATAAGGTCTTTGACTGGGCGGGTTTGCACAGGTGCACAGTAAGTGACATTGCTCACTCTTCTCTTGTTTCTCCCATGCCCTGGCAGCACCTGGGTTTTCATCTTTAAATCAAGTGCACGTGTCCCTCTTGCCCTGGAGTCTTGCTTCAGATGCAGCCTGTTAATGTAGAGTCACTGCCCAGCTTCATGCACCGGCTTCATGCACCTGGCCAGCCTCCCAGCAGCTCAAGCACTTTGTGCTCCTAAGAGCATGTCATGTCCTGGGGACGCCTGCACCCATGCCATTCATTTCCTCACCTTTCTGGCCTGCCGGCATGCCTGGCTCAGTGGACCCCCCACCTCGAGCTGAGTAGGAGCTCCTTGCACCCTGGCCCTGCCTTCCCTCCAACCAGTGACACCCCAAATAGACGAGTCTGGTGACCTCAAAGTTTCAGGTTGGGTATTTTAGGTCTTCTGTAAGTGGTCCCTACTCAGGTATGTCATCACATGCTTAGGAAGGGGTAGGGTCAACACTGTCCACTGCTTCAAGCTTCTGCTGCTTCTAGAGATCAGGTATCATCTTGGGACCTGTCATCCCTCCTGAGGGAGAAGAGTAACAGATGTTTGGGTCCATAGCCCCTTCCTCGCTCGATTTGCACTTGACCTTGATTTTCTGTTATTTCCTGGCAGTGCTGGGAAAATAGTTAAAGGTGTGTAGCTGCACATACATGTAAACAATCAGGGAAAGTCGATCAGAAAGTTAAATAAATGTATAAAAAAAAGCCTGCAGGAAAGATTAAAGGCCGGCATGGATGGCTGTGGGAGGTAGTTGCTGGGTGCACTGAAATGTTCATTGAAGAAACCCGTATGTTAAACATGGCGCCGGAGGGGCGCCTGGGTGGCTTAGTCGGTTAAGCGTCCGACTTTCGCTTAGGTCATGATCTCGCGGTTCGTGGGTTCGAGCCCCACGTCGGGCTCTGTGCTGACAGCCAGCTCAGAGCCTGGAGCCTGTTTCAGAGTCTGTGACTCCCTCTCTCTCTGACCCTCCCCTGCTCACGCTGTCTCTCTCTCTCCTAGAAATAAATTTAAAAACAAACAAACAAACATTAAACATGGCGCTGGAGCCCCTACGACTGCGAGCAGAGACATATGTAGGGCTGCTAAGTCAAAATGCCATCGTTTTGTGAATGTGCTGTTTACAATGAGGCTTGAAAGACAGACTGGGCTAGGGGTGTTGAAGAGCTTTGCTCCCTGCCAGTCATCTTCCAGCTCTGAGACTGATCGGGGATCCTCCACTCCCTGTCCATCCTGGTCAGCTCACAGTTCATGCACAACCTCACTTTCTAGACACAGCCTAGGGGGCGGCTCCAGACACTGCTGCCCGCCCCTGTGCCGACCTGGCAGTGAGGACTCAGGGGAGGCCACGCCCTGTGTTTAGCACATGGATAAGACTTCTCAGGTATTCAGGTCATTCATTTTTGTTTAAAATTTTTTTTAACATTTATTTATTTTTGAGACACAGAGACAGACAGGCTCATACCCACAAACTTCCAGATCATGACCCGAGCTGAAGTCAGACGCTTAACTGACTGAGCCACCCGGGTACCCTGGTACAGTTGTTTTTAAAATTCAGGTGCACCTGGGTGGCTCAGCTGGTTAAGCATCTGACTCTTGATTTCAGCTCTCACAGGCCATGATCTCATGGCTCATGGGTTGGAATTCTGCTTGGGATTCTCTCTCTCCCTCTCTCTCTACCCCTCCCCTGCTTGCTCTCTTTCTCTCTCTCTCTCAAAAGCAAATAAATAAACATCAAAAAATAAATAAAATACAGTCCAAGGCACCTTATTCACTTTGCAGTGTTTCCATCATGCAAGATAAAGCAGAGATACTATGATTAGGATCCGTAATCAGCCACATGAACATTGATCTCTGCCTGATCCAAAAGAACAGTGGCTCTCGGGACCCTCTTCCACGGACCCTCCTTAAGCATGTGGGGAAGACCTGAGGCATCTCCTAGAAAACGGGGCCAAGGGGTCCTTCTGCCGCCATTACTTCGATATAATTCTTGGTCTGTAGATGACACTCCAGTCCCATCAGTCATCAGGATATTCCCAGAAATCTTTGGGTGCACATTCTGATTGCACCTGCTTTCTAGTCTCAACAGAGGACAGGCACTACCCAGTGCTGTGTGGGAAATAGGAACCAAGTGACAGGAGCCATGGAGATGTGAGTGATCAGGGGACAGGGAGGTGGGGTAGGTGGGGACACGGGCCTTGTCTGTGCCAGTCTCCCAGTCACTGGAATGAGGAACCACCCCTCGACCTGCACACCAGTGCTCAGTTCCTTATGGAATTTAAAAAAAAAAAAAAAAAAGGTCAAATTTGGACCTACTTTGTGGAAGGTTAAGTTCAGTTGGAATAGAATTTGTAAATTCCAGAATCAGTATATAGTTTCTAAAACTGCTCTTTGAGCATTCAAAACATAAGAGGACAAGCACTAATGTTAAGTATTTCTGGATGGAAATCTAATCCATGAAATTATAGCATCATTCAAAACTTATGATACTACAGCCAACACAATTAAATAACAATTGCTCTTTTATAACCAGAAACGATACATGTAATTTAATTGTGATGCTGGCTCTCCTGCAGAGTGTCCTGTAACTTGTATCTGTGTTTTAAAACCAGGAGAGACGAGCGCAAAGAAAATTAAACTGCAGGAGAGAAGCTTTGCTACTTTCTAGAGATGGTGCATTTGCTTAACCAGAATCCGCTTCAGCATATCCAGGGGCGGGTGCTCCGTGATGGGTAATGATTTATCCAGCAAGAAATGTGAGCCTGTTGAAGAACTGTCATTCTCCAAAAACCCAATCAGCACTTCTTCAAATAACTTTTACAACTAGAAAAATTCCTGACGCCGATTGAAGAGTTTAGACTGAGACCCAGATCCTGCTTTTCAGTGAACTATCATATTTTTCAGTAAATTATCATAAGCCTGGTTAGCACAGATATCCCTATTCTCTACACCTTTACCCTAACATGTGAAGCAAAAGAATATGATTTTTTTTTACTTGTTTATTTTGAAAGAGAAAGAGAGAACAAGCAGGGGAGGAGTTGAGAATGAGAGAGAATCTCAAGAGGATCTCACGAACTGTGTGATCATGACCTGAGTCAATATCAAGAGTCAGACGCTTAATCGACTGAGCCACCCAGGCACCCCAGGAATATAATTAATCAACAGTAGGTAAACTTGTGTTGTGGACACTAACACCATTGCTGATAAATGAAACGTGGAAAAGGGTTTGGCATTAAGTGACCCCTTTGCGGAACCTAGAAAGTTACAATGTTGGCATCACTACGAAAGTGACATAGATCTTGGGGAAACAATACACAGAAAACAGAGTGAAAGAAAAAGATGAAAAGGACAGGCCCAGCAGTTATCATCTCCCCTCAGGTAAAAAGGAACAGACTAGCACTGTGGCTTCCCCTCCCGAAAACTGTATTGCTTAATGAGCATCAAAAAGAATTGTTCTGTCAGGTGCTCAGAGTTTGAAGCTGAAGTATCACAGACCAGTGGCAGAAAGTTTATCACAGATTTATGTCAGTGTGAGATCGTTGGCCATTATATATCACCCAGTCTCTCATAGTAATCTCTAGCATTTATTTAGCTGTTTGTAAATTTCAAAGGATCATGTCCTATGTCATCTTATCTGATTATCAAGACTGTTTGATGAGGGAAGCAGATAAGGCGACAGGTCTTCGGAAAGTGAGGCTTGGAATCAGCAACATCATCACATGCAACTGGGAATGTAAAACCCCACAGCCTTACGAAATAATAGAGCAAGAGAAGCCTTCAGGCACCATATGCTCATGCCTTGTGCCTTTAAGCAGGATGGTGACAAGCCAGTGATGATAAATCCCCCAGCCTTGCTGCTGGAAGGCCACCTAGGTGATGCCCGAGGCAGAGCCCAGGTTCTTCCCACTTGCTCTGAGTCCGGTTTCACAGTGTGCCAACCCATCTGTCCGTTTTCCTGCTCCCTCCTCTGACAGCCTCAAGTTACTGTCACCAAAGAAATATATTTTAATTGATTATTCAAAATATTCCCAATTAAATAACTTACTGAGGAGTCAGCTCACCTTTAAGAAACAGTTCAGAAAATACTAATTTATGACACTGATAAAATTATTTTTTCTCATAGGGGCACCTGGGTACCTGGGTGGCTCAGTTGGTTAAGGGGCTGACATCGGCTCAGGTCATTATCTCACGATTTGTGAGTTTGAGTCCTGCATCTGGCTCTGTGCCAACAGCTCAGAGCCTGGAGCCTGCTTCAGATTCTGTGTCTCCCCCTCTCTCTGCCTTTCCCCTGCTCTCTCCCTGTCTTTCTCTCTCTCTTTCACTCTCTCAAAAATAAATAAACATTTAAAAAATTTCAATAAGGGGCACCTGGGTGGCTCAGTCCATTAAGCATCTGACTTCTGCTCAGGTCATGATCTCACAGTTCATGATTTCAAGCCCCACGTCGGGCTCTGTGCTGACAGCTCAGAGCCTGAAGCCTGCTTCAGATTCTATGTCTCCTCTCTCAGACCCTGACCCGCTCCTGCTCTGTCTCTCAAGAATAAATAAGTTAAAAACAATTTTTTTTTAATTTTAATAAAAATAAAAAATTTATTTCTCTCAAAAATGAGAGGTTTATGTGAGATGTTTCGAAAAGGAAAGGCAAAACTCAAGAACACAGAAGACTCTTCTGTGATTTTTTTTTTTTAAGTAACATAGTAAACTAGGAGAGAGAACAGTTTTCCAGAGGAATTAAAGAAAAAACAGGCAAGCAGATAGAGTGTCAAAAGCCACCAAGAGACATAAATGGAGTGAAGGAGACCATGGGGGTGTCAGGTCAGAGGGAGGGAACCCGCTGCAAATACCTGAAGCTCACAGCTCTGACTGGGAACCTCTGGGGAGCAGCCGAGGGCGCCTGCCTGGCCATGTCTGTACCCACACTTTGGGCCAGGCTGGCGGCGCCGCCTCAGCCACTCCAGTCCCCCGTGCCCTGTGTGCCAGACGACTCTGTTCTCCACTCCATTCATTTTATACCCTGACTCTAGAATTGAAAACTTGGTACCTTTATCACCAAAGACACCATGCTGGTAAGAAGACACTACAGAGAGCCACAATCTGCAAATCTGTTTATCGTCTTCCATTTAGGGTCCCAGAAGGCTCAGGGTGGACCCCATGAACTGCGGAAGCTGTTCCAATCTGCCATTGTGATCGAGACTTCCCTTCCTGGCTTGACATCCACACTATCATGTCCCAACCCTCAGGGCTTGTCCAACGCCAACAGCGTTCCATTTATCGCGGGCTAATCAGGGTCCAGTGCGGCAAATAAAAACCTCTGTAGTTTGTGGATAAACAGAAGATAATGAATGAACGTATTGTCTCTTTTTCCCTGGAATAAGTAAAGATAGCCTCTTCCGAGAAAACAAAATTAGCATATCCATTAATTAGGGTCGCGTTTGTGTTTCTGTATCCCTTAGGGTGATATCTTTGTGTGAAAATACTGACTACGAGGGAGCCTTGTAAAGAAAAATGAATGATTAAGAGCACACCCAGGGCAGAGGGGAGGAAATTAACACCTGTTAAAATACCCACCCAGTGATCAATCCGTTTTCTTAGGACAGACCAACGCGTTTGGGGATTGACAGCAGATATAAACAAAATCTAACCAAAGAGTTCCAGCATTTTGTCCCACGGACTCTTCCTTGGTCGTGTATTTCAGATTCAATAGCTTTGTTATTTCCCACAGCTTATGCCTGTCAGCCCGAATCCCAGCAAACAAAACCCTCGACTCCAGCTTTCTCGGCTAGCCCGTCTTCTCCACGAGGGTCATCCCCTGAGGTTGGTTGATTGACGGGTCTTTGCTGGCATGACCCAGTGCAAGTTCTGTACACGCACCGTCCGGTGGGTGCCTCCTCGGTTCTGAGACGCTCGCAGCTTCTTCACTGTCTTGATTTCTTTGGACGACATTGCAATCCGAGTCGTTCCTGTTTTATATCAGTTTCTAGCAGGCCCCTCCTTCGTTCCAGCCAGCACTGTGTGTTCTGGCCTCGAGAATGCCCCAACCCCCCTCCACCTCCTCACTCATCTCTCAGCTTCCAGGGCCATTCCAAGTGCCTTCCCTCTCTCTTCACTTCCAAACCTTTTCTCTTGACACACGGAAAGTGCCACTCGATAGTTCCCTCTTCTGCACACCCCCCTACTGGCTTCAGTCCTTCCTGTGATGCTCTGGGTGCTGTGTGTACCTGTAAGGGTTCATCACATGTCTGTGCCCTTCCACGGACCCCGGGCCTTTAAAATTATACCTGCTCTTGGGGCGCCTGGGGGGCTCAGTTGGTGAAGCCTGTGACTCTTGGTTTTGGCTCAGGTCATGATCTCAGGGTTCATGAGTTCAGTTCAAGCCCCACATGGGGCTCTACACTGACAGCACAGAGCCTGCTTCAGATTCTCTGTCTCCTTCTCTTTCTGCGTCTCCCCTGCTCATGTTCTCTCTCCTCTCTCTCTCTCTCAAAATAAATAAGCAAACACTAGCTTATTAATAAACATTAAAAAGCTTTAAAAATAATAAAACTGTACATGCTCTGAAGAGATCATTGCACATTCACATTCACAGAGCGTTATTCACAAGAGCCACGGGTAGGAGCAACCTAAGAGTTATGGAGAGATACGAGAATAAGTGAAGGGCGGCGTGTACATACAGTGGAGAATTAGGCGGCCCTAAAGAGGAAGGACATCCTGACACCTGCTGCGGCACGCATGCACGCTGAGGACATTGTGCCAAGTGACACAGGGCAGGTCCAACAGAGCAAGCGCTGCGTGATTCCACCTCCACCAGGTAGCTAGAGGAGCCAAGTCCTAGAGACAGAACGTAGAGGGTGGGGGTCAGGGGCCGGGGGCAGCAGGCAGGGAGGAGGAAGCAGGGGGTGGGGAGTTCGTGTTTAATGGGGATGTGGAGTTTAGTTTGGCAAGAAGGGAAGAGTTCTCGTGATGGCTGTAAAACAGTATGAACATGAGGGGCGCCTGGGGGGCTCAGTCGGTCAAGCATCCCACTTCAGCTCAGGTCACGATCTCACGGCTCGTGAGTTTAAGCCCTGCATCAGGATCTGTGCTGATGGCTCAGAGCCTGGAGCCTGCTTCAGATTCTGTGTCTCCCTCTCTCTCTGTGCCCATCTCCACATGTGCACATGCTCTCTCTCTCTCTTTTTCTCCCCAAAATAAACATTTTTTAAAACATATGAATGTACTTAATGCCACTGTACCGTGCACTGAAAAATGGTTGAGGTGGGGATGCCTGGGTGGGTGAGTCATTTGAGCCCCCATATCTTAATTTCAGCCCAGCTCATGATCTCATGGGTTTGTGAGTTCGAGCCGCACATCGGGCTCTGCCCTGACTGTGTGCAATCCGCTTGGGATTCTCTCTCTCCCTCGCTGTCTGCCCTTCCCCAGCTTGATCTCTCTCTCTCTCTCAAAATAAGTAAATAAACTTAAAAAAATCCTTTAAAAATTAAAATGGTTGAGGCGGTATATTTTATATTATGTGTATTTTACCACAACTTAAATATACATTTTTAAAAATTACTTCTGCTGATTTCCCCACCGCATCCAGTTGTGAAGAACTTGAGGGTCCCTGCCTTTTGCTATTTTCCAATGCTGGTGTCATTTGTTATGTTCTCTAGGTCCTGAAAACGTAAGCTAAACAAAGATGCTCAATAGATGACATGCTTGAATGACTGCAAAATGTCAGCATGTGGGCAGAGAGAGAGAGAAGGAGGGGATGGGGGGAGGGAGGTAAAGGAGAGGAAGAGGTGGGGAAGGAGAGACAGGGAGAAGGAGGGAGTGAGGAGGGAGATGGGGAGTGGGGAGAGAGTCAGGGAAAGAGAGGGAGAGGCAGGAAAGGACAAAGAGAGAAATTTCTCCGACATCAGAGCGTCCCTGACCTCTCTCGGGCCTCAGCGTTATGTGAGACATGGTCTGATTAAACTAAGGTCAATGTCACTGATACTTTGAGAAGACTGTGGCAAAGAACCAAATAAGCCAAAAATTACCTTAATCCGCAGGGTTGGAAAAATGAAAAGAATCAGATAAAGTAATCACAGGAAAGCTTTGAGATAAACAGAGAAGCAGGGCACTTTATTAAACAGATTTGCGATAAAAGGCGGAAGCAAGCCCAATGATCAGCAAAAGCAACCTGTGAGTGCTCTAAAGAAATATGGATAAAATAAGATGAGAGAGCGTGCGTCAGGATATAGAGGGAAAAATATAAGAAAGTATCATGTCTACAACAGAGGGAAGGATGCTAATCAGTGGAAACAACAATAATAAATTTCTCTCCGGGCCAACACCATGGGCAAGTCAGCAGGGCTGGCCTGCGGTGGAACTCACACGTTTTACCGGCAGTGTGCATAAGGAGACAAAAAGCAGCATATGGAGAAATACAAAAATACACTCTCTAGAGACTCTGCCTCTTCAGATGTCAAGAAAAACCGAGATGGAAGTGTGCAGAAGAGTGGCAGGCTGCAAACCTACAGATTCAAGGCCACCCACAGAACCAAACAGTAAACCTTAGGCAGCTCATTACTCAGAGTCCTTTTCTTTTCTGGGGTCAGTACAAGACTCTAGGGAACCAAGAGGGGTCCCTCTGTGATGCTGAATGACTCCGCCATTAACATGAGAAAAAAGAGAGGCCCCTGGGTGGCTTAGTCGTTTAAAGTGACTCATCTTGATTTTGACTCCGGTCGTGAGCTCAGGATTCATGCGATGGAGCCCCATATTGTTTCTACACTAATAGTGCAGAGCCTGCTTGGGATTCTCTCTGTGCCTCTCTCTCCTCTCTCTGTCTCTCAAAATACATAAATACACTTTTTAACAATTGGGAATAAAGACGGAGAAGGGTCTGAGTCTTTGACCAGTGAGATATTCCTTCCTTGCATCTCCCCACATGGGGCCTCTGGGGCAGGCCGCCATCTTGCCCACACCTCTGTTCCAAAGGAGGAGAGGAGGAGTCCCATCGCTACATTGTGTCCCTTGTTACCTAACTCGGTGCCTGCCACATTGTAGCTATGAAAAGGTGGGTTGTGTTTTGTTTTGTTTTTCATTAAAAATGGATGAGGAAGTAGAAGTGGGCAAATTTCTGCTGTATCTCGACTGCACTGCTTTTCAGCTGTGTGAATGATTAAGATGCTTAAACTCTCTGTATCTCAGTTTCCTCCTTGGTAAATTGAGGACAATAACAGTTTCTACCTCAGGGGTGTTTAAAGGATTAAATGAAAGAAAACAGATAAAATGTTTAGGCCAGTTTCTGGAAAGAGCATACCTCAATAAATATCAGCTGTTTCTCGCATTAGTTTTGTTAAGTTATTCCTTTTGCTAAGAGACACTTGGAAGCCATCATAAATTTCACTACGCATAGAGAATATGAAATCTTTAAAAGCACAAATTTACCCCACTCAAAAAATTCAGCATAGTTTCCACCTAACAGTGAGCTTCAACTGTTCATAAATTTTAGGCCATTTGAACTACAAAGTGCAGTGTGGTTTTTTTTTTTTTGGTACCTAAGTATTAAATGCTAGCATAATTTTAATGTGTTTTAAATTAAAACATCATTATGAAGCACACCATATAATTCTTTAATTTTTTTTTTTTGGAATGTGTGGGAGAAAATTTAACTTTCTCTGTGTTTCAGGTTCACTGTTGTGATCATAAATTATTCAGTCCTCCTTACACACAATGGTATTAAGCACCTGTTATGCTCCAGGCAATGTTCTAGACACAGGGGTGCAGTAGTGAATTGAACAAAGCCCCTGCTCTTGTGGAGCTTATATTCTTGTTTGGAAACACACACACACACTCATGTGCCCACACGCACGCAATGGAGTGATAATGGCCATGAAGGAAAATGATTACAGAGAGCATTGCATGGAGAAAATGGTTATCTAGTGTAGTCAGCGATGGACTCTGATACAGTGAGTGACACTTAAGTAAAGAATGCATTGATGTGATGGTCTCTGGGAAGAGACCCGTTCAAGGAAGAAGGGACAGGAGGTGCAAAGGCCCTGGGGTACCCAGAGTAGAGAGAGAGCGCACACATAAGGCCAAAGAGCAGTAGGGAAGGGAAAGAATGGTATGTGAGAAATTCAAGAAAGTAACTGGGAGCTATAATATGGATTTGGACTTTGCTCTAAGTGAATGGGAAGAAACTGGAGAGATTTTATGCCCAGGAGTGGTATGATTTCTATTTGACAAGTGCCACTCTGGCTGTTGTGTGTGCAGTGTGACTGTCATGGTGTGGACTGGGATTCCGGTTCCATTTTAAGCAGAGCCTAAGGGTCTGCTGATGGGTTGGATGTACAAAGGGTTGTAGATGGCAGTGTCAATTCAGTGGGACATCGCCAGATATGACTTGCCACAGCAGGTGTGCAGAGACTTGCTTTCTCGAAATGTCCTTCATGTCAGCTTGCTTTGTTTTTGTTGTGGTTTGGTTTGGTTTGTGGTGGTTCAGTTTGGTTTGGTTATAACTTACTCCATCTCTTTGTGAAATAAATGAATCTGCATGGTGAGTCGGACTGTTTAACTATGGATACACGTAGAACGCACAGTTCCAAATCTGATTCCGGCAGTGCCAATTGTGGGCTCTCGAAGCCTAGTTTCCCCAGCTATAAGCTGTATGTAAACTATAACCTTTCTTCTACCAGAGCTATTGCTGCAGCTTGGTCAAAGAGCTTCCCAGCTGGCTACACCAAACCTTACCAAGTTAACCTGGGTATGGGGGTTCAATTATTACTTTTTCTTTCTTTCCTTCTTTCTTTCTTTCTTTCTTTCTTTCTTTCTTTCTTTCTTTCTTTCTTTCTTTCTTTCTTTCTTTCCTCCTCCTTTTTTATAGAATTTTTAAAGTTGATTACCCTGGTTTCCACTGAGATCAAGAACTATTCCAGCATTGAGGTTCTAAAACACCTGCTGTCCATTACCATATTTGGTAATTTGCTTTAAAAGCATTTCTTTTCAAGTAAATTTTAGTCTATCAGTCTTTGAGATTCCTCTTTGTACCAGCCTTACCAAAAACCCTCTGGCCCACGTAATCTGTCTGCAGGTTGGAGAAGAGCATGTAATGGAGTGGCTAAAGCGGGTCTCTGGAGCCTGACTCCTGGCATTTCAAACGCAGCTCTGCCACTTACTAGCTGTGTGATCTCAGGCAAATTACTGAACCTCTCTGTGCTCTGTTTGCTCATCTCTAAAATGAAGACAACAACAGTGCTCCCTTGCAGGATTGCTCTGAGGGCCAGAGAAATTAATGTATGATAAGCACTTGAGGTTGCTTGATACACAGACAAACTAAATAAGAGTTTCTTATCATTTCTTCTCTCTACTCAAATACTGTACCCACCTCTACTTTTAAAGAATTTTTTAAGTGCTTGATATTTAAAATCTCTGTATCTCTCTCAAAGAATTCTCTTTCATGATGAAATGATACCTATGCCTTGGAACAAGATTTAGGATGGACCATTTGTGAAACGTGCCTTTTGAAACACCATAGATTTTCAACTCGGGAAGACCTCTGTTAATCCCGTCCCGCTCCTTTATTGGCACTCTAGGTTTGGAGAGATTCTTCTTGAGTTTCTATTCCTACATCCATCAAATAAAGACTAAAATATGTACTTCTCAAGGTTGTTGTAAGGATTAAGAGAGAGAGAGTGTGTGCGAAGTGCTGGGAAATAGCTTTGTCACTCTTTATCTCTCTCCGCTCAGTCACAGTGTGAGCACCCTAAAGCAGCATCCGTGAAATGTAACATGATGCCCCAAGATTCAGAAATGAAGTGTCTCAGCGAAGCGTGTCTCTCTTGGGTGAGAGTTGCTTATAAGAAAATGGGGCCATGTGGGTGTGGGCGGTGGGGGACAGAAGGTGCCCCTCCTGGGGGCCCTGCCCACATGCAGATCTCACCGCCTGAAACTGCTGGGCGTGTGTGTGATGGATCCTCCGCCCCAGTTGGCTAAGGAGATGAGAGAGCCCCTTACTCACTTCCCAAGGAGATTTTCAAAATTGTCTTTGTGCTTGGGAGTTTTTATTTTTAATGTGAGCTTTGTATTTTAAGGGCACACATAGGAAATGGTGATGCTGTATACCACCGCATTCTTTGTCTTTCTCCACGTGTCCCCAAAGGGCTAAGGGCAGCATTGCCAAGGGGAGAGACATGGTCAGGAGGGGGGGCAGGTGAGGCTCTGACATGAGCCAGTCAATCTCTGCATTCTCTAGGCTCTAAGCGGGTGATATCCAACGAGATGCTCCCTAAGGTCTTCCATTCATCTGAGATCTTTGGATTCCTTGTGATCAGATTATTTGAGAAGTGAAATTCAGAAGTGGTCACCCTTCCAGGCCCAGATGGGCCAGGAAAGAGAGCTGCGGGCGGAGGTATCTGAGATTCCCTTCTCCAGCAAAGCCTTTTGTCGCCAGGTGTTTTTATAAATACTTCGTGACTGACTCGGGGGAATAAACACACTATCAGAATCTTGGAAGGGACTATTTTTCTTTGTGTGTTACCTTTAAAAATATATTTCTATTTCTGGCCCTCTGATGGTAAGTGGTCTGGGCAGAAAAACAGGAACTCATTTTCCATAATTTGGTCTCCAGTTCTAGAAGAAGTAGCAGCCCCTGATGGAGCTGTTGAGAGGGTTCTAAGGAAAGGGGACAGTTTTTCATTTCAGCGTCAGCTTCAATAATCCACTCTCTGAAAATGAAATCTGGATTTCAGCCTAAAACATGAGGTCCAGAGGTGCCCTGACCCAGAGCGCCCCCAGGTGGTGGTGAAGGGGAGGGTCGGCTCCGCCAGAGTAGTCCAAGGACATAATTTACTAAGCGCCACGTGATGGAATCAGGTGTTATATAGGTTGAAAGCAATACTTTTATATCTTATCAGGAATGAAACAGCAGGACTTTGAAAGCAAGCGGAAATATTTTTCCTTTTCCTCTTAGAAGCACTAGTATTCTCTATATGTTTATGCTTTATATACTTACAAAAAGACCATTATACTTTTGGTTCAGCCCTCATACTCAGTGTTTGCTCATGGCCTTTATGGAAACAAGGAGAAGAGTTACGTTTTCCTGTGGTCTATGACAGAACCTGTCACCGTTTTGGTACAACCGCTCGAGAGGAAAGTGCTGTGTGTGAACGCACGCGGGCCCTCGGTTGTAATGCCGACCTCCTGACTTCCGGAGGAAGCGATGGTTCGGCACCGAGTAGTTCCCAGCTAGTTACCATTTGTCACGTTCTTGCTTTTCATTTATAATTTTGTCAAACTGAGAAAAAACTGATTGCTGTATGGCTGCTTGTTCCACTTTGAATGCAAAATCCATAGCATTTGTCTTCATTCTTGGAAATATAGGCACCATTCACTGCATCCATCCCTTATTTGGACGTGCTAAGAAAGCACCCCCACCTTCTTTAGCAATGAGAACGCAGCGGCTGGGCCCAAAGCCTTGTAGCTCCATCCTCTCAGAGTTAGTAAAACTCTGCTTTTGTGCTGTCGTGATTTGGGGTTCGTCTCTTTTGTAGGACGAGGCTGGCGTGAACCAGAGTTAAATGACTTGGTGTTTCCCCATGGAAACAAGGCTTTTTCCTCAGAGTTTATTACCTTGACTCTGTCCTGCCTCAGGATGAGAGTTCTCAGCAGACTTCTTGGTTGCTCATGCAAAAACACCTGGCTTGTCCTGTCGCTAGGGTGAATGATGAATATGACATAGATTCAAGATGGCGCCCTATAACCCAGAGCTTGACCTCCAAGGAAATGAGGAGCTAGTGGACCTGAAGGAAAGAGCCAGGTGAGAGGAGAGGTTTCTCAAGTTCCTCCAGGTGGTTACTTTTCAGAGCCTCTTCCTAGGTCACATTGTCCTCTGATCCACACACTGCATCCCAGTGGGGGGCGGAGCAGGACCCACTGAAGGACCCCGATTCTCTCAGACTCAAGGTCTTCATGGGATTCAGCCTCCTCCCCGGGACTCATTTTTACCAACAGAGGAATTCTGTACACTCACTACAGAGAATTTTGTTTTAAATCCTCAAGGAGATGACCTGCGTGTGTTCTTCGTGACTGAATGCAAAAGATGCCTTGGTGGAGTCCAAAAGAGGCTCTTGCTTGTGATTACTTTCGGCATAAAACTGCCTCATTACCAAGTCCTTCCGGTACTTTCTCTAGCTCAGTTCACTTGGACCGTGTCCAAATCAAAGCTACCTTTACACCAAATTCCTCTGTGTCCTGAATAGTGAGATTATCGGGTATACCGCCTGCTCCCACACTTCCTTCCTGCTTAATTTAAATAAACAGTGAGTTGTTTTTCTTTTTGACTAAGAGCCAGTCTATACAACAGCAGCAGGAAGATTGCTTTCTATCTATATGCAAATAGGCTGAATTCTTTCCAAGCTCTGGGAAAAGACCCTTTTAACCAAATGACTTATACTTCTGTTTCTTCATGTATAAAATTAGTGGTTTGTATAAAATAACCTGAGTTCCCTTCCAGCTGTATAATTCTACATCACGAACACTGGAGAGGACAAGCTTTGCACACACGCGACAATTAGAGAATCGACGAAGTGGTACATGTTTAAATGCCCAACAAATACTCAACTTCTTACCATAATACTCAAGTTCCTTCTCAACTTGGTATCCGCTCATAATTTCTGCCCCATCTCAACCATAAACCTTTAGGCAACAAAAACGCCCAGCCACTCAGCAATCGCCAAAGTATCCTGCACTTAACCTGCTGCTGGCAGCCAAGTTCACATAGTCCCCGCTAACCTGAGTGCCCCATACCAGTAACTTCTACTTTTGATGACTCCTGCCCAGTCTTCAAAGCCCTACGCAAATGGCTTCTCCTCTGTGAGCCCTCCCCCTTCCCCACTCTATGTCTTATGCTCAGCAGAAGGGTGGGCTCCCTTTCTGTGTATTCATGACTTTTTGTTCAGACTTATGGTACTACACTTGAAATATGGTAGCAAACGGGGCACCTGGGTGGCTCAGTCAGTTAAGCGTCCAACTCCTGGTTTGGGCTCAGGTCATGATCTCACTATTTCATGGGTTCAAGCCCCACGCCAAGCTCTGCACTGACAGTATGGAGCCTGCTTAGGATCTCTGTCCTCCTCTCTCTCTGCCCCTCCCTCCCTTTCTCTATATATATCAAAAATAAATTAATAAAAATTAAGGAAAAGAAATATGGTAGGCAAAGCTTTCTGTCGATATGGCTGTTGAGATAGACTGCGAGGTGTTGAGGCATCACTTGCCTCTCTGCTGCCATGATCTAGCACCAAGTTCTCAATGACACATGCTGAGTACAGCTTGAATAAGTTCCATCAGGAAAAGGTTCTCAAAATAATCTATTTAGGTTAAAGTTTAACATATGCACAAGGTTATATGCTTAATGTCGATGCTACAGGAAAAGCAAATGAAGATATTGCAAGCTTTGATTCCTGGCTAATTAGTTCATTTTCATTACTTGGAGATGTCAGAGGACAAATCTGCTAGATTCTGGTGGTGGGGCTTGGGATCAAAGGAGAAGTACTAGTTTATCTTAAACTGCCATTTGGATTTAAGGCGTTTTCCCTGTAGCAAATTTTGTCTAGTAATGATTGAATATAAATCCATGGCACTCTTCTTAGCCAACTAGAGACTCAGCAAATCTTTCATCTTTCAGGATTCTCCATACCAGCTCATTCCTGTAACTGTTGTCTGAGGACGAACAGATCTAGTTCTGCTTTTCTTTCCTTTTTCCCCTTTACTTATCCTTCCCTTCAGTGAAGACATTAAAGTGTGAATCTTTTATAGATTTCTGTGGCCTTTCAGCAAGCAACTCGTCCATGCCCTCTATATTCTGTGCACCAGAGGAAGCATGGGGCGGAGGATCAAAAGATCATTTGGGCAGTGCTGCTCAAGAGGTTATTCTTTTCACTTGGAAAAAAAAATAGGTAACAACACTTCTTGTCTTTCTTTTATGTCTGAAGGCATTATAAGAGTCAGAGATGAATAAAGCATGGTTGTCGACCTCAAAGTCCTCAGACTTTCAAACAACGGTTTTCAAGTTTTGAGACATGAAATCAGTTTAGTAGATCAGGAAGCACATTTTTTATTTAGAATAGTACAGAATAGGAAGCATCCGAGAACCTCCCATAAAATGAAGATATTATCACATGAGACTTGTGCTCAGTAGAGTGGCCGTGTGCGCCCCAGATAACAGTCCGAATTGTCTTTCCTTCTGCAAGACAAAAAAGTCAGAAGCCTGCTGATTCAGAAGAACCGCAAACATCCACATAAGTCACTGCAATTCAGATTGTAAGAAATTTTTTTTTAAGAGAGAGAGACAGAATTTGAGCAGAGGAGAGGCAGGGGAGCAGCGGAGGGGCAGAGGAAGAGCAGGGGAGGGGCAGAGGAAGAGAAAGAGAACATTCCAAGCAGACTTCACACTCAGGGTGGAGCCCGACATGGGGCTGGATCCCATGGCCCTGAGATCATGACCTGAGCCAAAATCAAGAGTCCGACGCCCCACCGACAGCCATCCACATGCCCCGTGTTGTAAGAAACTAAAGTTGAGAAGAGAAGTATGAGAGAATTCAATGTCAAATGAAGAAGAGTCAAGGATCCAAGCAACCTCAGCAAATTAATTATAATAATACCACTTTGCCTTTCTCTCCCTTCCCAGGACGAGTAGTGGACTTCAATTAACTAATTCTTTGAATGCCGTGTTTTAGTTGTTATTATTCATAACATATAGGAGGACACAGATGAAAAGATCTCACATGTCTTCTGCCATATGATTAATTCTTACTGTCATTATTACAATTATAACAATAATACATATTCACCGTATTACTGTGACATAGGTAGAAAAAAGACCTATAACTCATTTCCCAGAGGTAATCACTTTTGATATTTTCCTTGAGGGCATTTAACATACATAACATATAAGGTACATTTATGTACAGATCACTTTTTTGGATATCTAAATGTGTCTGAGTAAAGTCAAGTATTTAGTCTTCTAGAAAGAACCAAACATATCCCTTACATATCTTTTGCAGCAGCTGAAGGAAAGCCTTAAAGATTTTCAATCTAATAATCTTTAGTTTTACTTTCAAATTAAATGCAACAAATAGGAATTAACCATCTATCTGCTCATCAGTGGGAACACAGAGGTATAAAACACGGTCTTTGCCCTTAAAGGGTTTATAGTCCAGTAGGGGGAAAGAAAGCATTAAACTGCCATCAAAACAATGCAGTGAGCACAATAAAGAAAGCTAAATACCAGGTGCAGGGGAGAAAATGATCTGGGGTTATCAAAGGAAGCATTTCAGAAGCTGGCCGGGTAGAGAATGGCTTTCCAAACTGCCCGTCAGTAGGGAACCTACCTAATGAAAAGCCAATTCAAGAATAATTTCCAGGTGCCTGGGTAACTCAGTTGGTTTTAAGTGTCCGACATCAGTTCAGGTCATGATCTTGCAGTTCCTGGGTTTGAGCCCCACATTGGGCTCTCTGCTGTCAGTGCAGAGCCTGCTTCAGATCCTCTGTCTCTCTGCCCCTCTCTCTTTCTCCCCCCTCTCTCAAAAATAAACAAACATATAAAAAGAGAAAAATTTCCAATGCTAGCAACAAAGTTTGAAACTCGGTAAGAAGAGCAAAGTAGGATGAGTAAATCAGAGTAAATCAGACTCTTCTGTCTCATATTTGGAGTCACAGACCCCGTCTGTGTCTCAGGAAACCCATGCATTTTCCCTGTGAAACATCTATGTAAATGCCCAGTAAATAATACCATATATAGCCCACAAAGGCCATGCAGAAGGACAGGTGCACACACACCCATAATATATTCTGCACAAAAAGAATGTGATTACGCAGGGTAGTTTCGAGGAGGGCGTCTTTTGGGTTGATGGAGATGCATTAGTAGAGAAGAAGGTGGTCGGTGCCACAGATGCACAGGCGCGGATGGTGTTTCAAGGATGGAGCCTCCAGAAAGTCACCTGGTGTGACCTCTCGTTTCAACCGAGGAGTATATTGGCTTCAAAGTGGTGAAGCTCGCGTGACCAGCTCCCCATCCAGCAAATTCATAAGTGAGAAATAGGAACACTTAACACGGCATCAGGAAGTGCAAGCTGCTCTAGTCCCAGCTCTTGAAGCTATTTCAAAAACAAAGTCTTGTCCTCAGACCAAGAAAGGGTGTGGCTTCAGAGGGAGTGTGCTTTCCTCACTCTGTGCCCAGCCGAGCGTCTGAGCCTGGCACGGTGCTTGCTGAATGAAGCCATATCAAGCCCTTCTCCTTTTTTAAATGGCAGAATATAAATATATTTCAATTGATAAAAAATATAAGAACCCCAGTGATTGTTATTCCTATGCCAGTATATTTCTTGGCCGGGAGCCTGCCATAGGAGCCAATTCTGTCCTTAACATCCTGCTCTGCCAGACATGTGGGATCCTAATTCATCCCCACTGTTCCTGAGCACCAGCTTCAAAGCGCCTTTGCACCTGAGAGCCGACCCTCCTAGGATTCCTGGAACCCTGTCGATATTTTCAGGGATCAGCCACAAAAGGAAAGTTTCTTTAAAGTGTAAGATGGATAGACATGGGCAAGGGATATTCGGAGCGTAGAGTCAACATCATTCCCTGCTGTCAGAAATGCATAATAAATAGGGTTGTAAAGAGAAGAAATTGAGTTCTTGTGCCTCGTGCTTCATGGATCGCCCACTGAAATGCTAGCTAAACCGTGAATTGAGAATCTGTCATGCCTCACGGTGTATGAGCAGAAAGAACACATCTTACTTCCCTCTCATTTCCATGCTTGCCCTTCCAAGTGTCTGTTTAGAGCCAATGAAATGACACATTTGACACATCCTTAATGATATAGCTCAAGAGAGCCAGAAAAATATTCAGGGGCCTGGAATTGCAAAATTAGAACGAATCCACAGAAGGTTGTCCAGTCCGGCGTCTTGTGTCCGGATCTTCCTGAGGCTGACATCACCGGTTAGTTTAGAGCAGGGATGGACCCTGGTGAGGGAGTCAGGTACTGGTCGTCACCGCCTGCCCCTGTTCCCTGCTCTCCTTAGAAAACTACAGACCCTAACAGACATTTGCAACCAGTTAATTCCAGCGACATAACGGCTACGTTATGTTATGTAAGTTTTCGTGAGACACCACAGAGCCTAAGGTGAAACACTGCAGTCAGACCTGTCTGATAATAGTGAATTTCAGTGCCTGCACTTAAGCACCTAACTACACAATTACATAATGATGGCTAGAGGTTTCTCCCTCAGAAGTTTATAGATTGCTGACTTCACTTGTTTCTCTAAAATCGCCAGTCCCTTAAAGAGGGTTAGAGTGGGGAGGAGGGGTTCTCTTTTTGATATTCTGTTACCTGTATCAGCTGAATGAAGCCCCTCTCATTCATTCATTCATCCACTCATTCATTCCTCATTTGCTGAGTTTGTATTAAGTGTGATGTTTTGGGCAGGTACCATGAGGCTGAAACAGGCTGGCTCGGGCTTGGAGCATTTGCAATGTAATTGTGAGGATGAGTTGTGTGGATAGATAACAACCTTAAAAGGCAGAAATAGTAGAATGGCAAACCTCTGTGGAATTTTAAAGAAGAATTTTAAAGAAGAGCATACTTTAAAAACCTAGGACTCAAAGAAATATCTGGGGCGCCTGGGTGGCTCAGTCGGTTGAGCGTCCGGCTTCGGCTCAGGTCATGATCTCACAGTTCGTGGTTTGAGCTCCGAGTTGGGGTCTGTGCTGACAGCTAGCTCAGAGCTTGGAACCTGCTTCAGATTCTGTGTCTCCCTCTCTCTCTGACCCTCTCTCTCTCTCTCTCTCTCTCTCTCTCCTTCTCTGAAATAAGTAAAACATTTAAAAAATAAGAAAGAAAAAAGAAATACCATGAAGGCAGTGACATTTGGCCTCAGTCCTAAAGACCAGGACATATAAAAATGGGAGGGGGCACCTGGGTGGCTCAGTTGGTTAAGCATCCAGCTCTTGATCCCGGCTCAGGCCATGATTTCATGATTCATAAGTTTGAGCCCCACATCAGTCTCTGCGCTGACAGCACCAAGCCTGCTTGGAATTCTCTCTCTCTCTCTCTCTCTCTCTCTCTCATTCTCTCTCAAAATAAATAAATAAATAGAAAAATATTTTAATGGGAAAGAACACTCTCAGCGATGGATAAACAGTGAGGTTGGAAGTTTCAGGGAATATTTGGCAGATGGGAGGCAGTTTCCTTTGACCGAAGAATGGGGTCTGCAAATGGAAGTGTGGGACACAGGTTAAAAGGGTAGCATGGAGTGAGACAAGTGTAGGCAACAGAGCGTCAACTCAAGTCTAGGTGGTGGGGACCCATGGAAAGTGTCGGAGCAGAAAGAAGCGATTTGCTCAGAGACAGATGCGTGTGGTTGAAGATTCCGAGCTCCACCACAAACACCATCTGTTCTCGCGCAGTTCAGATAACACTACGGTATATAGGTATCGTGTTGGCTGTAACAGGCAAGCAGAACACATTCCTTATTTCACGGCTCCTCTTAACATTTGTAAACTCTTTAGAAAACTGCCGTGCCCGCTTTGCAAGCACCTGATTTCACTTGCTCCTTACCGCCAGCCTGTGACCTTTTATCCCACTGTAGGGGAGGAAAACCATGCTCAGAGAGGTTCAGTGATTTCTCTTCTGGTCACACAACTGGTTAGTGACAAAAGTGGACACTGGAATCTTCTGCCTGTAGATCCAGGGAATCTCCTATATATGACAGGGTCCCCAGCACCTAGTTCTTACTGGACTGTTAACCATGAGCCCTGTAAAATACCATGGGGCCCTTTTATGTAGAAAACATTATCGTAGGTAAAGAAGAGAGCTCTCCTTGCAGAAATGTGAAATTATTTTCTGGGAGAATGACTTTTCCAAAAAAGGCAGCTAGATGTTCTTTCATATATTTTGAAGAGAACCGAGAAAATTCAAATTAGATTAAGGAAGATGTCAAGCCAAGCATCATGTCATCTAAAAAGTTCAAACTTGGATGGAGACAGGTTTTCTACGAGGTCACATAAAAAGAAGGGAGCATTAGATTCATCTTTGAAAATACAGAATGCAAAATAAATACCCCCTTCCATTTGATTCGCCCTGCAGGACACTCTCAAGACACTTGATCCTCCAAATGACCCCTTAAGATAGGCATGGTAAGTATTATTACGCCTTCCTTGGTAATTGAGAATATCAAGGTTCATTAACTTGTCCCAGGCCATGCTGGTAGATATTGGGACTGGAATACAGGTGGTTCTTGAAGCTCTTAATTCAAAGGCACTTTCATTGCCCTTAGATCTGCATCACAACTGAAGGCCTTTTGAGATGATTTGATAATAAGGTGTTACAGAGTGGGATATTTGGTTGAGGATATATAATTTATTCCAATGGTTCTGCGTACCGATCAAGCATGTTTGGGCTTTGGGAAGTATTACCCAAGGCAGAATAGGATGCTTAGGAACATTACCATTTATGTGCTTTAAAATATCCAACATCAGTGAGAAGGACCTCATGAGGGTCCGCTTATTTATAGACGTCGTTTAAACAGGGAGGCAAGGGTGATGTAGCTTACCGGGGGAGCAGCTGGGGTCATAAATGCTGTGGAAACCCCAATATTGAATTCAGTGGGAGGTGTGAGCAGTTCTTTTCCATAGCGTTCCAGGAGCCAGAGCTGAAGCAGAGAGAGAGAGGAAAGAGGTAGACCCAGGCTTTTCTCCCAGCACATAAGGAAGAATGTCATCCCTCGGTACAGAGCCCAATCTAGCTCACACCTCAGTTTTTAAACCCATTAATGCAGTCGTTACAAATGGTATCTGTTTTTAACTTCAATAATAATGCATGAATTCCTACTCTAAAACTTCAGGGGTGCCTGGGTGACTCCACCGGTTAAGCATCCAACTTCGCCTCAGGTCATGATCTCACGGTCCGTGGGTTTGAGCCCTGCATCAGGCTCTGTGCTGACAGCTCAGAGCCTGGAGCCTGCTTCACATTCTGTGACCCCTGTCTCTCTGCTCCTCCCCTGCTCACTCTCTGTCTCTCAAAAAATAAATAAACATTTAAAAATTTAATTAAATAAATTAAAAAAGAAAAACTTCAAACAGGAAAGATGGAACTGTCATCTCCCTTGACCAGCACGCACTCAGTCTTACTCTTCCTCCTCAAAGAGTTTTCTCCTCCCTCAATTTTGGGCATATTCATCCAGATAATTGCCTAGAAATTTGCCTTTATGCTTTTTGCCTTTAGTCTGTTTGGATTGTGGTCTCTCTTTTTTGAATCCCATTAAAGATATTAATGGGAAGTGAATTACCTTAAGACAGTGTGTACATTAATGAATTCTCCCCATTAACATGATCTCTATGCCTCATAATTCATTTAAGAGCCAATCACTGGTCTGTTGCGCCCAGACACGTCACATGGCATTGGTGTCCTATTCTCAGTTGTGCCCAAAGAAGCAGTCTGGTTCTTCCAGTTTAACTCTTGATAAACTGGTATTTGGAAGAAAGTGACAGTAATACACAAAACAGTATTCCAGGTATACAAACAAGTAAGTTACAGTTAATGTCAAAATGTGGTCTCCTGGCCTGGAGGAGAGGCTCAGGCAGAGGAAGTAGACACAGCTGACATATGGCAGGACGTCAGAATTGTTACTAACCGGGGGCGCCTGGGTGGCTCAGTCAGTTGAGTGCCTGACTTTGGCTCAGGTCTTGGTCTCATAGTTCGTGAGTTCAAGCCCTGCATCGGGCTCTGTGCTGACAGCTCAGAGCTTGGATCCTGCTTTGGATTCTGTGTCTCCCTCTCTCTCTGCCTCTCCCCTGCTCATGCTCTGTCTCTCTCTCACAAAAATAAATGAACATTAAAAAAACTAAAAAAAAAAAAAAAAAGAATTGTTACTGACCAAGATACAGACTGTTTTTCTCGGATTAAAAAGAAAAAGTTTCAGCGATCTGACTTTAAAAGCCAAACCACACGAAATCTTCGGAACAATAGAAATCTCATTCTTGCACCTGTGTGTTCCTCCAGTAACCCGAAGAGCGGCAGTTAGAATAAGAAAAAGAGTTACTGTGGTGTTTCCTCTTCAGGACTTTCAGGATCGTTTTGATGTGTAGAGTGCTATTCAGAGATGGAGCACGGTCACTCATTGTTCCATGTCTTGGTGATTAATATTCATTGCTGGCGCCCTGGCATAGGCACTGATTGTCTCTTGATTCATGGTGCACGTGTGGGCAGCAGCAGACACTGAGGAAACATCACAATTTCAGGCCACTCACAAAGGCCCGGCTACCAGAACAGATTGATCAGAAACTGCCCACCTACGTTGTACATCAAGACACCCTGCCTCTCTGTCAGCTACAAAACTGACCATGGGGTCTTCATCAGGACTGAGCGAGCATTGGGAACATGAGTGTTGCCTTTCACTGATCCGCCAAGGCTGAGAAATGACTTTAGGTAGGATAAAGCTCCTGACACTTAACTCTGAATTTTCTCATGGAATCAGCCTCTCCTTGAATAATACCAATGTAGTGTGTGTTAGATATTGGCCCTGGGGGACAACTTGCTAGAACTTTCAGTATGAGCCTTGAGCTAGCATGCTCTGGAGATGAGTTTGGAAGAAATGTGGGGTTTGGTGGGGCATGTCTGAACCTTATGTTGCATTTTGACAAAACAGAATGATGTTCATTTTCAATGATCTATTACCATTCACTGTAACATTCTATTGTGTGCAGATTCACAAACTGTCAGCTGTCTGTAACGGAGGAAAACAAAGAGTACAACTCCATTATTTGTTGACTTGCTATTTTTTCATTAGATCTGCAGGGCCCCATTTTTTTTTCCACAACGAAGAGAAGTTCCACGTGGTTAGAAACCTGAAAGGCTGTAGGACTTGGTGTCCTAAATTCATTGGCTGTTAAGGTAGAAACTGAACTCCAAGAGTGAGAGATGGCCAAGGCCCCGGAGCTGACTGGACTCACCTCATTATCTACTTAGAGTCAAGAGTAGTGTGTGCATTAGCATAACTGACTTACTTTCATCTCAATGGGAAGATGGACAGTCAGTCTCAGATGCCCCAGAAAGTGGTCTCCATCTCTAGAATTTGACAACAGGAAGTAAACAGGGTAGAATAAGGAAGTGGCCCGGAGAGAAGTTGTACAAAATGGAATTCTAGAATAATCAGATTTTACATCTGGAGTTCGCTTATTCTAGGAATCGTCAGCTGCTGGGGGTTGGGAAAGACACCTGTATCAGGTGTCTTGGGGCTGTGTAGTTGGAAAATCTCCTCTAGGGGTGCCGAAACAGCCTGCCCCTTGTTTTACTAATGAGGGTCAGGAATACGGAAAGATTTATTTAAGGTTATTTAATCATAACAGAGCTAGAATGTGTGTCTAAGTCCTATGGTTATTGTCATGGAATTATAATATTTCACCTTTAAATCCCATTTTCTTCTACTTCTTCATTGCTGATGGGTGGGGAGAGCTGATGGAGAAAAAGAAAGAAAGGTGAAGGATTGATCAACACATTACAAGAGTAGAGAATTAGAGGCATTTTTTTGCCCTGGATTTTGATCACTTTGAATTATCAGAAATCCAAGTGTCTTCATAAAATCCCAAAGTTGGAATGCATCATCTAGGACACACTGAACATAAAGAATAGCAGCAGATTTGGGGGGAGAGATGTGTTAAAATGATGGCCCCATATCTCAGGAACTGTTAGGTTTTCATTCTCACAGCCACCATCCAGGACTCAGACCTTCATCACCCCTCACCTAGGCCATATCACTAGACTCCCAGATGGTCTTCCTTCCCCTAGACTCTCCATATTTTGACCATTCTTTAGACCACAGCCTGCGCTTTTCGGGTCACCTCCTTCCTCCCCTCCATAAACTTCAGTGGATGTGATTCCACCACTCCCCGAATAAGGACAAAACCCCTTATGTGGCTTTCTTGTCCCTAGTTACTTTTGCTTTTTTAGGTCTTTTCACTCCTTACTTTGCGGGTGATATAGACGTCCTTCCCCAAAACAATAACCATGCTTTGGTGACTTTGTGGCTTTGTTTGTGTTAACCCTCCTGACCATACACTCATCACCATACTCTTTGCCTCCATTTACCAAATTCTGCCCATCCTCCAAAACTTGAGCAGAAATGCAGAATGTGGTAGCCCCAGGGACCCTTGACAGTGTATGTCATAATTATTTATAGAAATCTCTTACCTGCTCCCTTAGACTATAAACTCTGTTGGATTCTCACGTTTCTTAGCATCCCTTCGAGGCCTTATTTGCCTTGATATAGCAGATTAGCATGAGGCATGAATGACTCAGCAGTGGTCTTAAATAGGCAGAGGAAGGAATCCAGCATGAGATTTAGCTATCAGAAAAAGTGTATCCCACACTAAAATATAGTAACCCAGTACCTTTAGCATTTCTACGTGTTACTAGCTAAAAAACTGTAATTGTCCACATAGAAGTACTGAGCCCCTGTTCTTCTTCCAATGAAAGGAAGAAACAGATAAAAAATTATTTTTTAATTCCAGTATATTTGATGTACAGCGTTATATTAGTTTCAGGTGTACAATACAGTGATTCAACAGTTCCATACTTAGTGTTCATCATTATAAGTGTGATTTTAATCTCCTTCACCTATGTCACCCCGCCTCCCACTCACCTCCCCTCTGATAACCATCAGTTTGCTCTCTGTCATTAAGAGTCTGTTTTTTGGTTTATCTCTTTGTTTTCTTTGTTCATTTGTTTTGTTTCCTAAGTTTCACATATGAGTGAAATCATATGGTATTTGTCTTTCTCTGACTGACTTATTTCACTTACATTATACTCTCTAGATCCATCTGCATCATTGCAAATGGCAAGATTTCATTCTTTTTTATGGATGAGTAATATGCCATTGCACACACACACACACACACACACACACACACACACACACACACACCACATCCCACATCTTCTTTATCCATTCAATTGATGGACCCTTGGACTGTTTCCATAATTTGGCTGTTGTAGATAATGTTGCAGTAAACATAAAGGTGCATGTATCCTTCCAAACTAGTGTTTTCATTTTCTTTCAGTAAAAACCCGGTAGTATAATTACAAGTGTATATGGTAATTCTGTTTTAAATTTTTTGAGGGAACTCCATATGAAACAGGTAAATTTTTGAAAACAGGCGCCTAGGGGCGCCTGTGTGGCTTAGTTGGTTAAGCGTCTGACTTTCGCTTAGGTCATGATCTCACGGTTCGTNAGAACCTAAAGATGCTAGCTTTAGCTTCTCTTTCAACAGATCGTAGACAGGTAATTTATATCTAGAAGAGATTATTTGCCAATTTTTTTTCTGAAATTATATATTTTTTCACAGAGGCCTAGGAGGGATAAAATGTGAGGTTCTGTGCTTGAATACAAAAGTCAGAGTTTAAAGAGTTGATGTATTAGTGAGCTCGATGTGAGCCACTTGTATGATATACTTATTATTTCTTATGGCAGACATGATACTGACTACAGTGGGGGAAATGCAGTGTCTGGAATAAAGGCAATGAGAGGAAAGCCCCCCTAAGAATGAAGCTAATGGATACCATTTTAACGTGAATTCATGGAGAATTCCCTGAGAATTACAGCTATGTAATGATTAAATGGGTTGCCCTTACAAATATTTACTATTAAGGATGGAGCCAACCGTGATTTGCTTTTCGGTTCAATCCTTCCCATAAGTAGATTATATTATTATCCAGCCTGTTTCATCAATAAGGATAGCAAGATGCGAAGAGACTAAATAATTTATCCTGAGTTACTTACTGAGTAAGTGGCAAAACAGAAAGTCACCACCATGCATTTGACTTCAAAGCTCAGGCTCTTAACCATTTTGTTAATCAAGGGTGCAGGGGTGGGGAGAAGATGGTCTGAGAAAGTTGTAGATGGAATGCAATGCCAATAAAGGGAAGGGGCTTATAGAATATTCTGGAATTTTTTTTCCAACCTGCAGATTCAGGGGAGATTTAATCTGTTTAAAATATGTTTATTTTTGGGGGCGCCTGGGTGGCTCAGTCAGTTAAGCATCCAATTTTGGCTCAGGTCATGATCTCACAGTTTGTGAGTTCGAGCCCTGTGTAGGGCTCAGTGCTGGGCTCTGTGCTGATCTATGTGCTGACAACTCAGAGCCTGGAACCTGCTTTGGATTCTATGTCTCCTTCTCTCTCTGCTCCTCCCCCACTCACACTCTGTCTCTCAAAAATCAATAATTTTTTTAAAAAATAATAAAATAAATTAAAATAAAATATGGTTATTTTTAAGATAGCAGAGGTCACAGATAGGCTGAATGGCTTGATACCTACAGATAAGAGGCTGTGGTCTGTTCACACTGAGTTTTCCCTTATGTTGTGTTTAGTCTCAGAATAAAGAAGTTACATAATGCCTGTGACAGAGCCAATTAAGAAAGAGATGCTAGAAAACTGTAGGAAATTCTTCCCCAGTGAAGTGTTAAGTGAGGAAATACGATGGTATAAACACGGTGGAGCACACTGGTAGCCCCTGGGCCAAATTAGGAATTAAACCAACAGATTTGTTGGTTTTCTGTAGTTTTTGATTGATTTTTTTGCCTTGCTGATTTTTGTGAGGGTTTTTGTTTGTTTGTTTTTGCTTTTTAAATCAGTAGTTGCCAATATCTTTAAAATGGGATGGTTACATGCTTTTCTTGATGACAAATCCAGCACAACCGGATCTGAATCCACAGGTTAACCGTCTCATGTTTCCAGAAGTTTCCTACCTACCATGCCCTGGCATCTTACAGTCTGCTGGCTTTACTCAGGATGTCATCGGCCCAGCTCTTATCATTTGGGTGCTGCCACACTCCTTACATCCTCCTGAAGAATACTTTTAAGTTGCTGGAGTTCACCATGTGGAACAAGGCATAATTTTATTTCTGAAGCAATTTTGCATAGAGGGGCATACTTTATGCATAAAAGAAGACAAACCCTTCAGTATATCTAAAGAACATCCACCAAACAATTGAAGGCTTAGGTCTTCTGTACCACATTCTAACTTCTGGCTTGTTTTTTTTTTTTTTTAAATTTCTATTTAATGTTTATTTTTATTTTTGAGAGAGAGACAGAGACAGAGCATGAACAGGGGAGGGGCAGAGAGAGAGGGAGACACAGAATCTGAAGCAGGCTCCAGGCTCTGAGCTGTCAGCACAGAACCCAACGTGGGGCTTGAACTCACAAACTGCAAGATCATGATCTGAGCAGAAGTCAGATGCTTAACCTACTGAGCCACCCAGGTGCCCCTGGCCTGTTTACAGATACATGCCAAAACATGCTTCCAACATGGAGATTTATTTATCACTGTTAGCCATATACTTCTAGATAGATCCTTGCTTATTTTTTAATCTTACTTTACTTTTTCTTTTCTAAAAAAAAAAAAGAAAAGAAAAAGAAAAAGCATCTTAAGCATTGCCTTTCTAGAAATAGATCTTAAATCTATATTGATTTTACAGAATAAAGGTTTGGTAGAAAGTAATTTATCGATAGAGGGATAGGTGGGAACATTTTTTTTTAGTACAAACTAATGAAATTTTAACTGTGGAAGAAGAAAATGTGTCTTGATACACTTACCTCAGGCTCAGTGATTTTAAAGTTAATTTTATAGATTTTTTTTAAAAAAAGCTATGATTTAATAGACACTTTCTAGGCCAGCGATCCTGTTATAATAAATGTACACTTTGTTTCCTTGTAAATTTTCTGACATAGATGGCAGTGTCAATGTCATTTTTAAAGTAAATTCCAGAAAATGCTTTCTCTTGAAGGGCCCATAAGAAAAATTATGTTCTTGGGACTACTACAGTTATTGGCCTGAACATTTATCTAGATATAAGGGAAAATTATTACTCCTAGTAGATATCTAGTAATTTGTTGTTATAAACTCAAGAAAAATCCGACAGACATTCTCTAAATTCAGGCAAACTAATCACATACCACAGAAAGAGAAGACTCTCAGTCTAATGCATCAACGGACAAGATGATGAAAAATATTCCAGAAGTGCCAGCTTTGCCAAGATCTGAGACAAAACTGAAGGAAAGGTCTCCCCAAGCAGTGAGGGAGCAAAAGACTGAGCAATGTGGACAATTCACTACAAATGCTAATTCAGAGGAACAGCAATAGAAATAGATCAGCATTTCCCAGAGTGCATTGTGTGGAAGGAATACTAATAAGTATTATTCCCAAAATTTAAAAATTTCTGGTCATATAAACTTGGGAATGAATGCATTAACAAAGTCAAACATTTGGGGCGCCTGGGTGGCTTAGTCGGTTAAGCGTCCGACTCTCACTTAGGTCATGATCTCGCAGTTGGTGGGTTCGGGCCCCGCGTCGGGCTCTGTGCTGACTGCCAGCTCAGAGCCTGGAGCCTGTTTCACTCTGTGACTCCCTTCTCTCTCTGACCCTCCCTGCTCACGCTGTCTCTCTTTCTCATAAAAATAAATAAAAATATTTTAAAAAAAACAACAACAAAGTCAAACATTTTCTTTTTATTATAAGATTCTCTGCATTTTTATTATGTTATTATGTTAATATGAATGGTGGATTCCCAGGGAAGATATGTGGTATACAGTAATTCCTAAAAGAAATCCAGTTTCGATAGAACTTCTTTGGATAGGTACCCTATGTAAAATACCTTGTATATTGTACTCCTGGGTGGCTCAGTCGCTGAAGCATCTAACTCGTGGTTTCAGCTCAGGTCATGATATCTCACAGTCTGTGAGACTGAGACTGAACCCTGCATAGGGCTCTGTGCTGACTGCATGGAGCCTGCTTGGGATTCTCTCTCTCTCTCTCTCTCTCTCTCTCTCTCTCTCTTTCTTTGTTCCTACCCTACTCACACATACTTTCTCTCTCAAAACAAATAAACTTTTAAAAAATACCTGTATATTGATTAAGGCTAAGTTTAGCTGTGGGAGACAGAATATTAATCTTGAGTAATAGTGACTTGTTTCTCTCATGTGTGAAAGAAGTCTAGAAGCAGGCCAGGACTGACATGGTTCCATTTTCTAGGGTACTCACGCTCCTTCTGGTGTTACACTCTGTTCACCATAGAATTTGATCCATGGTTTATAATCCAAGATGGCTGCCGTAGCTCCACCCATCACACCTGTATTTCAAAAATAAGATGAAAGTAAGTATGGTATGCCCCCTGTCTTTTAAAGAAACTGTCTGAAAATACAGCCAATGCTTCCTTTTACTTCTCATTAGCCAACCTTTGTCCTGACTGCCAAGAAGATAAGAAATGAAGTCTTTTTAGCAAGGGGGTTGTATGTATGCATGGCAAAAAGCAGACGATCTGTGTATTTCAGAGACAAAGAGAGGAGTATTTGCTGACTGTTAGAATCTATGCCTTGACTCAGAAATCCCTGAATAGATCATTGAAATAATAGATAACATAAGTATTTATATTTATTTGATTTAGATACATCTAGGTATTACTTACAAGGGCTTTGATATTTTTATTGGTATGAATTTCTTGAACCATAATAACAACAACAAAAACAGGTGTAGAATTGAACTACGTGTGGAAAATAAGTAAAGGAAAAATAACTACATGGATTCATAGTAGTGAGAAGCTGATCTTGTTCTTTGAAATAGAAAAAACTACCATTTAACACGGTCTTTACCCTCATATTAAAAATACTTTTTTGTTAAGATTTGTATGCATAAATTTGTCTAATTATAATAGATTATGTCCATCTCTCCATGGCTGGGGAGAACTTGTCCTAATTCAGAAAATTTTCATTATCCAGGAATAAAATTAGCTCTGACACAACTGAGGAATAAATCACAACCTTAATGCTTGTGTATGTGCGTGTATAGAAATATCTATTTTTTAGGTTGTTGTTTTTTACATTTTAGTTAACATACAGTGCAATACTTGTTTCAGAGGTAGAATTCAGTGATTCATCACTTGCATAAAACAGCCAGTGTTCATCACAAGTGCCTTCTTTAATCCCCATCACCCATCTAGCCCATACCCCACCTACCTCCCATGATTTTAAAAAGAAGGAGAGAGAGTTCTGATCAATCTCTTCTGGAAATAGATTGACCTCAAAATTATCTTGGTTCACTCAGTCATTTTCTCTGCTTGGTTCGGATCCATAGTAAATTACCATATACTTTACTCATCAGTATTTTCCAAACACCCTGGGGCACAGATTGATTTTACAGTTGGCCTTTGAACCATGGGGAGTTTAGGGTAACTGGCCCCTGCACAGTTGAAAACCTCTGTATAACTTCTGACTCCTCAAAAACATAACTACTAATAGCCTGCTGTTGACCAGAAGATTTACCAATAATATAGTCGATTAACGCATATTTTTATGTTCTATGTACGATACTCTCCATGCACACCATAAAGTAAGCTAGAGAAAAGAAAACATTAAGAGAATCATAAGAAAGAGAAAGTACATTTACAGAACTGTATGTGTATTTATTGGGGAAAAAAAAACCTCCGTGTGTAAGTGGACTCATGAAGTTCAAACCCGTGACATTCAAGGATCCACTGTATACGATTTTAATGATTCTCAAAAAAAAAATTATAGAAAACCACTACAGCTCATTCACTGCTGGGTATTATGTCAAGTGGTCTGTCATAACACTTCTTTCCATAAGATTTTGTCTCCACATTTCAAATGGAAACTAAGGTGTAGAGAAGTTAAACAACCTGACTGATGTTCCTATCTAGGAAGCAGCAAGAGCAGGCTTTGATCTTAGTTTCTGAACTCCTATGCTGTATTTCTCAACTTGGGAAGAGACCATTTATTGGTTCAGAAGTATTTGTACATATTTGAATTTACTTCTGCAAAGGAATCTCAGTATTTCATGTATGTGTATCACAGAACAATGCACCCCTATTATTTATTATTAAGAATAGGTAGGGGGTGCCTGGGGGGCTCAATCAGTTAAGTGTCTTGACTCTTGATTTCAGCTCAGGTCATGATCTCGCACTTCCTGAGATCAAACCCATGCACTGATAGTGCAGAGCCTGCTTGGGATTCTCTCTCCCTCTCTCTCTCTGTCCCTCCCTGGCTTGTGGAATGAATGAATGAATGAATGAATGAATGCCCCTTGACTCATTAATTTAATTATGGTGTGTGTCTGTCATGGAGTTTCCACAGTACGTACAGGAATACAATTCCCAACATTCTTGGCCCAATAAGGTTGAAAATAATTTGATCATCTATAAATAACTTCACCAGATCATCACTACAGTATAGAGTCTTCAAAAGAAATTATTCCATTTTCACCATATAATCTTTGGGGCTTAGTCTTCATAGATAAACTCTCAACAATTTTAAGAAAAGGGATTGAATGCTGGTTTCAGCTGATTATATAAAAAAGTGATGATGGATAAGTGGGCTTTTAAAAATCAACATCTGTTCCCTGTGTACCCTCCAGTCATATTTGCTTAGTTTACAATTCAGGCAAAATCTGGGCTGTTTTTAGCAAAGCCAACACATCAATGGAGGGAAATGCTGAATACCATTCTGATTTTGCATATTTGCTTCACTGCCCTCGGATTCATTATTACTAGTGATGATTCAAGTATCATTGTAGCACGAAGATAAGACCAACATTCTTCCACCTACAGACATTTCCTATTATAGGTGCATCGCACGCCTCGGGCTTGAATCGTAAAACAGAACCAAAATCCTGACTGCATATGGGGTTGTTGACTTCATCTCTTTGAATAGTAGAAAAAGTGTCAAAGGAAATGATAAAATTTGCTAGTAAAGTAAAATACAGATATTTATTATGCAGTAAAATACTAAGAGTTTCCATTAAAATATTTTGACATTCCCCCCAGTTATTCTGGGATAGTAGTTAAAAGTATAGATGTTTGAAGTTGGCTGATTTTGACTCAATCAACAAAGCTAGTTGTTTTATTGGCTGTGTGACTTTGTAGACTCACCTCTTCCTTCCTCAACTTCCTCATTTGTAAAGTGAGATAACAATAGTACTTTTCTCATAGAGTTTGTCCAAGAAAAAAGAGAATGGGGGACCTGGGTGGCTCAGTCGGTTAAGCAGCAGATTCCTGATTTGGCTCAGGTCATTATCTCAGGGTTCAGGAGTTCAAGCTCCATGTCGGGCTCTGCACTTGCAGCAAAGATCCTGCTTGGGATTCTCTTTCTGCTTCTCTTTCTGCCCCTCCTCAATTTGCACATGCACTCACTTTCTCAAAATAAATAAATTCACTTTGAAAAAGTTTTTTAAAGAGAATACGAGGAAAACAGCTAGTAAGTGCCCAATGGATGTTAGCTATTAGTAATAGATGTAATTGCTATGTTTGGCTCATGAGTCCTAGTTTCCTTATTGAAATGTATTTGATCTATTTTCTATATTTGCCATACACTTTTTTTTCCACGTTTTTTTACCTTAGAGAGAGAGACAGAGCACAAGCAGGGGAGAGAGGCAGAGGGAAAGAGAGCGAAGCCTCAACAGGCTCCATACTCAGTACAGAACCTCATACGAGGCTAAGTCCCACAACTCCAGAGTCACGATTTGAGCCAAAATCAAGATTTGGATGCTCAACTGACTGAGCCACCCAGGCACATCACCATCCACTTTTTTTTTTTACTTCTTAATGTTTATTTATTTTTGAGACAGAGAGACAGACGATAAGTAGGGGAGGGACAGAGAGAGAGGCAACACAAAATCTGAACCAGGCTCCAGGCTTTAAGCACACACCGTGAGATCATGACCTGAGCTGAAGTCAGATGCTTAACCAACTGAGCCACCCAGGCACCACCCCCCCCATCCACTTTTAATATAAATTTGCTGAATTGCTAGGAAAATACTTACAGAATACATAATCTTTTCAAAACTTACACATCATTTAGTGGGAAATCTGTTGTAACCAGCCATCTATGAAAAGTAGGTTTCCAAGTATGGGATATACCAGCCTCTCACAATATTATTTGCTGTATGTTCCCATTGTTAAGAGATAAAATGGAATTACCCAAAATGGAAAAAATAGTGACTCTACCATTCCACATATTTATATCAAGCAGAAGAAAAACAACACCTATGTTTTCTAGACTATGGGCATCCATGACACATGTGGCATTCTTATGTCTGTTATAAACACTAAGATTCAGAGTCTATATCCCAAAAGACAGTGAAGTTCTGGAAGAAGTGAGTCAAACCCAGGCTGGCTTAGGAGATATAATATTGATTAGGTAAACTTACTATTATTCCTTTCTAGTGAAATACATAAAATGAGCTGAATGAATTAAAAAAATGCAATTCATTTTGAAAAGTAATGGTTATCTAGCAAATGTAGTCATTGATTCCAGAAACTGAAAAAATTTAAGAAAGCAATCTAGTGATTTTAAATCCTTCATTAAGAAACAACTAGCTGTTAGGTAGGATTCATGTCACTAAAATATGGAAATTCTAAGAAAAACAACTTCCATCTTTTTTATTCAAGAAGAAGCATCTCTTTACTAAATTATTGCAAATATAAGCAAAGTGTTTTTATCTTCCAATATTCTGTGACAGGAGCAAGACAAGCTGTAGAAAACAGGCTTAAGCCTCTTCCTACTCCCATGAGAAGAAGCTTTGCCATTGAATGCAATTGTGCAAGAAATGAAAGTTAGCTCCTCAGGAATCCAGATTTGGTTTTAATCATGTTCGATGAAAAAACCCTTTCTGCAACACATTAAACACCCACAGCCCTTTCCAAATAGGAAATAAATAGCAAAATCTGACACCTTCTCAGGAACTGGGATCATGGAAATATAGACATGGAGAAAGCACGTGTGGCTCTCAGCAGTGGCCTAGAACTTCGTTTTATAGGAAGTGTGGCTGCCATCTGCCAGCCTGGTGACTCTTTGCTCTGTTCCATAAGGCCAGCATAGGAAAGGTGTCATTTCCTTCCCCCCAGAGATGAATCTACATAAAATTAGTTACTAAATGAAAAGCTTTCTCCCAAATGGCTTTCCTGCCATCTGGTAGATGTTCACTTCTCAAAGTGACCGACAACATGAGCATTACTTGGGAGCTCATTAGAAGTGAGGAATCTCAGGGCGTCTGGGTGGCCCACTGGGTTAAGTGTCCAACTCTTGGTTTTGGCTCAGGTCATGAGCTCATGGTTTGTGAGTTCGAGTCCCGTGTCTCCCTCTCTCTGCCTCTCTCTCTCCCCCTCCCCAACTCATGCTATCTGTCTCTCTCAAAATAAATAAATAAACCTTTTTAAAAAAGAAGAAGAAGAAGAAGTGAGGAAACTCAAGTCTGAAGCTGAGCCCCCGGGAGCAGAGTCTGTATTTGAATAAAATCCTCAGCGCTCGAGTTTGAGAGTGCTGATTAGGTCATCTTCACTGTCGCCCTTCACATATGAGCAGAAACACAAGACAGTAGTTCCCATTCAACACCCACTAACTCACTCTATTCTTATTAACGCTGACTGTGTTGAAGCGTTGTAAAGGAGATTTTTTCTTCACCAAGTCAAGAAATCATGCTCTGATTATCTTGAAAAGGGCTTATTTTTTACATCTATGTTTGTTTCGTAGAAGAGAAATGGAGGAAAGGGCGAGGCTGTCTGACAAATTTGAAAAAGTAGTGAATTTGGCATTGCCCTTACTGTAATGGGAGCCTGGTCTAATCCTTATAACTCAGCCTGTTTCCACCTCTTGAAATGATTCTCAGGCCCCTTCCGTTATAATGATATGTACAAGGCGTATTTTTCAAGTCTTCAGTTACAGTGTTTTTGGGCAGTTTCAGATACAAGCAATGTCATGTCCTTCCAGAGAAGGAATTTTTCTTTATAATTTTTAATTAATTTCTTTTTAATTTCTTTTAATATTTATTTTTGAGAGGGAGAGAGACAGAGCACGAGCAGCAGAGGGGCAGAGAGAGAGGGAGGCACAGAATCCGAAGCAGGCTCCAGGCTCTGAGCTGTCAGCACAGAGCTCAACGCAGGGCTTGAACTCACGAACCATGAGATCAAGACCTGAGCCGAAATCAGATGCTTAACCTACTGAGCTACCCAGGGGCCCCTGTTGTTATTATTTTTAATATAATTTGTTGTCAAGTTGGCTAACATACAGTGTGTACAGTGTGCTCTTGGTTTTTGGGGTAGANTCCCTCAGAGAGGGAGTTTTTCATTTGAAACAGAGACCATAAAGTCATAGTTAATAGCCAAGATGAGATTCCAGGCCTCTTGACCAGCGTTCAGACCCACAATGCCAGTATATTCTCCCCAGAGTAATTCATAAAAGAAAAAGGTGCACATAGAATCTTGGATTATGGGGCGCCTGGGTGGCTCAGCCGGTTGAGTGTCCGACTTCGGCTCAGGTCATGACCTCACAGTTCGTGGGTTCGAGCCCCTTATTGGGCTCTGTGCTGACAGCTCAGAGCCTGGAGCCTGCTTCGGATTCTGTGTATCCTTCTCTCTCTGACCCACCCCTGCTCATGCTGTCTCTCTCTTTCTCTCTCCGTCTCTCTCTCTCTCTCTCAGAAATAAATAAAAAACATTAAAAATATTTTTAAAAACAGAATCTTGGGTTATGGACAGCCAGTCTCAACTATTCCACTTGCTCCTATTTTTTTCCATTCTTCATATACTCCAGAATTATTAAGCAAATACTTCCAATCATGACATAAAATATTTTCAAGAAATTGCCAACACAGCTGTATCATACATTCAGAAGTCATTGACAAAAGGAGATCATGAGTTCTCATCACAAGGAAGAACACTTTTTTCTTCTTTTTCTTCTTTTTTTTTGTATCTATAGGAGATGATGGATGTGGTGATAATTTCACAGTATATTTAAGTCAGATCATTATGCTGTCCTTAAACTTTCACAGTGACATATGACAATTCTGTCTCAATAAAACTGGAAAAAATAAATGAACAGTGAATGAACAAATGAGTAAAAGAAACTTAACCTGTTAAAAAATACTTTCAGGATTATAATGGATTCATAAGGAATTGTTTGTTCATACAGTGATGCTGAAGAGTGGCTAAGATGAACATTCTAGATCTGTGTTCCGTCATGGATAAATTACAAAAACACAATGTTGAGTCGTTAGAGCAGATTATAAAAATACATACTATTCTGGTAATTTTTACATATATTTGTGTTTAAAACTCATAAGACAGTTCTATACGTTATTCATGAATGCATCCATGTAGTGGTCAACTAAGAAGATCTGATTTGAAAAGATTAGAATTCAGGATAATGGTTACCCCTGGGACAGACTATGAAATAGAGGGACTGAACTTAAATTGTATCTTAATAGCTTATTTTTAAATTATAACAGTATTTAATCTGGAACAAATAGGGCAAAATGCAAATTTGTTATACCTGAGGGGTAGGCATATGGTTCTTAACATTACTCTCTATGTTGTATTACATTGTTAAAATAAATTGAAATTTTAAAAAATGTTAATGTTTATTTATTTTCAAAGAGAGAGAGGGACAGATCATGCATGGGGGAGAGGGAGAGGGAGACACAGAATCTGAAGAGGGCTCCAGGTTCTGAGCAGTCAGCAAAGAGCCAGACACAGGGCTCGAACCCACAAGCCATGAAATCATGACCTGAGCTGAAGTTGGACACTTAACCGACTGAGCCACCAAGGCGCCCCTAAAATAAATTGAAATCTTAAAATAAGAAAAAATTACTTTAGAGAAATTAAATGGAAATAAAAACAAGTTTGCACTCAATAGTATTACTAAAGGAAATTTGTCTAGCATTGTGCACATTCTAATTCATGTATCAACAGATATTTATTACGTGGTAATTTTTACTTGTACCTTCTCTGTCTCACAGTCCCTCTTAAAAGAAATTAACATAGTTTGTTGGGTTTTTTTGGACAGTTAATATATTTGTTTTTTGTTTTTCTGCATTAAGATAAATTTATTACTTTACTTTCACATTTTTTTTCTTTCTATTCCTTGAGGTATTCATCTTTGCTCTCTTTAGAGCTTCTTAAATGGAATGCTGCCATGTTTATTTTCTTTGCTTCTCCTAATACAGCAAAACCATTTTTTAAATTTTTTAATGTTTTATTTCTTTCTGAGAGAGAGAGATAAAGAGAGAGAGTGCACAAGAGACAGACAGCGTGAGCAGAGGAGGGTCAGAGAGAGAGGGAGAGATAGAATCTGAGGCAGGCTCCAGGCTCTGAACAGAGCCCAATGTGGGGCTCGAACCCACGAACTGTGAGATCATGACCTGAGCTGAAGTCGGACACATAACCGACTGAGCCACCCAGGTGCCCCTAGCAAAACCATTTATGACTAAAAATTAGTCTTTTACAAAGTTTTGGTCTCATCCTGTGAGGTTTTTTTTTTTTTAATTTAAATCTCTCCTTCACAACTAAGTGAATATTTGAGAAAGTGGTTTTAAATTTCTAAAGAGTTTGGGGCACCTGAGTGGCTCAGTTGGTTAAGCATCCGACTTCGTCTCAGGTCATGATCTTGAGGCCTGTGGGTTTGGGCCCTGCATCGGGCTCTGTGCTGACAGATCAGAGCCTGGAGCCCCCTTCGGATTCTGTGTTTCTCTCTCATGCTACCCCTCCCCCACTCGTGGATTTATTGAATAGAATGCTTTCAAGATGATTTTTTAATGGCTGAGTGTTGGGTCAAGAGATAAATAAATGCAGTTAATCTATAACGTAGTGTTTTTAGGCTTTGTGCAGATGTTTTATCACATTCACATCATGCTATGCATATGGAATACCCAATATGCATATAGAATGAATGAGGAAAGAATATGGGAAAGGGTTTAAATTACTTGTTTTTTTAATTGAGGCTTTTTACTATTTTTAAAAATTGTGATATAATTGAAATGTAACATTAGTTTCAGGTGTATAACGTAATGATTTAATATCTGTATATATCACAGAATGATTATCACATAAGTCTAGTTAACACCCATCACACACATAGTTGCAAATTTCTTTCTTAGGATGAGAACCTTTAAGATCTACTGTCTTAAAAACTTTCAAATATATAATACGGTGCTGTCAACTATAGTCACCATGCTCTAACTGTACTAACCTGACATCCCCAGGACTTCTTCATTTCATAACTGGAAGTTTGTACCTTTTGATTTCCTTCACCCATTTTGCCCATCTCCTACCCCCCATCTCTGGCAATCACCAGTCAGTATCTACAAGTTTGTCTTTTTTGCTTATTTGTTTTAAGATTCCACATCCATCAGTAGACACTTAGGTGGCTCCCATATCGTGGCTGTTGTAAATAATGCTGCAGTGAACAGAGGGTGCATATATCGAGTCACTGCTTTCCTTTCCTCCAGATACATACCCAGTAGTGGAATTACTGGATCATATGGTACTTCTATTTTTTATTTTTTGATGACACTCTGTAGAATTTTTCATGGTAGTTGCACCAACTTACGTTCTTACCAACGGCATTCAAGTGTTCTCTTTTCTCCACATCCTTGTAACTCCTTGTTGATCTCCTCTCTGTTTTATGATAGCCATCCTAACAGGTATAAGATGACATCTCACTGTGGTTTGGATTAGCATCTCCCTGATGATGAGTGATGTTAAGCCCCTTTTAGTGTACCTGCTTATGTATCAGTAGGTCTGCTTTGAGAAAATGTTTATTCAGACCCTATGCCCACTTTGAAATTGGATTGCTTGGTGTTTTGATATTTTATTTTTAAATAAGGAGCTGTGAAAAAGTGAACTCTATTGTAAACTATAGCTCAAAGTATTTTGATAATGGAAGTTACTTTGGGTCATACTATGCAACTTTAAAAGTCATTATACAAGGTTATCAGATTTGCAAATAATTGTTAGGAGGAATATAGGACAGATATGCATTGAGAGCCAGCTGTGTATTCTGAATATTTTAAAATATAGTTACATAAGAGTAAATTAGCAAATCTAAAATCATCTACATGCTGTTCCTTTCCAATTGAAATCAAAGATACAGCCGAAACAATGATAGGCCTACAAAGATGATTTGAAAACTAAATTCCATGATCCCTGCTTTTTCTCTCCTTTATATAAGACTAGGGATATTCCTCCAAAGGGAAATATGACAAGGGAAGCAATTATATTTCCTATGTAATCTATTTAATATGTATATTGAATTTAATTGGCCCAGATGAAACTCTTTCTTCCATGAGCTTTTGACCCTCCCAGTGCTGTGGAAATCTAACTTGACAAAGGTTAGCAGTGACTTGATAACTGTTAGGAGAGTTTATAGCAAGTCCTATATCAATTCTATGTACTTTCTGTGTCTCACCAATAATAAACTTCTATAGTCTATGCCACTGTCATTAATACTCTTTTAATTTAGACCTTTTGTCACTCACTAATTATTTCCAGCCAGATTACAATTACTTGAAAGGCCATGCTGTGTGCTTTTGATGGCTCTTACATTTTGCCCTAGCAATGGGCATAGGGCTGACCCCTAATACCTACTTGATTGATCATTTGAAAAATGTATGCACTACGTGAACAGAACAGTGACTTATGAAAGTTTAAGTGGATTGTTCCCTGGTTATCCTGGAGATACATATGTATTTTATTCTATGTATGAATCTCTTTGTTGACCGCACCTGGAAATATCTTGGTCATACCTTCTGAGTCCAAATATAAAAAAGCTAAAGAAATAATAATTTCATATGAAGACTTTTGTCTGTTAAAGTCATCTGGTTTCTTATTAAACAATCTGTGACATCTCTATGGTTTGAAAGCATTAAACAACACCATCTGTCATGGTGGCCATGTCCCTGTAATGAGAGAATTTATCAAGATATATTGAGCTCATGGGCATTTAAGCTTACATTTGTTCTGCCTAATGTGTAAAAGCTTCTAATACTGGGCATGTTAAAAAAAAAAAAAAGGCAAATGCCAAAGTGCTCAACTTTTATGGGCTCTGTTTAGCCTTTAGGTGATTTACAGAAAACATGACTCATACACCACCTGGGTTCATAATGAAAAAGGCCAAATACTTTCCAAACCACCTGTTGCCTTGTCTTTCGTGCCTAAGGAATCATATCCAGCACGAAACATGGGCTCTCTGCCATTATTATTCCCAAAGAAGAAATGTAATTCCAAAGGTTTTACCAATCTGTTCATTCTAAATCACTAAGGCTATTAGAGATTTCAGAAATATTTTTACATGGAAAATTTACTTTAAGCACCAGTATGTTTCCTTCACTCTGTGAAAGCTTAATGCTGCACGACTCAAAAGAATTCAGATAAGTGGAAGACAATTTAAAGTTAATTGATTGCTCCATTTTGTAAATTGCATTGCGCAAATTCAAGAGTAAAAGCCATTTCCTAGTTTTTGTCAGGTCCTTCTTTCACTGTGTGTCAGATGTCACTTCATTCATAAAGTCTGCAAAGATTTAACAGCCTTATTATGCAGTTCTTTTTGGTAATGCCCTTCACTCTTGACTTTACAAATGGAAATATATTTTATTGATCCAGATGCGTTAAGTGCTTCAGACACTCTCCAGCATATTCCAGTTACTTTAGTTACGCCTCCTTGAACATGAATGTCCCTTGGATAAATCCTTGCCTTTCAGTAATGGCTTTGAGATGGTCAAAATGATCATGAGTCTTCATACATTCTCGAAACATTTCTGAGCACTTGAATTACAGAGGGGTCTTGGGGTTTCAAGTTGACCTTTTTTGATTAGTAGCTTCATTGTGAAATCCATTCAGAAACTACATAACTCGAAATTTCACATCGAAATTTTTATGTAAGCTTCAGATGAATGACTCCAAAAGACTCCTTCCTTTAGACAAGAATTTCCCTTGCTCTATGTGGACAAGGCAGACTATAAATGAACTGAATGTGCATTAGCTTAGTATATCAATATGTCCTGTGAACCTAGTCAACATTAGTGGATTTTACTAACGGATAGACCTTTTCTCAGATGCACAACACACGTACACACACACATATACACACTTGTGTGCGTAGGCTTTATTGACAGATAAACATGTCTGCTTATAGGTTGACCAGTGGGCAAAATAAGAGATCTTCTCTTTTTACATCATAACTAGCTTTTTTCCAACATTGATTATAAAAATTTTTCAGTCCTAAAAAACAAAGAATTGTACAGTGGGCATCCCTAAATGAACCTCTTAGAGTCAGTAATTAGTCTTGTGCTGTACTTGCTATAGTGTATATCTGCATCTATCCATCCAACAAGCCTTCGTACTTATTCAATGCATTTCCAAGTTAGTTGCGGACATCAGTAGATGTTCCCCTAAATATGTCAGTGGACATATGAATGTAACTAATTTTTACATAATAGTTTCTAAGAAGGGATCATTTCAGGTGATCTTAAATATCATAAGCTACTCAGAATTTTAGTCCAGTTCTTCTGGCTTCTGCGAAGATCCAGTATTCTCCCTTCTCTGTGTTGGCTTCATCCACTGCTCCCTTGAGCATGGTGCTAATTGTCCTAACTCTGCCTGTGCTCCCATCTCTATCCCTTCCCTGCACCGCAATGACTTGTGTATGCAGCAATGAATCGAGTAAGAGTTCTTGAGCCAAGGTGCGTGTAGCTGTGCAGGTTGTATGAAATCACTTAATGGCCATGGAGTATTGTAAACCACGAAAGGCAGGGTAGTTGACAAAGTGCCTCACACAGTGTCTGACACATAGGTGGCACTGGGTAAACATCTATGGATAGAAGAATGGAAGGAGACAGAGGGAGAGACGGAGGGAGAGACGGAGGGAGAAAGGGGAAAGGGAAGGAAGGGACGCCATTAGCTAGGATGATAAGTGAAGCCTTCTTGGAAAAGCTGATAGTTTCATGAATGAGTTTTCATCAAGGGAGTAGGTAAGACTCTTCTCAGTGGAAAATGTTAACCAAACCCTCAACTGAACATAATCTTGTTGGCACATTGATTAAAATTGGAGATGGCCAATGAGCACTTGTATTTTTGGTGGCTGAAACGTGCCTGGGGAAAGCCTCCTGAAGACAAGAAGCATTCAAGAGTGTTTTTAAAACTTGGATGATTTTGTAGGAGGCTGTTTGAAGGACTTAAGGTTCAGATAGGAGCTGCAAGGGTAGAGATGAGTGAGTGGCAAGTGTGGGACTTACAAAAAGCTGCTAAAGCAAAATCCAGATGCATAACTTTCAGTCACTGATCCCAGTGTTTACAAGGAAGATGATAATCTCTCAGCACACATCTTATACAGACAGCGCTAAAATAAAAATGTTTTTGACATTTCCATTTGGAGCCAGAATCTCTCCAATTTGGAGTATAAAAACGAAGGTGCTTTCCCAAGTTGATCTATGGAACTTTTGCCCAACAAACAGGCAAAATATTGGAGTGCTCCCTAAAAATGAGAAGAGGATTGTTGCTTTCAAGGATTGAAAATATATAATAGTCAAGAAAACTGTGTGTGTGTGTAATAAAAATGAAGATAAAAATAGAATATCTTTCTAAAATTTATCCTATCATTCCAAAAGATTTTTGAAGTTCTATACTGGGTGTCTGGATACTGAACCTAGTATGTGCCATTTGTTTTTATTTATTTATATCATTTTTAAATGATTCTGATTATTTCGTGCTGCCAGAGGCTCGCTTCCAGTAGTTTGGACGGTCACACAAAGTGTTTTTGTTTACTTTGTCTAGGACCGTGACCGCACCTGGAAGGCAGCGGGGTAAGCCTAAGGGATGAGAGCACAGTCAGACTTTCTCAACCAGTCAGATACAGGGGCAAAATAGTTTATCAGCTGACAAAGGGTCTGTTTAGTTACCTGTGGTCTTTTTATTTAAAGTTTGTTTGTTCTTTTATGTTTATTTATTTCTTGAGAGAGAGAGAGAGAGAGAGAGCTGGAGAGGGAGAGAGAAAGAATCCAAAGCAGGCACCGCACTGTAGCACAGAATCAGACGCAGGGCTTGATCTCATGAACCGTGAGATCGTGACCTGAGCTGAAACCAAGAGTAGCGTCGTTTAATCGACTGAGCCACCGAGGCGCCCCTCCCCGTGGTCTTTAATCATGCTTTGTCATATTGCGATCTATCTGAAGTCTTAGTTATAACATGACTTGAACTTGCTTCGGATATTATCTGTGTGGTCCCTCAGGAAAATAGGCAGTTACCTGACACAGATGTGAATTGAAATTGCTTATCTTTTGGAAATAAGGCTATAAATATAAGGTGGAGATTATACCGCTCACTCTGTGTCCGTCATAACTCTCATTGGTTGTCAAAGAGCAAGATGACTTCAAAGTAACTCACTAATAAAATGCATTGGTTGGGGCGCCTGGGTGGCTTAGTCGGTTGAGCATCCGACTTTCGCTTAGGTCATGATCTCGCAGTTCGTGGGTTCGGGCCCCGTGTCGAGCTCTGTGCTGACTGCCAGCTCAGAGCCTGGAGCCTGTTTCAGTCTGTGACTCCCTCTCTCTCTGACCCTCCCCTGCTCACACTGTCTCTCTCTGTCTCCTAGAAATAAATTTAAAAAAATAAAAATAAAAATAAAATGCATTGGTCATTTTATTAGAGGCCTGGAAGCATCAACAGTTAAATTTCTTGACCAGTTTTCAAGAGCTGTCCTGAACTGGCATGTGCATGATTTCATAATATTGCACAACCAGGTGGTGTTTTTCTTCAATCGTGCACATGAATGCGTTCCCTTTAAGTGCATATTGGATCATCCCTTTCCTTCTCCACTTCCTCCTTCAGAGCTGGCTCTAGGCTTTTATTGTCACTTGTCAAGTCATAGAATAGGAGAAAAGAATAATAAGAGAAGCGTTCGCGTGTAGTTGTTCAAGTATGTGTTCAGAAATGAGACTGCCTGGATTCCTGTTTGGGCTCTTCCATTAACTCCCTGGGAAACCTGCAGGGAGTTCCTTAACCTTCCTCTGTCTGAGGAGTTTCATTTGAAAAAAAAGGAAATAGTAATCATGTTTGCTTCAGACAGTCTGGGGGATTTTTTTAATGGGGGTAAAATTTACATAATATAAAATTAACCACTAACCATCTGAATTCAGGGACATTTAGTACATTCACCATGTTGGTAACTCCCCTCTGTCTAGTTGCAAGACACTTTCATCACCCCAAAAGCAAAACGCATACACATTAAGCAGTCACTTCCCATCTCCCCCTACCTCCCCCTAGTAACCACCAATCTACTTTCCATCTCTACAGATTTATTTAGTCTAAACATTTCATATAAGTGGAATTATATGATACATGACCTTTTGTTTCTTGCTTCTTACACATAGCGTAATGATTTGGGGGGTTATCCACATTGTACCCCGTGTCATTATTTCATCACCTTTAATGGCTGAATAATAATCCATTACATGGAAATACCACATTCATCAGCTGATGGACATTTGAGTTGTTTCTACCTTTTGACTATTATAGATAATGCTGCTAAGAACATTTGGGTCCAGGTTTTTGAGTGAACACATGTTTTCATTTCTCTTGGGTATATACCTAGTGTAGAATTACTGAGTCCTATGGAAACTCTGTGGTCAACCATTTAAAGAAGCACCACGCCATTTTCCAAACTCACTGCGCCATTTAATATTCCCACCAAGTGTATGAAAGTCCTGATTTCTTTGTATCCTTGTCAACACTTGTTATTTTCCTTTTCCTTTTTATTTTGTATTGTGCCTAACCCCCAATGGCAGGAACATGTTATCTATTGGTGGTTTTGATTTGCATTTCCCTAATAATAAACGAGGTTGAGCATCTTTTCATATTCCTGTTGGCCTCATATCATTTTTAAATGTTTTATTTATTTTTGAGAGAGAGGGAGACAGAGTATGAGCGGAAGAGAGACAGAGTGAGAGAGAGAGACCCAGAAGCGAATCGGAAGCAGGCTTCAGGCTCTGAGCTGTCAGTACAGAGCCTGATGTGAGGCTTCAGCTCGTGAACTTGCCAGATCATGACTGAGCTGAAGTCGGACACTTAACTGACTGAGCCACCGAGGCACTACCTCATATCATTTTTTAATAAAGATTGACTGAGTAAATAATGGATAATATGTGTATAGTACATACCATGTATCAGGCATTGTGTTAAGTCCTTTACATATATATACACATGTACATAGAATCTTTTAATGTCAAAATAGGCATACTATTATTATATGTAAAGTATTCAGAACAGTACTTTGCAAATGATGAATGGGAGTTAGAATGGAAAACCAGAGAGAACAAGCCTAGAAAAGAACACGGTGTCTTCTTTTTCTTTATGACACCATTAATTTACATTTACATTGAATACCCAAAAGATATTGAAGTTGTTTCTCCTGCCCTCTCTGCTATTCCAGAATATGCCAGAGGTAGAACGACCACTTTGTTGCTTTTAGTTCATGAACAATGAGGATTTTGTTCTTAAGACCAGATGTGTTTTCAGGGTTTTGTTTGCACGTAAACCCAAAAGAAGTCTTATTCTGTCTACATGTTCATTTGTTCAATCATTCTTTCAACAAATACGCATTGTGCCTGTCTGTCATATGCCAGATGCTGTTCTAGGAGCTTTGTAATAGCAATTTACAAAACAAACAAACAAAAAGACATGGGTGGTGGGGAGGACCTTCCTTTTGGAGCTTACCATCCTCAGGGCAGAAAACAAACAGGAAACAAATAATAAATATGTATACATTGTGTGGTATGTGGTGGTGAGTCTTGGGGAGGGAAAGGAAAAGGGAAGACAGAAGGAATGTGACATAGGGAAGCACGACTAAGGGTCAGCTGAGGAAGTGAGATCCAGTCCTCTCCTGCAGGATTTCAGCTGGATTCCTCCTCCTGCCGCTCCTCACCCTTTTGAATCTTCCCCCACTTCTGGAGAGGGAGGGAGGAATGGGGAAGGTGAGCACAGCAGCAACTACCTCAAAAGCAGCCACCCCTTTACTCTGCTAGGGAGGAAAACCCACACCTCTAATCCTTGTACCCAGGATTTTGAGAAAGACTGAGAACACGACTATTTTCCTTTCTTTAGGATTTGTATGTGACTCAAACATTTGCTTGTTGCATCTATCCCAGCCCTTTTAGAGTAGCTAGAAATGTAAGCTTCACCGTCAGTGCAGGGACACTTCAACAAACGAACACCACCTAATTGTTTGGAAACGTCCAGTAACGTCCAGTTAAGTCACAGGCAAGTCTGTTGCTTTACTGTAAAATGGATACAGTAACACTTATTGTGCAGAATTATTGCAAAAATGACATATAATGGATAAACAGGAGCCTGGACAACATTTGAAACAGAGAGGCATTCACACATCACAGTGGTAGGAATTTACCATTATTGGTGGCATCTGGCCAAAATCACCCTGACCCCAGGTGGGCTTTAAAAGAGCTTCAGGAACTCTCTAAAACCCAGCCTTGACTTATGCTAAGGCTGAAATATGAAGACTCAAGAACCTGACACTCAGCAGTTGGAAGAGTCCACCTTCTCTACTGATGGAAGCCAGAAGGAGAAGAAAGCTGCCTAGGGGCCAGGCAGGTGGGGGGGTGGGGGGGTGCTTGGGAGTCAGAGCTGAGCCCCACACTCAAGGCAGAAAATCTCAGCTCAAGTATCAGCTCTTTGTTTCCTAAGCCGATGACCTTGGGCAACTCATTAATATAATCTCAGTCAGGAAATGGGACCCTAATAATGTCTATGAAAGCTCATTGTAAACTACAAAGCACTATACAAAAAGATGATTCTAATTAAAATATGTGAATACCAGGGCCCCTGGGTGGCTCAGTCAGTTGAGTGTCCGACTCTTAATTTCAGCTCAGATCATGATCCCAGGTTGGTGCTATCGAGACCCACAAGGGGCTCTGTGCTGAGCACAGGTTCTGCTTAAGATTCTCTCCCTCTCTCCGTTTGCCCCTCTCCCCCGCTCTCACACTCTCTCTTTCTAAAATAAAATTTTTTTAAGTATGAATACCTACATTGCTGCACTTAGCAGCAAGCACAGTATCAAAGGTATATAAGCCTTTTAAACTACAAATTATTACACACATGCTTTTCCATTAGTTGTTCCTAAATATACAGATAGCAACTGATAGGGTGGAATTGAGAAATTAGTCCATGCATCCCAAATTCCTGGCATCAGACACACCAGTAATATAGTTTATCCAAGAAATTTGAAACATTTCAGATATCCTTTAAATTAATCCCAAGCCTTTACCATAATATCTGTTATTTTGTTTTCATAATATCCTTTTAACGCTATTATTATTGTCCATATTCACAGGGTCAGAAATTAAAGAGCAAAGAATTGCAGTCACCAGTATCTCATAAGTCACTTAGTGGGAGGGTTATGACTAAGATTTGTTTTTTCTTCCTGTCATTGATATCTGTTATTAATAACACTCAGTTTATATTCTATCGAGTGTATTCCATGAGGTGGGCCCTCAACTAGGCCCCAGGGATGCAATGTGTGGAAGAGAGGCTGCAGAGCTTATTATAAAAGGGAAGGGAGTTTGGGGCCCAGTAACCGTATAACCAAGCTAAGTCACAACTGTAGAAATGCCCTTGTGTTTGGGAATCAGGGGGTCTGCAGGGGAGGCTGAGGCAGAGGGGGCTCCGGAGGGACTTCCTGAGGAAGTGAAAATGGAGTTGACATCTGAGGGATGGCTGTGGATGGCTGAGCAGGAATGAGCAGCAAGGTGGGTCCAGGCAGGGGACACAGTCTGAGCTGACTACAGTGAAAAGAAACAGCGTGGGGACGGAAAGACCGCCACGGCCAGGGCTGGAATGCAGGGAGGGTTCAGGGAAGAGCCCAACATGAGGTCCTTCCCTTGGGAGGCCAGCAGGGCCACACAGGGCCTCAAAACTGTCCCCATGACCAAGTAGGGCAAGGCAGGAGAGCAGGTGTGCGTCACTTGCTCAAGGTCACATGGACTCCTTAGCCCCTGTTCAGCGGCTGCCTTGCTCCATGAAAGCATACCTCTAAGGACTTTGGAAATATCCCTAGGAAACTCAGGTCGAGATCCCCCAGCCGAATATTTCACTGTGTTTTCTTAATTCAAGTGATTTTGGTAATTGACTAAGTTGGTCAAATCTAAGAAAAAGGCATAAACGGGGGCGCCTGTTAAGCATCCAACTCTTAATTTCAGCTCAGGTCAGATCTCACGGTTCATGGGTTTGAGACTCTGCACTAACAGTGTGGAGCCTGCTTGGGATTCTCTGTCTGCCTCTCCCCTGCTCACGCTCTGTCTCTATCCTCTCAAAGTAAATAAATAAACATTTTTTTAACTGAAAAATACATAAACTTTTAATAGAAAGACAAGAATGGTTTAGGGAGAGAGAAGCACCTTTGCAGATGGGAAACTAACTTCTCTCTGGGACTCTCTGTGGGCCCCATGCTGGAGCTCTCACATAACCTGCCAGGACAGCTCAGGATACAGGAGCCTCCCTCCCTGGCACCCACTAGCGGGTGGCACGCCTCCCTCCAGACCCCAGTCTCTCGGCTCACGCAGGATGGCTTGTTTGAGCGAACGCTGCAAAATCAAAGAGGCTGCCCCACCTTCTAAAATCTAGGGAATTCTCTTAGGATCTTGTGAGCATTATAATCTTATGTAAACACAAGAGGAAGTCCTATGATTCTCGGTAATTATGCAGACTTCTAGAAAACAGAACTCTCAGGTTAGCCTATCTCCCTCTGACGTGAGAAATCCAGGCTGTTAAAAAGGAAGCTGTGTCGGAAAATTGCAATGTGTCTAGAGCCTCTTGGACAGTCACCGTCCCCTGGACTTCATTTTCAGATGACATCAGAGAAGAGCATTGACAAGGGCAGGCTCATCCAGGCAGGGATGACTAGACTTCGGAAGTCGTTAAATAAATTCCGGGGACATCATTATTTTTACTTGTTTTCTTTGCTGCATCCCAAGAGAGGGATAGAACATGAGAGGAAAATAGGATTGACATTTTAAGAATAGCACTTCGAGTAGAGATTTTCAGGTAGCGTAGGTTTAAACATGTAGGCTAATCATTAAAGGTAATGTTTTGAGAGTTATTAATTTGCTTTCTATAAGTGGCCTATTACTTAGTAAGATGCAAAAATAAATATGACGAAGACCTTCGCGTTGCGGCAGAAAGAGCAGAAGTAAGGAGCTTGTGGGCTGAATCACCCAAGTGCTGCTCACGTTAACGCAGCCCTCTTCCCGTTCGGCTGTGTTGGTCAGAGCATATATTCCCATGAAATTCAGGGACACTTTACGGAGACAATCCTTTTTCTCATTTATTTTCAGCCTACTAATTCTAAATGTTTTTACTGTTTTATTTATTTCTGAGAGAGAGAGAGACAGCTGAGCAAGGAAGGGTCAGAGAGAGAGGGAGACACAGAATCTGAAGCAGGCTCCAGGCTCTGAGCTGGCAGTCAGCACAGAGCCCGACGCGGGGTTTGAACCCACAAACTGTGAGATCATGACCTAAGCCAAAGTCGGACACTTAACCGACTGAGCCACCCAGACACCCCTCAACCTACTAATTCTAAATGAAAAGCTTATGGAAAAAAAAAAGATTTACAGAAAAATGCCCCTAACTTTGGGTCTTTAAAGTGGATAGTAGGTTACAGAGTTCACTTATTTTCATAAATGTCTTTGAGCCTTAGGATATCAGGAGGCATTTTTGTCCTGGGGAACCTTCCAGGCCAGTTAGGAGTCTTGGCTTGGGCGGCAGGAGGCTGATGGACATGGAGCCAGAGCTCAAACCCAGGCCAGTTCAGCTCCAAAATCTGCACTCCTTAAGGCGACACCACATCTTCTCACATTATTTAGATTCTTTTTTTTCTTAAGTTTATTTATTTTGTGAGACATAGAGCATGCACGCTTCGGAGGTGGGGGGAGGGCAGAGAGACAGTGAGAGAGAATCCCCACCCTTCTTGCAAGGCTTGAGCTCATGAACTGTGGGATCATGACCTGAACCAAAATCAAGAGTCAGACGCTCAACTAGCTGAGCCATCCAGGGGCCCATATTTAGGTTCTTAATAGTATTTCAAAGAAGAGACACTCGGGGTATAAGCTCAGACCGTGTTGCTTAGAAGGCACAGGGACGTGTTGAGCTGTCCCCTGAGAGCGTGGAGGTGATGACCGGTCTATATTCAGGCTGGGACTGCAGCGCCTGCCATGACCCAGCGGTCACTTTGTGATGAGCAGCCCCGGCCACTTTCTTTTCCTTCTGCGTGGACTCCTCAGGTGCAGAATCCCCGAGAGCACAGCGCGTTAGGTCCTGAGTTGCTCGACAATGCGGGTGACATCTTTGGCCATGGGGCTTCCTACCGGCTCCTTGGTGTCACCCAGGGGAAGCATGGCAGCCAGGGTGGCGGTGGAAGCAGCAGGGAAGCAGCTTTGAGGAAGCAGCCCCTCAAAATGGGAGCGTGAAGAACACTGGAGCTAGACAGCTCCCCAGGGGAATTCTACCAAACTTTGTAAGAACAGATTCCCCGGTGCTGCTAATACTGTTCCAGAACACAGTGTGGAATTGACAGGGAAGGTGGGGAAGCCTAACAGAACAAGCATATGATGTTATAAAACTCAGCAAAGGACAAAAACCACAAAGAGATGCTATTTTTGAAGACTAATGACGTACTGAATATGACAGTAGCCTACGGGACATGGCAGCAATTAGGATTAGGAGGAAACACCCCGTGACCAAGTATTGCCTATTCCAGGAAAGTAAGGATGGCTTTACCATTGTGAAACTGATTAATAGAGTTCAACGCAACAAGACGTCTAAGGATAGGAATAAGATTTCTGCGTAGACGCTACTTCTTAACTCCCAACCTAGCACCGAGCCTAAAGGGGAAAGACCAGATGCAAGAATCAGGGATAAGTTCAATCAGGAATTAGACAAGGGTGGCCACTACTCCCTCCATCACTAAAATTGTCCTGAAGTTGCTGCAATCAAACACGAAACTAGAAGTACGAATGTTTTAGTAGCTGATTCTCTGCGATTCTCAAAGGACAGACTCACATGCAAATTAAACTCTCCAGGATCCCATTTGTCACCTATCAGACTGGAGAAGACTAACATGACACATGACACGGTCAGGAGCAAGAAGCCTCCGGCGCTCTGACATGTTGCTGATGGGAATGTAAAGGGATACATCTTTTCCGATGGAGGCCGTGACGACCCCTGTCGCAATCACAAGTGCGCATGTCTCTCCACCGTCAAGTCCACTGCTGGGAGTACTTACACACACCGGTGACACAGGTTACATAAGTAGAGTGAAGAATGTAGGCATTGCGTGTAATGGTAAAGACACCAGAAAAACCTAAGTGGCCTCCAGTTGACTGAATCATGATCCACGCATCCATCCACCACGATCCATCCGTGGAGTCTAATGCAGGCATCAAAGGAAGGAGAAGTCCTTGGGAATGGACGTGGACTCACTCTCCTCCATGTCACATCAAGTGAGAAAGAGCAAGATGGAGAACAAGATCTGCAAACTCCTGTTTGTATACAGCATGTCCCCATTTGTATAAATAGAAGAAAATAATGTATCAATTGTATATGCATAAAACACCCTCTAAAAGGAATCACGAGACCGGGAAAGCACTGGATGTCTGTGAGGCAGAACGCTAGGTGCCCGAGAGATAGGATGTCAGGGAAACATTTTCATTTGGAGCTTTTGAATTTTGAACCATCTGAATATACTACCTTCCCAAAAAATAAGTGACTAAAGTGCAAATTAAGGAACAAAGGAGAAAGGGGGGGTGGGGTGGCAGGAATCGCATTGAGCGGTGGATCTAGTCCAAGCAGCTTAGAAGGATACATCGTGTGGACACGGGTTGAAGGGAGAGAGGAGCAGTGTGGGCATTGTCCATGGTGGGAACACAGGAGAGGAGTCGGGGCTGGAAAGCACAGGAGGGGAGAATGTTCAAAGGGTAACAGCCATTCAGGTTTCACCAGAATGAGCAGAACAAGAATCAAAGGTAGACATACTGGGGTGGCATTGTAGAGGGCATTTGGCTCCAGGCTTAAAGGGGCTGCATTTTATTTGGCAGACAATGGAAAACCATCAGAGGCTTTTCATTAGAGAAGAGACATGATCAAAACTGTTCTGTTAAGGGCTTAAAACCTGTTACTGTCAGGGAGAATGAATTTAAAGGAACAGGCACAGCAGGTGAGTTTCTTGAGCGCAGAAACTCACGCCGGTTCAGCCCTTTAGCTCCTCTGCATAGAGCAGCACCTCGTGCACAGTAGGGACACATGCAGGCAGGGCTAACTTTCTAGCATGTCCCATGAAGGGCCTGATTTGATCCTGGCAATAACAGTATGAAGGGGCTCTACTATTGTCCCCATTTTACAGATGGGAGAAATTGAGGCTGGGATTGATTAAAAGCTTGTCCAGAGGCACAGCCATGCAGGGTGGAACCTGGATTCACCAAGCAGTCTGGCTATATAGTCTCTGCTTTTGAAGAATATTAAACTCTGTTTTAGGGGCGCCTGGGTGGCTCAGTCTCGTAAGCGTCCCACTTCAGCTCAGGTCATGATCTCGTGGTTCATGAGTTCAAGCCCTACATTGGGCAGCTCAGAGCCTGGAGTCTGCTTTGGATTCTGTGTCTCCCTCTCTCTCTGCGCCTCTCCCACTGACCTCTGTCTCTCACTCTCAAAAATAAACATAAAAAAATAAACATTAAAAAATTTAAATGCCTCTGTAAACTAGGATTGTGTCAGTGGACATGAACGGGAAGGCAAAAATTCAGAGGAAATGCAAGAGCCGGGAAATATTAGGGTGACATCCGTATAGTTGCCACTGAGTAGGATAACGAACCTGAAAGTAGTCTGAGAAAGAAGAGATGTCACATATGCCTTCATCCATCAAACAAAAATTATTAATTACTGTGTGCAAAGAAATTCACTTGACTGTATATGGAATGAATAATAAATACTAGCCTTACTTCAAAAATTATATATTAAAAAATAGTAAGGGGTGCCTGGGTGGCTCAGTTGGTTAAGCATCTGATTTGATTTTGGCTCAGGTCATGATCATGTGGCTTGTGGGTTTGGGCTCTGTGTCGAGCTCTGACAGCATGCAAAGCCTGCTTGGGATTACCTCTCTCTCTCTCTACCTCTCTCTCTCTGCCCCTCCCCACTGGCACTTGTTCTCTCTCTCTCTCTCTCTCAAAATAAATAAACTTAAAAAAATAAAAACAGTAAATATCATTTATCATGAATCACCTGGGATTAATAAACCTTTAGTTGGGATTTGTATATACGGTGTGGTTGAAAGTCAGCAATCATACAGTAAAATAGCATCACTCCCTCCATTAACATCGAAAAAGTGGATAATTATGCATGAAAACTGCTTTGCCACAAGTCATGCAGCAAATGTATGGTAGGCCACACTCAACACCTGCCACTACCTAAGTCTGGAGCACTTCGCTGGAGCCCTAGGCTGCCCACTACCATGCCCCTCGCTGCCCGCCTCACGGCAGGAATGCTTGCATGGAGATCTGTTCTAGCCCAAAGCCTCAACCGGGCTCCCACAATACGGAGAAACATTGCTCAATTCCAATCCAAATAGAGGGCACCTGGGTGGCTCAGTCAGTTAAGCATCTGACTTCAGCTCAGGTCATGATCTCGCAGTTCACGAGTTCGAGCCCCACTTTGGGCTCTCTGCTGTCAGCGTGGAGTTTGCTTCAGATCCTCTGTCCCCTTCTCTCTCTGTGTCTCCCTAACTTGTTCACTCTCTCTCAAAAATAAATAAACATTAAAAAATAGAGTTATAAAACGGATAAATAGAATGCCTTCTCCATGACGCCAGCCCTGGAAAGGATAGTTATTTAGTGGAGATTGTGCTGGGGACGGCAGGCCTGTACTTACAGAATCAGTGGGTCTCTGAACGTTCTGCCTGTTTGAACACCGAATGGGATGGTAAGGAAGAGGAATACACCCCCTAGGAGCAGGACGTTTGCCAAGACACAGGGAAGGCCACATAAAGTGTGTGACTTCCGTGATGCAGGAACCCAAGTGCATGCCAGAGAACGAGGGTGCATTCTTGTGGCTGTGTCTGCAGCCCTGCTGGTTACAGGGGACCATGCACAGCACCCTCCAGTGGCCTTAGATTGCCTGTAGAAACTGGCAGAGTCCCGGTCCCCAGAAGGGACGGAGGCGCAGTGCTCTTGGCTGTGAGTGTCCTTTCACGCCAACGTTAAAGGAGCCTGCTGTCATGTATGTGTCTTGAAGGTGGCCAGACCAGGGTGAGCCACGAGGAAACAGGGCAGGGGTGACATCCACCGATGGCCGGCCCACCGCAGCCCGGCCCCCAAGTGCACCTTGCCTTTGCCGCGCACTGGAGACAAATCCAGAAGCCAGGCCTCCAGTGGGGGGTGCCTGTAAGGCACGACACTGCTTGAGACACTGCTCGCGAGTGCTTCCAGGGGTCAGGAGGGAGCTGCCTGAGCAAGTCCCTGTGAGCCGTGTCCCAGGGCCTGGAATGGTCACCCTGCTCGGGACCCGTGCACAGTTCTGGTGGGCGTGCTTATCTCATACCATGCCGGCGTGTACTTACTCGCAGGGATGGCTGGAGTGCCCCCCAGGGACCCCACGCTCATGTTCTCTCTCTCTCTCTCTCTCTCTCTCTGTCTCTCTAAGTCCAGAAGTTAAACGGTAAATGAAATAGGTACAGATATTTCAAAAGAAACACCCCAAACAAAGCCCACTTCACCAGGAACGTTCCGGGGCTGTTTCTCCTGCTCGCAGCTTCAAGCCCGGACCCCAATCTAGAAAGTTCTCACGTCCTTCTCAAGCACCATCTGGCACTCAACCTCCTCCTCCACCTGCCCCCTGCTTGCCCAGCTGAAGGAAGGAAGACCCAGCGTTCTCCCCTCCCCGCCCCCTCCCAGAGTCAGCCAGCAATCAGGGAAGGGCCCCTGAGCCGGGGTCGCCTCTCAGCCCCCTCGGCTGCTCCATGCTGAGGGCGAGCCGGGCCCCCACTGGGACTGCGACTGTCACTGTGACTTCGTGACTGTGAGCCTGCCTCGGTTTCAAGACTGAGGAAACGTGGGTGAGCGCCTGCCCCGCTTCGAGTACGCGCGCCTGCGGCATCGGGTCTTGCGCCTTGGGTCGGGTTCCCTGGAAGCGGAGCCTGGGGCAGGGGTTGCTGCGCCCGCGCGGTGGCGCCGGGCTCTCAGGAGCTGAGCAAGGGCGGGTCTGGGCTGGACACTGCCTCAGCCCGGCCTCGGGACCGCTCTGGAGCCCGCCGGCCCCACCGCGGAGATAGGCCCGGCACAGCTCGGGGGGCAGGGAGCCCCACCAGTGCCAGCGGCTGGTCAGCGGGGGGCCGTGTGCAAGCGGGGTCTACGCGGACGCCGGCAGCACGCACCAAACGCAGCCACAAAATGTCACACCTGGCGGACTGTCAGCCAGGTACGACGCCAGTGATACGACCCGGTCTCAGGCTCGGCGGGGGGGCGGGGGCGGGGGCCGGGGGGCGGCTGGGGGGGAGCCCACGGTGCTTCCCCGCTCCTGGCTCTGACCGCTCTGTGCCGAAGCCACAAGTCACACACAGCCTTGTGTGTGTGTGATCGGGCGGGTAGGCGGGACATGGATCCACTCGATCCTGGGGCCTGCCCTTCCTCGTGGACCTCAGCCTCTCCGTGCACCCCCCCACCCCCACCCCATGCAGGCTCAAGTGCAGGCCAGCTCCCCCGTGGCCTGGCTCAGGCGGGGCCGAGCGCTCCCCCGGGCGGCCTGCCCCCAAGGCTGCTTCCCTCCAGCCCTGGAGCTGGATGAGTGCCTGGTACGGGATTTGTTGCTCTCGTCAAGTATTGTCTCTTCATGTGCCCCAGTTGTGAATCCCTGTAAGGAAGGGCTGTGTCTAAACATCCTTCTGCGCCTTCTTCTCCGAGGCTGTTTGGCAAATACTCGTCAATGGGATGTTCGCTGTCTGACTGGTAGGGTGCCAGGGATTTGGGGCAGCCGTGGGGAGCCGCTGCCGACTCCCTGATTGCTGGTTTCGGGAGCGTTGCCTTTCTATTCAGAACAGGCCGTTTTGGGATGACTGTGTGTTTTTTGCTTTTGTTAAGGTTTTTCTTTTTTCATGTTTATTTATTTATTTTTGAGAAGAGGGGAGGGACACAGAGAGAGAAAGAAGGAGAGAGAATCTCAAGCAAGGGGAGGGACAGAAAAGGGGAGGGAAGACAGAGAGAGAGAGAGAGAGAGAGAATCTCAAACAGGCTCCACAGGGTAAGCACAGAGCCCGACCCAAGGGCTCAATTTCACCAACCATGAGATCTATACTTGAGCCAAAACCAAGAGGCAGATGCTTAAGAGAGTCAAGCAGGTGCCTTAAGGTTTTGGTTTTTTTATAAGTAACCTCTACACCCAGCGCAGGACTCGAACTCACAACGCCGAGATTAAGGGTCGAATGCTCTGCTGACTAAGCCAGCCAGCCAGGCACCCCTCAGGATTACTGTTTTCACTGCCACGTGAACTCTAAGTTCAGGGATCCCTCTGGCCTTCTTGCTCTTGAGTTACTTCCAGAAGATGAATAGGATAGAGGTCCCTTCTCCGAGGCACCCCTGGGAAGGTTCTACGTATGTAAATGGCACCATCTTTGTATACAAGGAGTTTATTATCCGAAGAGGGAAAGAATAGGCATTTGTATGCAATGCTGACGGAAGGAAATGGAGCCAGAAGTCACATCTCTGTAGAGTCATGCTTATACCCAGGGACACAGAGAGAAGGTAGGGGTGAAGAGCTCAGTGCCCGTCAATCTCTCAGGTCTGTACACTTGTCCAGATGAGCAGAATGGTCCCTTCCGGACAGGGAGGGCAGAGGAAACCTTGTCTTCCAGTTTCCTGTGCAGGCCTTCAATTAAGTCATATGATAAGGATTAATATTGTTTGTTGAATGTCAGACATACAACACCGTCCCTTCCTGGGAGCGCTAGACAGACGCACAATTCAAACATAAAAGGGACCAGCTGACGGGTGGCTCAGTCTCAGAGGTGAGCAGTTTCAGGGTTTATGGGCTGGGTCACTGTTTTGTTCTCCGGTTATTTTCCCCCCCAAATTCCACCTGCCGTTCTGGGAAGGGAAAACCTCCCTTCTAGTGCATTTCCGTGCTCAGCATTCACTCTGTGGTTACGCTTCTAGAAGAGCTATTGATGTCGCTAGCCATTTTTCTTAATATTCAGTTCTGGTCAAAGCAAACTAAGTGCTCCAAGGAGATCCTGGTTTCCATACATTCTCACCAGGGCGTGAAATACCGCAGGTGCTGGGTGTGTTTATGCTCTTTCTGACCCCAGTGACAATCATTAGTTTTTGCCTGAGGCATTCCTGAAAGCTGGCTTCACTGCAAGGGAGCAGAGCAGGCATAGGAAACGGTAACCAGCTACAGAGGTGATCTTGGGTTTCCCTTCCCTTTGACTTATCCAGACTCCCGGTCAGCGTGCTGTGGCTCTGAGCCCACGTACCCCATCCGACCACCCCTGCGGTATCCCGTCTTCAAGATGTGCCCCCACGGGGCGTTGCAAAGTTAAGGTTGTAGAATCACTCCAAATACTAGTGAGATGAGATGATCGGGAGAGTGAGAAGTTAGACTCGTGCTGCCGTGAACACATAATATCACATAAAGAGGGCGCCTCCAGTTGGAAGATGGAAAGCTGACTGAGATGAACCGCAGACGAGGCTATGGGCTTGTGATTCTCTTTCCTGTGTTCTGTGCACAGGACAGGTGGAAATAAGGAGCTCCATAAACCTGAATGCGGATACATGGTTAGTGGCTTCCGTCGCATCCCCTCTGCTTTGTTTTGTTTGCTCCGTAGTCCTAGGTCCCCATTGTCCCGTTTCGTACGGATCCGTGCCATCTGTGGGCTGCCCAGCCTAGAAGGAGTTCGGGAGCTCTAATGCTTGCTGCTTTGGAGTTTCTCTAAGTGCCTTAACCCAGTTTCTCCTTTTCTCAACAGTAAAAAGCAGCATTCCCAAATNCTGTCTTTGTGTATAGGCAGTCTCTGTACTTCGCGCTAATTAATTTGAATAATGGTGTAGATTGGATTCTGAAAACAGAAGCAAAGATCAGTTAGTCTGTGGTTGTCCAGGTAGACTTGGTACGGTGGCCAGGACACCTGGCCCCTGGTGGCCCGAGGAATGATTGGTGTTAAGGATACTGACGAGGCCTGCGTCCCTGAAAGCTACAGGCTAGAACACTGGGTCAAGGGGAGACCGAGTGTTTAGAAACATGGAAGGTAGTGTGGTCAGAATACAAACTACCTGTGAGTCTGAGACGCTGACCCTCTGTCGCATCGCCACTTTCCAGTCAGAGACAGGAGCCCTGACGATCTCCGTCTCCACATCTGTAAAGTGAGGAGGTGACTAGAGTGTCGGTCAAGGTTGGCAAGCTGGTGACTGCCCTCCAGCTCAGCCCCTGTGACAAATCACACACCAACAGACGCATGGGCCTGGCCAGGCTCAGGAAGAGGTGTAGCCACGGTGAGAATCCTGCAAAGAGAACTAACTCAACCCTACATGACTCGAGGGGCCCAAGCCCAAGATCAGCTCCACAGATTAGCAGCTGAGGATGAATGACTTACCCGGGGCAACTGGGAATGACAGGCCCGGATATCCTTTCCGAGGCTTCCCTCCCTAAGCCGGAGTCCACCATTATCTACTTTTATGCAGAAAAACAAAGCAAAACAAAAAAAAAATGGTAAACACTATACTTGTGACACTGTCCAAATATCAGCAGGAAGTATAAAACTCAGAATATAACATTCTGACAGCCTGCCGACTGGGTGGACTGTGGAGTATTTTTAGCATCGTAGGGACGTTTTTTTCGAGTCCTGTACATGCTGGGATAGATGTCAGGAACAGACCTCAAAACTCAGCAGGCTCTGAATCTCTTGGAGCCGACAGCCACCTGCACAAAGCTGTGTTTTTAGTCTGAGTTCCTCTGGTTCAGCTTGAGACTTTGTTCATATTTTTCTTCCTAAACTGCATGTAGAATCTAGGACCAGGAGATTGTTGTTTCCAGAAAGCACTTCTGAAATGACACCCAGACAGGGATTGCTAGGGGAGCACAGCCCTTGGTGAGGTACCCACATAGTTTTAAAGTCACCACGGGGCTGGCTAGTACAGTCTGGATGGACGCAGGCGAACACATCTGGGGTCTCCAGATGCTGAAACACTGCCCTGGTAACGTGACAATGTGAGGGGAATTTTCTAGACACTCCCTTGTACCTACCGCTCCCTGTAGAAAAACTTTTAGGAGCACCTGGGTGGCTCAGTCGGTTAAGCACCCGACTTCGGCTAAGATCATGAAGGATCTCACGGTTCCATTTCAAGCCCCGCATCAGGCTCTGTGCTGACAGCTGAGAGCCTGGAGCCTGCTTCAGATTCCGTGTCTCCCTCTCTTTCTTCCCCTCCCCTCTCGTTCTCACTCTCGCTCTCCCTCTCTCTCTCTCAAAAATAAATAAACATTAAAATTTTTTTTAATTAAAAAAAATCTTTTTAGCAGATTTCTGTTCTTTTTAAGTAAGAGTCAGAACTCCCCGACTAGGGACCCACACGCACAACGCACTCTTTCTGCACGTCTGTGTTTCTCACATGTCCCCGTACCTGGGCCCTCACTTCATTTTCCTTCTCCGCATGTGCCACGCACCTTCTGACCCTGGCCTGCCCTCTAGGATCCGGGACTGGCTCTTCACAGGTCAGGCGAGGTGCCCCTCGCCATCCCGGTATGTCTGCACCGTGTTGACGGAATTCTTACTACATTTATCGAGAGCACACCGTGTGCCCAATACAACTAAGAACGTATATCTTCTCTTGTAACCCTCACAGGAGCCTAGAGAGGTAGGCATCATCCCCATCCTACAGATGGGAAAAGTGAGACCCAGGAGGACGGGAGATGGGCAGAGACATCAGCACTAATCTGGGAAACTGGTTTTGAAATTCAGTTTCAGCTTCACTGAGTGTAAGCTTCCTTCACACAGCTTCCTTGAAACTTTAGTTTTAAACCATATACATAAAACAATTGACCCAAAAACAACACGGGGCACCAATGCCCCAAAATTCCGCGTACAACTTTTTTTTTTTTTATATTTTTATTTATTTCTAGGAAAGAGAGAGAGAGACAGCGTGAGCAGGGGAGGGTCAGAGAGAGAGGGAGACACAGACTCTGAAACAGGCTCCAGGCTCCGAGCTGGCAATCAGCACAGAGCCCGACGCGGGGCTCGAACCCACGAACCGCGAGATCATGACCTAAGCGAAAGTCGGATGCTTAGCCGACTAAGCCACCCAGGCGCCCCCCGCATACAACTTTTGACTCCTCCAAAAACTTAACTACTGACTGAAAAGCCTTCCAGTAACATAAACAGTTGATGAACACATATCTTGTATGCCATGTGCATTATATACTGTATTCTTACAATAAAGGAAGCTAGAGGAGAGAAAATGTTCAGAAAATCATAAGGAAGAGAAAATATATTTACAGTATTATACTGATTGAAAAAATCTGCAAATATGTGGACCCATGCAGTTCAAACCCGTGTTGTTCAAGGGTCTCAATATTCACTGAGAACAAACCCATCTGCTAAATCTAAAGGCAGGGCCAGTACGTTATATACCTTTGTACGTGTCTGACTAGAAAACACCCAAAAGTTCAATCATTTGACAAATATAGGTGAATGTCAAGTATGTGCAAAGTGTGTGTCACATGCTGGGTAGATGGCAGTGATAAGACAGATGTGATTTCCACCACACAGGACCCGTAATGCTTGCGAGTGAATGAGTGTTACAAAGAAGGCTCAGTGCGTTTCTGTGGGAGGGGTCCACACACTTTTTCTAGGAAGGGCCAAGGAGCACATATTTTAGGTCTTGCGTCACACAGTCCTGATTACACTATTCAACTCTGTTGTAGCAGGAAAGCGACCACAGACAATACAAACAAATGGGCCTTGCGGTGTCCCAGTGAACTATTTATAGACACTGAGGAGGGAATTCCATATACTTTCTATGTATCACAAAGTGTTATTCTTTTAACATTAGTCTGTACCTCTTAAAAAAAAAAAAGTAAAAACTAGGGGCGCCTGGGTGGCTCAGTCAGTTAAGCGTCCGACTTCGGCTCAGGTCATGACCTCATAGTTGTTAGGTTCGAGCCCCACGTCAGGCTCTATGCTGACAGCTCGGAGCCTTGAGCCTGCTTCAGATTCTGTGTCTCCCTCTCTCTCTACCCCTCCCCCACTCTCACTCTGTCTCTCTCTGTCTCAAAAATGAATGAAACATTAAAAATTTCTTTTTTAAGAAGAAAAAGTAAAAACCATTCTTAGCTCACCGGCTTTACAAAAGAAGAGGGCTGGACAGATCTGGTCCAGAGTCAGACCCCATCTATGGGACAGAATGACAATAGGGACCTAGCTTAATTGTGGTTGTTATTGACAATAAAGTTGTAAGAGACTATATCTTAAGACGATGTTGGATAGCCGTTGATGTTTTATGTTCATTCTGCCACAAATCCTTGGTCTTCTTGGTGTTTGATTTAGCCTGTTGGCAGAAATGACTCACAATTGGTCAAAATTAACCATATATGAATATCTTTCTATTTAACGCTTCTTATGATTTTTTCCTGTTGTTTCATGCAAGACGATATCAAGTGAACTAAAGGAAAGAAACTTACACTTAACTGCTGGCTCTGTCCCCATCAGAGCACTTACTGACATCTCCAAACTTCCCCTTGCAGGTAGTTTCACACAGTGTTGCAGGAAAAGATTGGGCTCAGTACTTGATGACATCTTGTGACCACACATCTTTTGAAGGCATCTTAATCCTTAAGTGGTGACGACATTGAGGACATCTTACTCCTTAAATTGTGGCAACAGGGGGCATCAGAAAGCTGACTCCCACACCCTTCCCACTGACTCCCACATCCTTCCTACTGGTTTTGTGCTGAGTGACTCCACTCTTGCACATTAGCAAACTGAAGAGGCAAAACCCACGCATGTTCAGTTTTAGTTCCCCCAGACACGTTAGTGGCATGAGCCCATTAGACAGGAATTATTTGAATAACCAGCTTAGCATAAAGGGGTCTCCTTCCATAACTTAACTTTTAGTGATACACAGAGATAAAGAGCCCCAGAGCCTTAATATTGATTGATCTGATTTCCGAAGGTTAAAGCACTGGTCTGCATTTACTGTTGACAGGACAGTAAATGAAGCAGGCAGTGATCAGCTTCTGGATGCAGCTGCAGACAGTGTAAACACAAAACAGAACTCACTTATGAGGACGAGGGATTTCAGGGGAGCCCAGAAAAGGGGAAGGCTGAGGGATAAGCCCTGGCTGGGACCTGGAAAGCCACTGGGACCCCGAGCAGGACAGTGTCTTCACCCGAGCCCATCTGTGTGTGTGTAAATGGTGAGCGGAAGACTACACATCCATAGCCTGAGTGTAGATCCCCACAGCATGGGAGCCCGGTCCCCACGGACTGCTGGCTGCCTCTCGGTCCCAAAGACACCTTCCCCAGAGAGAGAATGCCACGTGACCTCTCCAGTCCCTTCGCCCTGGCCAGTCACACGTGCCAGCATGATGAGACTGCACAGCAGGAACTGGAAAGTCAGAGGATTTTTAAGGAGGTTACGCTACATTTGGGGCGCTCCATATAATTTTCTTTTCTAACTTTGGTTATGCCCACCATCGGTCCCCCATAATGTTTATTCTGCCATCACTTCATGACCCTTACTTTTCTTAGCTCAGCTTTCAGAGTCACCAAGGGGTTTCACAGACCAAGTGTGCTGGCAGGAGTCACGTGCTTATTAACAGCCCTCGGGAGAAGGCAGAACTGTCACTCTGTTCTCACCTTCTCTGCATCGTGGTTGATGTCTTCAACAGAGAGAGCAACTGTATAATGTCGGGGAAAGAGCTGTATCAGAGGGGTTTAAAGAAAGTGCAGCAAATTTATGTTAAAGTTGCCCTTCACAGCCACCTGGGTGGCTCAATCGGTTAAACTTCTGACTTCAGCTCAGATAATGATCTTGCAGTCGGTGGGTTCAAGCCCCGCATCAGCTGTGCTGACAGCAGAGCCTGGAGCCTCCTTTGGATTCTGTGTCTCCTTCCCTCCCTGCCCTCCCTGCTGCCCCCCCAACCCCCCCC